>NC_060120.1:1081268421-1081868421 GCF_021461395.2 Schistocerca americana
TTGTGTGCATCATGCCATATCGCTGCGTTTCTTGACGTATTTCCATATGTATTCGATCGATTTGACGGAATGACAGTAGTCGACGTTGATATGAGTTTCAAACGTTTCCAATAATAAAGGACAATATGGCACAATCCATCTGTTGTCCATTACAGCGTCAACATTTCTCATTCTGATCGTTATGAGTCCCATCTTGTGGTTTTCGACTTCACCAATGCGTATTTCGTGAACTAAGTCTCTGGGATACTTTTTCGTGTATTTGTTATGTACCATGCAAGGAGACGGTGGATAAATTGCTCTGCGCGGTCCATGCACCATGTTCTTCATCATAATATCGAACAGCAATGGATCTTATTCAGCATTAGGAATTTTGGCACAAATGACATCATGAAGTTGAGCTGCAGATATTTTCGTTTTGAGTCAAGTGATAATATGGGCCGTTTGTTCTTAATAATTTAATGTTGCGTCATTACAGGCACTAGCAGAGGCCTCACTTAGACGGATAGGTAAGTACTCTCATTCACACTTTTATGCATTGCACCTAGTAACTGGAGCTATGTATCAACAGCAAATGAACATCACGTCACATCGTGTCATAACGCCGCATCACAATGTCTCGTTGTGGCACATCACATTGCATCATTCAGAAAACATGATGCCCTCAGCACGGTACCGATTATGTATCATTGTTAAGCCAGTGCTCCATTAGTAGTAGGTGACAGCATATTGTTAGAAACGAAGACATAGGTAGAAATTGAGACACAATAGAGAATTCTAACCTAAGATACTGTGTAAAAAATCTACATTGCAATACTAGCTAATGTGACATCATGATAAAATTCTGATGTTTCAAATAAAAGATTCGGCATATGTGTGTAGCACATCGCTAATACGTACGCCTCTAGAGAGATGAGCAGTGAAAATCATGTAGCCTGCAGGGTAGCCCTCCCCCCAGACTCCGACGTGTTGCAGTGTAGTCAGTCGAGAGTGTCGAGGCTTGTGATCGCACTACACACAGACCGAAGAAAACGTTGCGGCACAGTGCTCTACAGGCTGGTCCCTAAGATTGCTGCTGTATCAGTTCTGGCAGAGAGATCGCCCACCTGCAGTAATAACGGCAAGCTCATCCTCATGTAGGTATGTACCAGTCTTTGATGTTACCACCAATGCATAAGGAGCAACTCTCCCCAGCACTCTCATGTCGAACGAGTCAATGAAGTGCACCAACTCCCCCTGTGATCATGACGACCTTGTCGCGAACGAGAGAGCTCCACAGGTCCTCCTAACACTAAACCAGATCACCTCCCCAGGTGTGGTAGAGAAATTTGCACACTGTATGTGTTATCGTCTCCAATCTGGTGCTAGCACAAATGACGTATGGTGAACTTTTGCATTTAACATTTGATGATGCCACTATGGCCGCAGGACATTAGGTCATTGTTTTCATAAAACAGGTATGCCTCTTCATACGTAAAGTGCACAAATGCAAACGTACATCTGTAGTACTTTTCATTATGGTCTATTTATTGTTTTAAGCCCATATTTTGTGGCAGATCTGAAGATGACCATTATAGACCGAAACCGGTAATCTGTTGACAAAAAATTCTGTTACCCTAGTCGTAAAGTAAATGAAATTTAATTTGCTTTGATGTCCTGGGTGAGACGGAGTGGAGACACCAAGGATCCCAACTGGGCAGCCTGACACCAAAGCGTAACATGATGCTGGATTTGATAAGATCGTTATCTCGGCAGGAGCTCGTAGTGGTTCCCTACTCACCACTGCATGAACAGCGGCTTTTGAAGTTCTGCCGTGCCCAGGAAGCGTGCACTGCTGATGATTGCCGTACCACTGTGCTCAGCAATGAAATTCAGTTCTACACTGCTCCGCATGACTATCATCGGCGAACAGGCTGCGACCTTGGGAGAGGTTCCATTATTCGAATGCTCTGATGAGGCATACCTGGTGACTCCCACATCAAGACGCCAGGTGAAACAGCGGTCTGACTTCTGGTCACGGAAGGTAGCACCTGAGGGAGCTCCGACGGCATGACGGTACATCATGGGCAGTCTGCGTACTCAAGTGTCACACTTCATCCGACAGTACCGTGGTGCCAATTTCGAACAGGAAAATGCTGCTCCACATGTGGCACCTTTCTCTATGAACTGTCTGCGTGAAGCTGAGGTATTCCCGTGGCCATCAGGGTCTCGAGATCTGTCCCTTACACAACATGTGTGTCCCGGTTCTGATGTTAACTCTGTCCCAGTGCCAGTATCAAAGGTATCGAGAAGCAGGTATAACAATTGTGGACCAGCGTGCCTCAGGAGAGGCTACAACGGCATTATGGAACAATTACTACCCGAACTAGTGAATACTGGTTCAAAAGGCTCTGAGCACCATGGGGCTTAACTTCTGACGTCATCAGTCCCCTAGAACTTAGAACTACTTAAACCTAACTAACCTAAGGACATCACACTCATCCATGACCCAGGCAGGATTCGAACATGCGACCGTAGCGGTCGTGTGGTGCCAGATTGTAACGCCTAGAACCCCTGGGCCACCCCGGCCGGCAGTCATACTGTTAAATGGGCTCATACTGCCAAGTTCTGTGTAAATTTTACTCGACTTTGTAATCACTGAAGGAACATTACGTATCCTCCCAACCTGTGGAGTTTAATTTTGTTTTCCTCCTCCCCTCTTGTATACTTCACTTATATTGTCAGGCAGTGTGTTTCGCTCTCAGATTAGTTTGTGAAGTTAAGTTAAAATTGGCCATGCGGTTCTAGGCGCGTCAGTTTGGAACCGCGTGACCGCTACGGTCGCAGGTTCGAATCCTGCCTCGGGCATGGATGGTGTGATGTCCTTAGGTTAGTTAGGTTTAAGTAGTTCTAAGATCTAGGGGACTGATGACCTCAGTAGTTAAGTCTCATAGTGCTCAGAGCCATTTTTTTAAGTTAAAATCACCGCATTTATGAGTTCTTGTGCTAGTTCTTCTTCGGTACTGCAGGAGTTTCCTATCGCTATTGAAGACTAAGCTTGTGACCTGATTGTAAGCAGACAGTGGTCTGCAGTCGTCTGCTCTGGTCAAACTAGTAAGGACCATATAGAAGGATTTCCTCAGAAATGTAAAGGTTATGAGAATATTTTGCTGCAGCTTTATTACGGTAACGAATAGAGAGAATTATTCTGCTCTGATCTCGCATCAAAGTTTGTCAGTTCGAGTCTGGCAACGAAGTTACGAGCATCAGAAACATCTACGATTTGAATGCGCAAGAATCAGTCAAATCTTGAGTCTTTATTCCAATCTGTTGTTAAATATTTTATTAAAATGCTTGTCTGATCATTCCTTCACATCTCTGTTCATCATACGTGGACTAGATTTTTAACGATTCATTCATGTTGATGTAAGTTTCATTCGCGTTAAGTGACTCTCGGTGAGAAGGTTTTCAAAAACTTTTTACGCCCTGTTTTGCTTTACTGTGCAGTTTAAAACATATACAGCGCTGCCAAGGAGAATGAATGCCGTTCACCTGAATCTCTATTACATCGTTTGTATTTCATTCGTTCTGTTCAAAATTGAAGTGAACTCGTTTCAATAGCTTTCAGTTGTTGCAATAATTTAATTGTATAGTAAAAACATTGTCACTGTCACCAGATATAGCATAGTACTTCACGTAGTTCTAAAAAGGAGTGTGGATTCCCCTTACAACTCATTGAAGTAGTTTGAAGATTCTGTGTCATCAGTTCAAGAAGAGGCGCCATTGATCCTAGCCTTTTCTTTCAACTATGGTATGTTCGCTTTTTCACACTTGTGTTCCCATTACCTTCTCATTTCGTACTTACTCTGTCCTAAAAATGTTTAAATTTCTTCATGTCGGCTGCTATCACTTACTCCTCCTCTTGTTTTCTAGTGATCCACTCTCCACCTTGACGTTGTATTCTTGAGTGTATATCGCACATTTTTTGCAGATAAGCACTGGCTTCCTTCAAGAACACTGTTCGATGTATGGTCATGCCGTAAGAATATGAAGTAGCTTGTAGTCAACAAATTTCGTGGTTAATATTCATAAAGTGATGAATGTAAATTATGTAAAAACTGTACTGTGTGTAGTGTTTTCTGTGCTTTTATGTTCCATGTGTTTGAGGACGCTGATCAGCGACGGCGGACTGGTACCAGCACGGTAACGCAGCTGCGGAAGTTGGTCGCTGCACGCGCCGAGCCGACACGCATGCCTCGCCAGAGGGCGAAGTCGTTGGGCCAGCAGATTCGACACAGAATAACTTATAACACAGTTAATACAGAAAAGGACTTGTTACTATTGTAATTCTGTTCAGTTCATCTCAGTATTGCACTGAAGTCAGTAGTCTGATGGAAATATATACCATACTATATATATTTTGAAGAATTATCAGTAAACCAGCGGAGAAGATAAACACTGCGAAAATAAAAAACCTGCTGTGGATAATATTTGTTTGGCAGTGTATATGCTTGAAGCTGGTTATCAAAACTGAACCAAGATCATAATCAGTTACAAAGGAGAGATAAAGGATTGAATAACACGCAACCAAAAAATATTGGAAAGACGTGATTAATTTGTTCTCATGATTATGAGTTTTTCATTGTTTAGGAATATGTGGGAACAGTTAAAACTTAGTCAAAGTCGATACTGAAAAGTGGAATATTTTCATAGTTACGTTACGCGAACCAGAGATATGCTTAACGCTATTGCGCGCCTGACTGTTTAGTAATATGCTTAAGCATTTCTGGCTGTCTTGACAACAAAAACTAACTGCAGTATATCCGAATGCTAAAAGTAGCTTAACTTTGATATTTCCCACATGAATCTTTACGAGAGTAAAAGCTATTAGCGCTCGTTTGTCCTTTTTGAAAATTCGAACCGGGAAACACACATGGAATAATTCTTCGGAAGAGGCAGCGTTCACCATCGCCCCATTCAGTATAACCGATGGCATGGTCGGGCTGATCTGTGGATACATTTCTGTAGCCAGTACGTGTCCAGGTGCCCGCGCGGCGTAACCTTCACGCTGCTGCGCCACAGTTTCAGGAGCACTGTCGTTTCATTTTTGGAAAGTAATGACATTCATTTACTTTATGTTTGTAATAGCCAAATCTACAACTCGCTGTTCCGTGGCTGTTCGAGATATCTGTTGCCTAATCAATTTTATATGGTCGACAGTTTGACGGAATATTCGATGCCGCACTGTGTAATCAATTTTCCTTACACCTATGTCCTTCGTTCTTGTATGTATCGTATTGTAGATTTCGGTGCCATATGACTGCCTACTCCGGCTTCTGCCAGAGATGCATCTTGTACCCAGGTCCCGGGAAACATACTTAATCACCTTATCCGTAATCGTTTGATAAACATTTACTTGCTACCACTCTGCTGCCTCAGTAAGTCTACTGAAGCCGTGGAAAAGTGAGCTCATTCATTACGGGTCAACCTGCGCTGTTTCGTTAGTTAAAAGGCACAAAAGCTGTGCTCGTATGGTCAGGAGCAGTGCAAAGTGACGGTAAATACCAATACTATGAAGTAAACGGTTACAATTAATATTAATCAGTAGTCTCAATCAAGAGTGAAAGAGGAGGAGGAGGAGGAGGAGGAAGAGATTAGTGCTAAACGGTCCGTCAAGTTGATCATCAGAGTCAGAGCTCAAGCTCTGATTGGGGAAAGCTGGAAATCGGTATTTGCCTGAAGTGATGTAGGGTAATCACGGGAAACCTAAATCAGGATGGCTGGATGCGGGTACGAACAGTCGTCGTACCGAATGCTCGCTCGGTAAGAAATGGATGTGATATTCCGCATGCAAGCTGTGGAATTCTGAATATGTTAGGGATACAACCTTGAAATCGATAGCATAATGGATTGAACAAAACAGCAAAGAGCAGAAGCCTAAGTAAAACTGTTTGTGCGGTAAAATCACCTGCAGCTTCCATTATCCACCTAATTAACTTAACACTGATAAGTTTCATCTACAGGCTACATTAGCATATTTTGATTTCCGCCTTGCTAAATGAACCAGATCGGAAATGGAATTTCAACGAAAATATTAAGAGTGGTAAATTATTTTGTCGATGCAGCACTTTGGTCGATCTTCCGACGAATATAGTCAGTTGAAAACCGCTTTCCCTTCCCACCTACTTCATTTATGACGATGGATGCACGCGTCATTTGGTTCTCTCGTGTTCAGTTTTGCTTCTGTTTCTACCCTGTGCGGATCCAAGACAGACAATTCCGATGTGTCGCCAGCACGAAGCTGCGAATCGAAACAAAACTATGGGCATTGAAATAAATTCTGTTAGCACGATTGAAACTTTACGGCAGGAAAATTCGTAAACGGATAAGACGGGACGGAAGGCCGTTGTTTGTCTTCACTTGGTCTGTATAGTTGCAGATAAAAAAAAGTCTGTTATGACTCCACTACAGTCCCTCCACGACTATACTGTTTATGTAACCAATAGTTTGTACGTATCTACCAGACACTATATGGTACTCATAAGAAATCTTTAACGTATACACAACAAAGGTAACAAGGAAGATTATCATTAAGATATGAGTGAAATGTTTGATACATAATACTGCCGATAATAACTGTTGACTGGGTGTTCTGTGCTGTACTTAGGTTAGTTACGTTTAAGTAGTTCTAAGTTCTAGGGGACTGATGACCATAGATGTCAAGTCCCATAGTGCTCAGAGCCAGCCAATAATTGTTAGTGGTGTAATGTTTCTCAAGTGAAACTGAGACACCAGAAAAATGTTACTTGAAAGCGAAGAGATATGAGCAATTGCATCTAACCAAATAAATTGTAATACCTTGTCAGTGCATTTAAAACGAGCAAAAAGCTGTTTATGAAAAGAAACGCGTACTGCGCAGCGATCTCATGCAGTGTGGTCAGAAACAGAGTGAAAAGCTTGTAATGGTGTTGCAGAGTAGTATGTGCAGAGACATAATTGTTAAGAAATAAAACTTGAAACGTTGCACCATTTCCGAGCAAATTAGCTTCGAAATTAGCCAATCAGGCCGTTGTTATGAATTGGTGGGTAAAAAACTGGAGTGGAAGGTACTATCTTTATTTTTGGTGGGAATGTGTTCAACTGATAAGACGTTGGTGTTGGACAGGGAGGAGTTTAGTAAGTGTATTACCTGTAGACCAACAACTGAGGACTGCATACATAGTCTCCTACATGAGGAAGGAAGGAAGTCATAATGAACGAGCGAAAGGGGAATGGTTCTCTGCAAATAATGGTGAAATAGCAGGCTGGGTTGAGGATACATTTCAAAAATCATGGAGACTATTGCCTGTGCTGGAACTGTTCATCTTTTTTCAAATGGGATGGTACAAAGCTGTCTCTACGCCACAGATTGACTGACCACTATCCCAGACTGAATGAACCAGAGATGCTCGCCTTGGTGGATAGCGCTCAACTCAGGACGCTTGGAACGAGTTTTGCACCAAATTCCACCCTAAATTGGTGGGGAACTGCCCCACAGCCACTACTGGAAGAATTGCCTCCTACCGATCTACAAGTGCATAGGTGCTGAGAAATCTGTATGCATATACTTGGTAAGAAGGGATAGGGCAGCATACTGGTACTGAAGTGTAGGAAAGCCAAAGCATACTACCACAACTGAGGGAATCACTGCTCTAATTACACATCTAAACTGTCATTAAAAAGCCCACCACATGTAAACAATGTGTCATAATGGAACACACGGACTGAGAATTGAGTTAAATCATTGTAATATCACAACTACCTCAAACACTGACCCCATAAGGTCTCACAGGGAGACAGCAGCGGCAGCTGCACCTGTATTGACCTCGATATGTGGAAACAGACTAACCAGCTCAGAATCAGTCTTACAAGCCCTACTACCTTCATTCGTCCCACAGATAGGGATACCGGTTTTTCAGGCATTTTCTAGTCTGTGTTGATGGTACACATAAAGATCTATCTCCTGGCCGTGATATACTGCCTCCAGCCTGCAGAAACCAGTTAAACATCGACAAAAGTCTCAAGAAAGGACATTCCCAGCAAAATTATTTCTCAGAAAGACTGACCACCTTGGAACAACAGCGAAATACCTCACTATCCATCATGGCTGATGAAGTGAACGGTCAACAGCAGTGTGCTTTCAAACTTTCTGGATATGTCGTCACTGTCTGAAAGTTGTACTCGGCTAAGTAAAATCAGGCTCGAGCAGCGAGAACGTTGAAATAATACTTCCCATGAAAATGAGACACACACGGATCCTTATAATACTCAGCTCACTGTAAGCCAGTCTGCCCGACAGGTGGAGAGCAGTCCTGCAGCCACTAGCTTCCATTGCTGCTGGTGTTTATAGACCATCATTACTCGCATTTATTCTGCTTTTTCAGGTAGAGTTTCCAAAGGTTGTCTGGTGGGGATTTGGGACGCTGCACTGTACCGAATAAGCGCTGCGTGTGCGTGTGCGTGTGTGTTCTTGTTTATTGTGGAAGGATGAGATTCATTCTGTTAAGGTGGCGGAGGGATAGATGGTGGAGAAATTTTACGCAGTTCACTTGCTCTTCTTGGAGTAAAGAAACTGGGTGTCTGCCTAAAGCGTTGACGTCCTTAGCAGCTCAGCTGCTGTAATGTCAGCTCACTTATTAAAAAAGTGACTGATTAAACACGAAAACTCTTTTGCTGCATAAGGTGCTACCACAATGTTTTCTCCAGGTGAGATATGCCTCTCACAACGAATAATATGGTGCCAGGCCATACCTCACATAGTGTAATGAGTGTAGTCTTACACTTTTAAAAACGAATACTGTGACAATGAAAATAATGTATATAGTACTAAAAATCAACGAAATCTCCAGCAAATGAAGTTGAAACTCGTTTTCCAGGTGAGATTCTTATGCTTGTTCCAACAAATATTGAACCGACGGACATCCTCACATTGTGTTAAGGTTGTAGGCTTATGCTTTTTGAAACTGATATTGTGAGTAATGCACTAAAATCATTGAAAAATCGGGCTAAATAACTGTAAACTCATTCTCCATGTGTAATATTTATGCTTGCTACAGCGAATACTTTACTGACAGACCTCACCTCACGTCGTGTAAAGGGCGTGGCCTTATGCTTTTAAAACGGACATGTCCCAAAGAACAGACACCATATCCATGTAAGTATATAGGTCTGGCAATACCGGCCATGACCTTCCTCTTCCGTGCGGATGCACACATATTACCCGAACTCTTACGGGCCTTGGTAAGAATGCCTTCCACGAGTAATAGGTGTGTTGGGGTGGGACACTACGAATGTAGTGTGTGGATATATAAGGTGAGAATGCAGGAATCGCAGGAGGCGCACTATCCTCTGTGCCTTCGGTGGCTCAGATGGATCGAACGTCTGCCATTTAAGCAGGAAGTCCCGGGTTCAAGTCCCGGTCAGGGCACATATTTTCACCTGTTCAAATGGCTCTGAGCACTATGGGACTCAACATCTGAGGTCGTCAGTCCCCTAGAACTTAGAACTACTTAAACCTAACTAACCTAAAGACATCGTACACATCCATGGCCGCGGCAGGATTCGAACCTGCGACCGTAGCGGTCGCGCGGTTCCAGACTAGAACCGCTCGGCCACTCCGGCCGGCCATTTTCACCTGTCTCCGTTGATATACAAGGTGAGTCACCTAACATTACCGCTGGATATATTTCGTAAACCACATCAAATACTGACGAATCGATTCCACAGACCGAACGTTAGGAGTGAGGCTAGTGTAATTGGTTAATACAAACCATAATAAAATGCACGGAAGTATGTTTTTTCACACAAACCTACGTTTTTTTAAATGGAACCCCGTTAGTTTTGTTAGCATATCTGAACATATAAACAAATACGTAATCAGTGCCGTTGGTTGCATTGTAAAATGTTAATTACGTCCGGAGATATTGTAACCTAAAGTTGACGCTTGAGTACCACTCCTCCACTGTTCGATCGTGTGTATCGGAGAGCACCGAATTACGTAGGGATCCAAAGGGAACGGTGATGGACCTTAGGTACAGAAGAGACTGGAACAGCACATTACGTCCGCATGCTAACACCTTTTTATTGGTCTTTTTCACTGACGTACATGTACATAATCATGATGGGTGAGGTACACGTACAGACGTGGTTTCCATTTTCAATTGCGGAGTGGAACAGAGTGTGTCCCGATGTGTCAAGCCAATAGATGTTCAATGTGATGGCCATCATTTGCTGCACACAATTGCAATCTCTGGCGTAATGAATGTCGTACACGCCGCAATACATCTGGTGTAATGTCGCTGCAGGCTGCCACAATACGTTGTTTCATATCCTCTGGGGTTGTAGGCACATCACGGTACACAATCTCCTATTACGTACCCCACAGAAAGAAGTCCAGACGTGTAAGATCAGGAGAACGGGCTGGCCAATTTACGCGTTCTCCACGTCCTATGAAACGCCCGTCGAACATCCTGTCAAGGGTCAGCCTAGTGTTAACTGCGGAATGTGCAGGTGCACCATCATGCTGATACCACATACGTCGACGCGTTTCCAGTGGGACACACTCTATTCCACTTCGTAATTGAAAACGGAAACCACGTGTGTACGTTTACCTCACCCCTCATGGTAATGTACATGTGCGGCAGTGAAAAAGACCAATAAAAATGTGTTAGCATGTGGACGTAATGTGCTGTTCCAGTCTCTTCTGTTTCTGTACCTAAGGTCCATCACCGTTCCCTTTGGATCCCTACGTAATTCGGTGCTCTCCGACACACACAAACGAACTGCGGAGGAGTGGTACTCAACCGTCAACTTTAGGTTGCAATATCTCCGGATGTAATTAACATTTTAAAATACAACCAACGGCACTGATTACGTATTTGTTTATATGTTCAGATGTGCTAACAAAACTAACGGGGTTCCATTTAAAAAACGTAGGTTTGTTTTAAAAATCATACTTCCGTGCATATTTGTATGGTTTTTATTAACCAATTACACTAGCCCCTCTCCTCACGTTCGGTCTGTGGAATCAATTCGTCAGCATTTGATGTGGTTTACGAAATATATCCAGCGGTAAAATTAGGTGACTCACCCTGTATATCAACGCCGGTCAACTGCTGAAGGTATTAATATATAATCTGCAGGTCTGTCAGAGAGGCACGGCCAAGCCATCCATGGTGGCAGTTCTGCGCCGATCTCCAGCTCTACCAGGTGCTTACAGACCAGAGAGAGAATGGTCGTGACCGTCCAGACATCAATCGATCTATTTGAATGAGGGGAATAATCATCCATTGCAAACACTCGTCAGATTGAATCTCCTACCTTCCAAACTTAACAGAAGCTCTCCTGCGAACCAGGCTACCGAGAGAAATACGTCGTGTTCCCTAGAGATGTTTGATGGGGAAAAAATTTCCATATAAAAATCGGAGGATATACGCAACACAAACGACGGCTTCTGCCGCCGCTCAACCGGCATACTGGCTCGTTCACTATTCAGCCACCCAGAGCGATGACGTTCGGACTTGGCGCACGGCTGCGAGCTAGAGCCGAGTAGCCGGTCTTTCCTCGTACCTGCTTGTCGCATGAGGCTAAGCTGCGCTTCTGGTCAGCCAAAGCCTTATGACAGCCCTTGCTGCTCGCCATGGCACACTGTGAGACAAGCAGGCACAGCCTGAAATTATAGTTTCAACTTCAATTCCACCATTATCATATACACCCCATTTTAAAAAATCCATTTTACCCAAACTGGGATGGGGATGCTGTGGTCCATACACTAAGAATTTATCGTGCAGACTCTAGATTTCTTTCATTTATATGTGTTATTTTCGAATACAAGGCAAATCAGACCAAACACCGAAGTTAGAATATCATAGAGCTTCAAATCACGTCCCACTGAATCATTTACACTGCTGTAACAGACTGATGCCACTATGCATCATTCAGAGCCACTGCAAGACCAGGGGGAGATAGATTCGGGACTAAATCTCAACATAGCTCATATCTTGCCTCCACATGTTGCTCGATAGTGAACTGACCATGGTAATTTATACTGTGTAGAGCAGAGTTCATCCACATGAGTAGTACGCATATCCACAGTGCTAGTTATTTATTTAGAAGCAAACTCAGTACCGACTACAGGGTAAAATTTTCACTCTGCAGCGGAGTGTGCGCTGATATGAAACTTCCTGGCAGATTAAAACTGTGTGCCGGACCGAGACTCGAACTCGGGACCTTTGCCTTTCGCGGGCAAGTGCTCTACCATCTGAGCTACCCAAGCACTACTCACGCCCCGTCCTCACAGCTTTATTTCTGCCAGTACCTCGTCTCCTACCGCTAAACTTAACAGAAGCTCTCCTGCGAACCATGTTACCGAGAGAAATACGTCGTATTTCCTAGAGATGTGTTTTCCCCATCAAATATTCGAATGCAGTATGCCAATTTATACAGTCCTAGCAACATCCACATGATGGTTTTATTTCTCAGATAAGCGACGCGAAAACGTGTGTATGGATCCGTTTTTTGTGTCTTCGAAAATAACCGCTGTAAATGGAATAAATCTATATTTTACATGAGAAATTCGAGGTGTGTGGACAACATCCCCATTTCAGATTGGGTGAAGTGGATTGTTTAAACTGGGGAGTCTATGTCACGGGTTGGACTGCAGTTAGAACTATACTTTCAGATCGCACCTGCTTGTCTCCTAATGTGCTGTGGACAGTGGCACGAGTAGTCACAAAGCTGGTCGGAAGCCATGGCTTCACCTCACATGGCTGGCGGGTATAAAGATACATTCCAGCTGGTTGGCTGGTTGCTGTGTAGCGAACTAGCCGGTATGCTGGTTGAGTGGCGGCAGAAGCGGGTGTGTGTGTCGTATATATTCCCCAATTTTTGTGTGGAAATTTGAGAAGATTCAGTATGGCGAGTGTTTGCGCTAGACAGTTATGCCCTTATGTAAATTGATCAGTTGATGGTTAGGTTGGAGAGACTGTTGTTGCCATCACCCATGAGCAGCTGGAGATGGGAGGACGACTGCCAATACGGGCGGCGTGGCCACGATTCTCCAGTAATCCTGCTGTCAGTAGACAGCACACATTTCACGATCGCCAGTCTGTCCAATCAGATCTTTTATGTTTTTCTATAGTTGTGTGATGTTATTCCAGTGTTTCGTCTTTCTGTAAAACCAAGGCTGAGATGCACCCACAATCTGACAAAGTTTTTGTATGTCCATCCTTTTAGCAGGACGTCTATGGGATGACGGCCGTTTACTATAGTGACAAAAGCATTAAGACGGCTGTAGGTGTTTTTATTTTTTATTTTATTATTAGTATTTGAATGGTTCTCGTGTCAGTTGACAGTTGATGGTTGGAGTGCTGACACACTATCTGCGAATCCAGTAATGCTGGCAACTGATGGGTTATGCATGGAATCGTATCAACCTGCACCGCATTAAAGCAGACTGAAGATGACGCAGTGAAGCGTCGAAACTGGTAGAGACAAATTAAAATAAAATCATAAGGACGGTTGTTGGTGTTTTTATTTTTTGTCTCCTAACAAAGTTGTTGCTATTGTGTGTTTCTTTACTTCGAAAGTTTTGCATCACCTCGGATTCGAGAGATCCGGAATCTGTACACAAAATTGGAATAGAGATCAACATAAACATCATTTCCGACCTTTATATCGCCCATGAAGATCACACATTGCATGTTGTACCACCATAGACCGAGACCTTCAGAGGTGGTGGTCCAGATTGCTGTACACACCGGTACCTCTAAAACCCAGTAGCACACCTCTTGCATTGATGCATGCCTGTATTCGTCGTGGAATCCCACCAGATTGTCCCACTCCTCAACGGCGATTCGGCGTAGATCCCTCAGACTGGTTGGTGGGTCACATCGTCCTTAAACTGCCCTTTTCAATCCATCCCAGGCATGGAAAACATGCTGGCCACTCTAGTAGAGCGATGTCTTTATCCTGAAGGAAGTCATTCACAAAATGTGAACAATGGGGGAGGGAACTGTCGTCGATGAAGACGAAGGTCACATCAATATGGTGCTGATATGTTCGCACTATCGAACGGGGGATGCCATTCACGTATCATACAGCCGTTACGGCGCCTTCCGTGGCCGCCAGTGGCGTACGTCGGCGTCGTCCCCACATAATGCCACCCCAAAACAGGAGGGAACTACCACCTTGCTGCACTCGCTGGACTGCGTGTCTAAGGCGTTTAGCCTGGCCGGGTTGCCACCAAACACGTCTCCAACGATTGTCTGGTTGAACGCATATGCGACACTCATCGGTGAAGAGAACGTGATGCTAATCCTGAGTGGTCCATTCGGCATGTTGTTGGGCCCATCTGTACCGCACTGCGTGGTGTCGTGGTTGCAAAATGGACCTCGCCATGGACGTCGGGAGTGAAGTTGCGCATCCTGCAGCCTATTGGGCACAGTTTGAGTCGTAACACGACGTCCTATGGCAGCACGCAAATGGTGGCGTTGCTTTCAGGCTTCCTCCGAGCCATAATCAGTAGGTAGCGGTCATCCACTGCAGTAGTAGACCTTGGGCGGCCTGAGCGAGACATATCATCGACAGATCCTGTCTCTGTGTATTTCTTCCATGTCCGAACAACATCACTTTGGTTCACTCAGAGACATTTGGACACTTCCCTTGTTGAGAGCTCTTCCTGGAACAAATAACAATTCGAACGCGATCGAACCGCTGTATTAACCGTCTAGGCATGGCTGAACTACAAATTTCACGAGCCGTATACCTCCTTCCTGATGGAATGACTGGAACCGATCGGTTGTCGGTCCTCCTCCGTCTAATAGGCGCTGCTCATGCATGGTTGTTTACACCTTTGGGCGGGTTTAGTGACATCTCTGAACAGTCAAAGGGACTGTGTCTGCGATACAATATCCACAGTCAACGTCTACCTTCAGGAGTTCTGGGAACCGGGGTGGTGCAAAACCTTTTTTGATGTGTGTAGTTGTTCGCTTATAAGAGGAATATATTTCTCTCATCCTAAAACAAGCTGGTACCACTTTCAAGAAAAACACCTCCATCCAACCTAGAATGTTCGATATTGGTTGTCAAGCTGTTGTTTGGTCCTACCAGAATTGCTCACTATAGTGAATGAAATTTGCCTGCTGAATGCATGTTTAATGACATTTGGATGGTGTTCACTATTTATTTTGTTGTATATTCAACGCTGGATAAATATTCTTGGGTCAATATTCATTTTAGCAAGCCATACGTTCACACCACAAACGTAAGTTTGCAGTTATTTAGCTGGAGATTTCATTGATTTTGGTATTGTGTCCGCTATTTGCACTGTTGCTGTCACCGTATTCGTTTAGAAGTATAAGACTCCACCCTTTAAACGATGTGAAGTAAGGCCCATAGATACAATATTTGTTGTATCAAGCATAAGAATCACACTTAGAGAGTGATTTTAAACTTATTTAGGTGGAGATTTTATTGCTTGTTGCAATATATCCGTTGTTTGCACTCTCACAGTATCGGTTTCAAAAGCATGCAAATACAACCTTTACATGATGTGAGGTGAAGACTGTCGGTACAATCCTCGTTGTAGCTAGCGTAGGAAACACACCTGGAGAGTAAGTTTACACTAAATTAGCTAGAGATTTCATTGGTTTTTGTACTATATCCACTATTTGCACAATCACAGCATTCGTTTTTAAAAGTACAAGACTACACATTTTACACGATGTGAGGTGAGGTCTGTCGGTGCAATATTCGTTGTAGGGAGCATAAGAATCAAACCAGATATTTTGTTATTACTCCTGCGAGGTCAGTCTTTTCGAGAAATACGTTTAACTGCTTGGAGGAAGAGTCGTTTTCCTGAGTCTTTTGCCCATATGTTACTGATTTCCGCAGATCGGAAACAGCACATCATTGGGAGCTAATGGATCTCTCTGTGTACCATCAGACAGTATAGCACAGGCCCTGGAAAGCAGTATCCCTACCTATAGGAAGTGGCAATGTAGGAGGGGATGTAAGACTTCTTCTAAGATGGATATCCTGAATCTGTACATTGAGGTGAAGACACTTGCTGCTGCTGCTGCTGCTGCCATTCTCTCCTCGTGGGAACTTTTCACGTCAGTTTTTGCAGTAGTTGTGCGTGTAGCATTATGATCCATTGTTTACGAGCATTGATTATTTTTCATGACAATTTAGATGTGTAATTAGAGCAGTGAAACATTCTCCATCACTTGTGATAGCGTGCATTCTCCTTTCTACACTTCAGTGATAGTTTGCTGTGCTATCCCTTCTTACCATGTATTTGTGTACATGATTCTCAGCAGCTGTACGGTTGCAGTCGGTAGAAGGCCACTCTTCCTTCACTTCAGTGATAGTTTGAGCTCCTGTCTCCTCTCACCATGTGTCTGTTTACAAGTTCCTCCGCAGCTGTACAGTTGTAGATTGGTAGGAGACAATTCTTGTTGCAGCAATCGTTGGACAGTTCCCTGATAATTTCGAGGGATATTATGGACTAGACCACATAGTGTAGTAAACATATGCATACACATATAACCAGAAACGAGACCAAAATTTCAAATGTTCTCACTTGAGTCCCATACAGCAAGATGAGCACCTCTGGCTCATTCAATCTTGGGTAGTGGAACCGCAAAAAGTTGTCTCCTGTCCTGTGGATTTAATGGCGCCGGCCGCAGTGGTATCGCGGTTCTAGGCGCTCAGTCCGGAACCACGTGACAGCTACGGTCGCAGGTTCAAATCCTGCCTCGGGCATGGATGTGTGTGATGTCCTTAGGTTAGTTAGGTTTAAGTAGTTTTAAGTTCTAGGGGACTGGTGACCACAGATGTTAAGTCTCATAGTGCTCAGAGCCATTTGAACCACTTGATTGAATGGCAATTTCAAAAGACACAAACAGCTCTAGCATAGACAGTAGCCTCTATGAGCTGCGAAATACATCCCCAGTCCATCTTCCAATATCACCATTATTTGCTGAAAATTATTTCCCTTATGCTTGTCCATTATCACCCCCTTCCATTCCTCAGGTAGGAGACTATATATGCAGTCCTCAGTTGTATGCTTATAGGTAATACAGTTACTAAACTCCACTCTGTTCAACAGCAACACCTCACCAATTGAACACACATTTCCCACCAAAAATAAAGACACTACCTTCCACTCCACTCTTTTTCCTACCAATTCACAAGTGTGGCCGGGGGGTGAAGGAAAGTGGGGGCGGTTTGTGGTCGCCTTAGGACAGTTTCGAGCACTCTCTTGTGGCGGCATTGTGGGCTAGACCAGTCGGTTTTCAAATTTCGAGGCGAACATATACACACACAATCAGAAAAAGTTTTGTGAGAGATGGCGGAAATTGGGAGTTGGGGGCGGCGGAGTGTGGAGGTAACTGTAGGACAATCCAACATCCTCAGAAATAAATAACGTAAATAAAGCCACTACCCTACATCCTTCCTCTCCAGCAGCTCAGCACAGACATTTTTACCGCAATTTTCCTAATGGAGTATGGGAGGGGAGAAGTGATGGAGGGGAGGGCAGGGGTATTTCCCAGGAGAAGGAAAAGATGCTCGTAACTGAACCGGTGAGAGGTGATAAAAATGTGTCCCTTTTGCCAGAGGGTGGGGGTCGTGGTGAGGGGGAGGGGTGAAGTTATCTCAGAAGGACAAATTATCCCCAGAGCAAAACTCAACCCACAGGGGATCAACTCCCAGAGGGATATAAATCATTTAGAATTACACAAGGTTGTGGGAGGCATGAGGGGGAGTGGTTGTTTAATTAATTAGCATATCAATTTGGTATAAAAAGTGTGTCAGAACAAGCTTTATCACATTACTAACAGTATCATATGGTATTTCACAGGAAACTTCGATGTAGGCGTATTACTGAGATATGCAAGTCACGTCCAGTGTAATCGTGACCTTTTCATCAGGTAAATGTTTCGGTTTATGCCACTTATCATTAACACATGAAGTTACGTGTAGAAGTATCCTATTAAATATTAAAACTTATATTAGTAGCAATTTTACTGATGTCTCTATTTGTATTAAAAACTAATTGCCAAACTCCAATATTGTCCTAAAACAAATCCTAACGTGTACTTCAACAGTACTTTCAGCTTAGTAAATCACCGCACTCCCCTAGAAAAGAAAATATTTGTTACCTTTAAGGATCACAACCGCATATTCGTGAGCCAACATAATGATTGCTGATTGCACAACTTTCTGCGAACCATAAGGTCAAATACTGAAACTTCCATTCATTATTAAACCTGATCAGCGACCATGTTTCTATGGTTGGATTAATGCTCTAAAGTTCAGTTTCTGTCATATTCACAGTTTCACACCACTGTGTTGTTCACTTTCTGTCATGTTTACTGTTCCTTTTACCTGGCTCCTCTACTACATTTACAGCTACACACATACTCTGCAAGCCGTCTAGTTGTGCATGGCGAAAGGTACTTGTACAAAAAAATGGCTTTTTACTTTCCTGTTGCACTTGCAAATAGAGCGAGGTGGAAACGACTGCTTATATGCCTCCACACGAAACGTAATTTCTGTTACATTGTCTTCGTGGTCATTACGCCAAATGTATGTTGGCTGCAGCAGAATGGTTCTGCAGTCAACTTCAGATACCGTTTCTATAAATTTTCTCAATAGTATTTGAAGAAAAGAACGTCGCCATCCTTCCAGGGATTTCCATTTGAATTCAAAAAGCATCTCCATAACACTCACTTGTTGACCGACGTACCAGTAACAAATGTAAGAACCCGCCTCTGAATTGCTTCTATATCTTCTTTTAATCCGAGCTGGTAGGATTCCACACACTCGAGCAGTAGAGTTCTGTATGCAGTTTCGTTTGCAGATGCACCACACATTCGTAAAATTCTTCCCAATAACCGAAAATTCCCTACT
The DNA here is from genome assembly GCF_021461395.2 of Schistocerca americana. NCBI lineage: Eukaryota > Metazoa > Arthropoda > Insecta > Orthoptera > Acrididae > Schistocerca > Schistocerca americana. The sequence goes on from NC_060120.1 coordinate 1,081,287,352, forward strand.
ATTGTAGTTATGTGCTAGTTCCGTTTCATATCGCTTTTCTACGTTACGCCTAGATATTTAATAGATTTGACTGTGTCAAACAGCACGCTAATTATGCTGTATTGGAACGTTACAGGATTGTTTTTTCTACTCATCGGCATTAACTTACCTTTCCCTACGTTTAGAGCCATCTTCCATTCATCGCACAAACTGTGCACTTTGTCTAAGTCATCTTGTATCTCCCTACAGTCACTGAGCGACGACACCTTACCGCTCCCCACAGCAGCCTCAGCAAACAGCTGCATATTGCTCTCCATCAGATCATTTGTGTATATAGGGAATAAAAATGGTGCTGTCGCGCATCCCTGAGACACTCATGATGATACGCTCGTCTCTGATGAATATTCACCACCGCGGACAATGTACTGGGTTCTATTACTTAGAAAGTCTTCGAGCCACTCACATATGTGTGAAGCTTATCCGTATGCTTGGACCTTCGTCGTCAGTCAGCAGAAGGACGCCGTGTGAAACGCATTCTAAATTCTAAGAATAAGGAATTGCCTGCTGCCATTCATACATGGTTGACAGGATATCGTGCAAGTGGAGGAAAAGTGGAGTTTCTCAAGAGCGATGCTTTCTAAGACAGTGGTGATTCGTGGGTGATTCGTGGACAGAAGTTTTCCGTCTCAAGCAAAATTATTCCGTTCAATTTGACAATTCTGCAGCAAACAGCTTTTAAGGATATTGGTACGTAATTTTGCGGATTAGCTCTTTTCTGTTACTATATACAGGAGTCATCTGCGCTATTTTCCATTTGTCTGGAACTTTCTGCTGGGTCAGAGATTCGCGATAAATACAAAGTAAGAAAGGGTAAGTGCCTCTAAATGCTCCTTCTATAAAGCAACATCAATTTCTTCCGGACATCGCCATTCATTCGTTATCGACTCCCATTAGTTACTTCTTTGTATCGGGAATGCTTGTTACTGTAGCCCATATGGCAGTCTGTGTGATGCTCAATATATGGTATGCTTGCATTATCCTTCTACACGAACAATTTCTTAAACGTTTTCGCTTTACTATCTTGTATTGCCTCTTCATTTGGATCAATGAGTGACGGGATAGAAGCATTCGCAACGCTTAGCCAATTTATGTAAACATGCCTAGGAGCAAAAATAATTATTTACCTGGGAATAGTGACGCCAGTAAGTGTATGATCACTATCTTGTTATTTCGTAGCAGTTAAGCCATGCTGTCAGCACCCTGCTGGTCAGCTCCACACACATAGTGAACTACGTCTGTAGCTTTTCATTAATGGACTTGGTCTCCTGTTATTTATAATGTCTGTAGTGACACTGAAACCGTCTTCCTCAAGGCCTTTAGCTCTGAAACTGGAGACAAGCAGCCAAAAACTGAATGTTACCTTATACACTGAAGAGCCAAACTGGCACACCTGCCTAACATCGTGTAGGGCCCCCGCGAGAACGCACAAATGCCACAACATGACGTGGCGTAGACTTGACGAATGTATGAAGTAATGAAGTAGTGCTGGGGGGAATTGTCACCATGAATCCTGTAGGGCTGTCATTAAATCCGTTACATTACTAGGCGGTGGAAATCTCTTCTGAACAGCACGTCGCAAGGCATCCCAGATATGTTCAATAAACTTATATCTGGGGAGTCTCGTGGCCAGATGAAGTGTTGAAACTCAGAAGACTGTTCCTCGAGCCGCTCTAAGGCAATTCTAGACGTATGTGGTGTCGCATTGTCCTGCTGAAATTGCCAAAGTCAGCCGGAATGCACAATAGACATGAATGGATGAAAATGATCAGACAGGATGCTTACGTAGATTCACCTGTCAGAGTCGTGTATTGACGTATTAGAGGTCCCCTACCACTCCAACCGCACACGCCCCTCACATTTACAGAGCCTCCACCAGATTGAACAATCCCCTGCTGACATGCAGGGTCCACGGATTCATGAGTGAGTGTCTCAGTACCCCTACACGTTCATCAGCATGCTACATACAATTTGAAACGAGACTCGTCCGACAGGGCAACATGCTTCCATTCATCAACAGTCCAATGTCAGTGTTTACGGGCCCGGGAGAGGCCTAAAGCTTTGTGTCGTGTAGTCATCAAGGATACACGAATGGGCCTTCGGCTCCGAAAGCCTTTATCGATAATGTTTCGTTGAATGGTTCGCACACTAACTCTTGTTGATGGCCCAGCATTCAAATCTGCAGCAATTTGCGGAAGGGTTGCACTTCCGTCACGTTGAACGATTCTCTTCAGTCGTCATTGGTCCTGTTCTTGCAGAATCTTTTCCCGGCCGCAGCGATGTCAGAGATTTGACGTTCTCCCGGCTTCCTGATGTTCAAGGTACACTCGTGAAATGGTCGTACGGGAAAATACCCACTTTATCGCCAACTTGAAGATTGTCCCATCGCTCGTGCGCCGACTATAGCACCAATTTCAAAATCATTTAAATCTTGATAACCTGCCATTGCAGCAGCAGTAACCGATCTAACAACTGCGACAGACACATGTTGTCTCATATAAGTGTTGCCGACCGCAGAGCCATATTCTGCCTATGGATCCATTTCAGAGATAGGCATTTTCAAGTTATTACTTTATTTACAGAAAGGAGCTAGTTACGTTCGTGTAAATGCTGCAGGATATATCGAGTAAACACACAAAGCCCCTATCGATCTTTCACCTATCCCCCATTCCACACACACGCATACACTAACACACACGTGTGCGCACACATGATTACACACATGAGTGAAAGCGACCACAATACACAATGGGTCAGTGTAAGAGACGCTTAGAGGTGGAGAAAAAGAACTTGAATACGGAGCTGGAGGGCAGGTCAAATGGAGGGAGTGAGGGAGAAGTCACTCAACGGATGTGTCAGTGGTCCGATGTTGGACAGCATGGGAGCGTGAAGGCAGGCACGCTCAACATCAGTGTTCTGGCCAACCAGTGTGACAGAGATTTTCGTCCCATGAAACTAATATGTGTCAATCAAACAGTATTATCGGCTTTCTTAATTATCTATGCCTCCAATGTTGATTGGTATTTTATTGATTTTTATAAAAATAATGAAATTAAATATGTGTGAGAATGGTATAATTTGTCTTTGTAAACGTATTCATAGATTGTACTTCTCTGTAATACAACTGCAAAATGTTGTGATTAATGTAATATACGAATAATACAATGCATTTTAGGACAACATTAATATCCATGTCAGTAAATGAACAAAAGCGACTAAGAATGAAGAGAGATATGGTAGTACGCTAAGTGAGGAACGGTTTATGTAATGAGAATAGAAAAAGTATTCTGAGAGAAGGTTTAGAAACTGATGTTTGGTAAGGAGGGAGAAAAATATTTTATAAGAAGAAATGTAAGTGAAGCGGTTTTGGAGAAATTTGCAAACTAACGAAGGTTGCTATCAGAGACCAGATAATGGAATTGCGCTGGTATGGATCGACAAACTGTTGTCATCATATGTAAAAATTATTTAGACACTGTAGACGTGTATCAAGAGAAGAATAGTGGCAGACTGGAAGACGGAAGAAGCACGACAACTAAGTGCCTGAGGAACATTTCAAGAGAAAAAGAGAATACATAAGGAATTGATTAAGAGCCAGTGAGAACTACGACGTGATTGAAGATTAGAGTAGATAACAGAAATCTGATTGAAATCTAGTGAGCAGGAGGAGTGAATCAACTGTGTTTATAGAGTTTGAAGTCATGAGATTTTTATTCGTCAGCGAGGTGGAAGATGTATTGTGACTGTGTAGTGTAGAAGGGCTTTGGCATAAGAACTGACAGTTTATCGGAATCCGTAACTATTACGTGAACTTCAGTGCTATAAAATTTGACATTTTAGTAACTGTGATTCCATAGTAGGTGTGTTTGGGAGCTTTTATTGTTGATATAAATGTTGTTGTTCTTGCATAAATACTTCATCTAAATCCCATCCACAATTTTCCTTGGAGTGGTTACAATATTTGTTGTTCAGTTGATTTCTGGAGATAATATTTCCGTGGAAGTAATTTTAAGTGAATTTATTAAAATCAAACCGGGGCAGCCACCATTGTGCCACCAGTTTGGACCAGCAATAATGAAGCTGTCCAGAAATTACATCGCCCACCTCCCCACTACCGACCGAGCGAGGTGGCACAGTGGTTACACACTGGACTCGCATTCGGGAGGACGACGGTTCAATCCCGCGTCCGGCCATCCTCATTTAGGTTTTCCGTGATTTCCCTAAATCACTCCAGGCAAATGCCGGGATGGTTCCTCTGAAAGGGCACGGCCGACTTCCTTCCCCAGCCTTCCCTAATCTGAAGAGACCGATGACCTCGCTGTCTGGTCTCCTTCCCCAAAACCAACCCAACCCACTACCAGCAACTATCGTGGAACTCAGGTAAGAGCGTATCACACATATACCTCTGACGGCCTTCAGGAACATGACGAAAAGTTGTTTATTATAACTAACAGTGACGCAGTATTCGATACACCAGTACTCTTCAGCGAATTTAAAAAATGCAAAACATCTTCTACCGCTGGAAAGCGAACAACAAAAGTTAATTTAAATGTCAATTTACTAAAACCTTCGAAAGCAGATTCACGTATTGATGTCCAATGTAACTGTAATTTTGCAAACAGTCATAGTAATTTCTCTAGCAGTTACCATACATGAAACTTGCAGACATCAATTCCGAGCTTTTACATTCGGGATGGAACTCACTCAGCATTAAACCATAAAGCGCGAAATACTAGACTGACTACTTGGCAACAGTATTTGCCAAATCACTGAAGCTGCGTACTATAGTAACATGACTTACTTCATACATTACCGCTGAAATCTGTTTTGCAGCTTATTTCTGTAATGTGCAGAATAACAAGGGTGTTTCTCTAACGTGCCAAAGACAATAGTTCAAACGGCTCTGAGCACTATGCGACTTAAATTCTAAGGTCATTAGTCGCCTAGAACCTAGGTTAGTTAGGTTTAATTAGTTCTAAGGACATCACACACATCCATGCCCGAGGCAAGATTCGAGCCAGCAACCGGAGCGGTCGCTCGGCTCCAGACTGTAGCGCCTCGAACCGCACGGCCACTACGACCGGCCGTGCCAAAGACTGTTTAATTTCTCAAATTACCGAGATAATCTGCAAATCATCTAGACAATCTGCACATCACGTACTAGGCTCTGTTTAAAAAGAAAATAAGATTTTTGCTGGAAAAATTCAAAGGGGAAATTAAAATAATATTATTTACTTATTTTTCGATAGCTAAAGAATCAAGTAAATACAGTCATTCAATCAACAAAGTAGTTGATGGATTCAATCATCAATCAATTAAAAACTACAATACAAAGAATAAAACTGTTTAAAATATTTTACAATTAAGGAAATCAATTTGCAAAACATATAACAATACACACATCTTGATAGTGAAATCTAAGACTGGTGACACTTTGAATTAGGTAGCAACGGATTTTTTGTGACAAGCATACCTACTTGGGGAACATGTAGGTTTGCAGTCACAGCTTCTGAAGCCCTGCCCAATACAAATGTATTGTTTTATTGCTGTTTGACGTAAAGATATATCTACAGCAGGGACACCTTTCTCTAGAAATCTCTTTGCAAACACGGAATTCGGCTTTTGCATACTACGGTTTTAAAATACCCATTTTTGTACCAAGTTTATAAAAGCCATCCTCTGTTTTATTTAAAAGCACTGTTAAAATCGAATGGGCGTCGGTTTTGGCTCTGTTTACTTAGCGTACCTTAATTCTCATAGTGACACCTTCATCGACGTCTGCTTACGTAGCATCAGGAACTGTTAACATTTTTTCTGGTTGTTTTTTTAAACCTTCCTTGGCTTCATGAGACCCACTGGGAATCTGCTACTGAAATACGATGAAATAATCAGCTTTGCAACAATCTCTTTTTTCGCATTATTGTTTTTGTTGACAAGGTTCACGTAAATCCAATAACATTTTATATATGAGTTTGGGTTATGATTTTAAAAAGTCTGTTCAACGGCTGGATCATTCTGTAGCCAGTTGACCCATGAGCAGAATACACTACGTCAAATAATTCTTCGACACGGACAAACTTTTCCACACTTCAAATGGCTCTGAGCACTATGCGACATAACTTCAGAGGCCATCAGTCGCCTAGAGCGTAGAACTAATTAAACCTAACTAACCTAAGGACATCACACACATCCATGCCCGAGGCAGGACTGTAGCGCCTAGAACCGCACGGCCACTCCGGCCGGCTTTTCCACACTCCCTCACGCCTCTGACAACGGCTCAGTGAGTTTTTCACAGCCTTGTGCAGTCAGCACATTTTACCTCTGAATTACTCTATAACTTTGAAATGATTCATTCTTCTTGTTTTATTCGCATTATATACAAAGTTATAGAATCTTACTTACCCTTTTAATGTGAAAACCAGTTATATTTTGAATCTTCGTCAAAGAGGTTTGAGAAGTATCTTTTCTTCATTTTACTCACCAATTCGGTGCTTGTTTACGTATTGGGAGCTAAATTTGTCTGCTTCCAAAAAAATCACAACACAAATTCACGCTCTGGCAGACGACATAAATTTTGAGAAATACAAACAGTCGCCGACGACAAGAAACTGGCCACAAAGCTGGAGGGCGAGGGGAAAGAAGTGAAAGATAAAAGCTTTTGAAGTTTAATGATACGGAAGGCGTTAAAGAGTGTGTTATCTAGGTAAAAAGCGGAAAACACATGATCCTGGACGTTAACGGATGTAAGTAGTTAACCTGCATATTAACAACGTAATTTGCACTTTAACGGGTTTCGAACCGTTGCGGTAACACGTACAAGTAGACAAAAGAGAGCAGAAAACAGTGTCACCTCAATACTACCTGATACACATACAGACACTGAATGTCTTACAGAATTACTCCTCGCAATCGTCTACTATAGTGAGTCATAATACAAGCAGGCGTCACAGTTCCATGGTAGTTATTATTATGGAACGAGAGAGTATGAGATTCTTGTGTATTAACGCTGCGTACGTCTGATACGCATGAACTGAATTCGGCATTTTACTTAAAATATAATTACTGGAGAGCAACGGCATGTTTGTATACTGTTCTGTGCTTTCGTTTTATTATATTTTAATTAATTGTTTATTTAATTTGTGCAGGCTACTTACGACAGCCTTTTCCTCATTTAAAAAGATGCGTATAGCAAGTATATACGTGACGGGAATGTTACAGAGCCGTTACGAACTGGCACTGGCTGTCAACCATATTCTATGGCAGCACTTGTTTTTGTCAGTAGAACAGTTGAATTCAATTACGAGAGATTGTCGAGGACAACAGGCACTGGTCAATACAACAGCAGCAGCATCTGCTCGCAGTAGTGCTGAGTAAGGCCCCCCCTTCGGCCACCCGCCCCCCCCCCCCCCCCAAAAAAAAACATACACAATTTTGTAGAGTATATTGTCTGCGATCTTTACTAGTTAGAAGAAGACACTATGGAGAAGACACAGTAACGGCCGCAAACGACGTGAGAATGAGGATTGCAGGTTCGAGCTGCGCTCTGTAATAGCCCGGAGGGAACGCTGGGGCCAACGGTAGCCCCGTGCACGCCTCCGGCGGAGCCTCCATTGGCAGGACGGGTTACAAGGGCAGCCGAATTCGCCGTCGAATACCGCGAGTGCCCCGCGGGGTCAGCAATTACACGGAGACCCGGTGCCAGGGGCTGTGTTCGCGGCACCGTCTGCACACGGCACTCAGTTTCCCGCTGCTCCTACCACTGCCCCGCTCCAAAGCACATCGATTGGCCACAGGAAGCGAAAATAATAGGATGCTGTCGGCGGCCGGCGCTGTGCCGCCGGAGCACTGTGTGTGTGTGTGTGTGTGTGTGTGTTTGTGTGTGTGTGTCGCGCAGATAGCGGGCTCTGCCCAAACCGCTGCTGTTCCCTCCGCGCGCCGGCCACTGCGTTTATTACCTAAATCCAACATGGCGTGCCACAAGAACGCAGAAGGAAAGAACTTGAGATCCTGCTCCCACATCTCTATTACATCGGATGTTCCCGATACCTCGAAAACAGAACTAAAAAAAAAAAAAGAAAAAGATTCGTTTCAAAATTACTAAAAAAAATTATAGTTCTGCACTATCACAACTGATTCATCTTTACTTATGCTATAGCTATCCAGAACAAATATAAGATCAGTTATTCTGACAGAACAAAGTACCCATGAACTAAGGAAGTAATCGTTTAGCAGGAACTGTGTAAGTAGGCTGTTTAGGTTTTTATGTTGGTAATGCCATATAGCGCTCTGTATGAAAATCACTGACTGTGCTGTGTGCAGTCTGTGGCTGGTTGGTAATTTTGGAATACTCGCTATTGTAGTGTTGGGCAGCTGGATGTGAACAGCGCGTAGCGTTGTGCAGTTGGAGGTGAGCTGCCAGCAGTGGTGGATGTGGGGAGAGAGATGCCACAGTTTTGAGTGCGGACGATCTAGACGTGTGTATGTCAGAAAAAGGAAATTTGTAAGACTGGATGTAATGAACTAATATATATATATGATGACTTTTGAAAACTATTAAGGTAAATACATTGTTTGGTCTCTATCAAAATGTTTCATTTGCTAACTATGCCAATCAGTAGTTAGTATCTTCAGTAGTTAGAATCTTTTATTTAGCTGGCGGTATTGGCACTCGCTGTATTGCAGTAGTTCGCGTAATGAAGATTTTTGTGAGGTAAGTGATTCATGGCTCTGAGCACTAAGAAACTTAACATCTGAGGCCATCAGTCCCCTAGAACTTGGAACTACTTAAACCTAACTAACCTAAGGACTTCACACAATTCCATGCCCAAGCCAGGATTCGAACCTGCGACCGTAGCGGTCGCGCGGTTCCAGACTGAAGCGCCTAGAACCGCTCTGCCACACCGGCCGGCCTAAGTGATTCATGAAAGGTATAGATTATTGTTAGTCAGGGCCATTCTTATGTAGGGATTATTGAAAGTCAGATTGCATTGCGGTAAAGAGAAAATATTGTGTGTCAGTTTAGGTTGATCAGGATAAGTAAAGAGAGAAATGTATGAGCACGTTCAGTTTTTCTCAGCTGTTTGTACTGATGAACCTTTTAGGTTATTTGATTTTCAGTCATTTATAATTTTTCTAAGGGGACGTTACATATGATCCTGGCAGGGTCGCCACATGTAACTTCCCCTAAGAAAAACGTGGCGTTACCAACATAAAAACCTAAACAGCCTACTTAAAACTGACACTAACATCGCAGAATACAGGCAGGACGGAGTGTTGTACCTTGGTGCACTTTTCAGACTTTTGCCTCTGGCCAGCCTTATAATCGAAGTTTAATATATTATCTTTGTGGTACCATAGATCGATGCCATGAAACGCACTGTACCGACAGACGCCAATAGCGCAGGGACCCGGCGGAGCCAATGGTATGCGGTCGCTGAGGCACGCCTCCAATTGCTTTGACTACGAGCGCCGTGTGCCGCCGCGCTACAGCATGGGCGGGTGGGTGGGTGCAGCTACGCGGCCCAGTCTTAGTAGCAGTCCTTGACAGTCTCCAGTCTTAGTCAGCATTTGACACCTCACTTGTACGTTAGTAGTGCGAGCCTCACAACGCCCAAATCTCTTTAAACTTTTGTAGGGGACGTTACACTATTAGTGTAAAATAAAAGTGAATTGTGTCAAAATTACTTAAAATTACTTTGTCGTGTGTCTCTGTCCTTTATCAGAGTTCACAAATAGATATACGTGTCGTGTCTAATATTCGACCAAACCAAACAATACTTTAAAAAAAGATGCAAATGTGTGTGAAATCTTATGGGACTTAACTGCTAAGGTCATCAGTCCCTAAGCTTACACACTACTTAACCTAAATTATCCCCAGGACAAACACACACACCCATGCCCGAGGGAGGACTCCGCCGGGACCAGCCGCACAGTCCATAACTGAAGCGCCTAAGCCCGCTCGGCTAATCCCGCGCGGCAAAGAATACTTAAAGACAATTGTTCCTTTTGTAATGCAGAGACTATGGTTTCTTCATTCTGCTTTATGTTTTATCTCAGCAAGGATTTGTAATATCTGCATGTTCTTATAGTGCTCGCTTGATAAAAGACCTTTACTGCTGGATATTATGTATTTCTTGTCTTTAAAATACAACTTGTGTTTGTAAAGTACCATGTGGTTTTATTTATATAAAAATTAACATCCTGTCTGAGAAATAATTTCAACTCGAGATTTTCATTGTTGGCAGCCATTACTTCCTGGATACTAATCTGTTTAAATGCTGCCGCAGTGGCCAGGTTATGCAGAAAAAAAGTATGTCACCACTCCAACGAATTATTGCGCACGTACTGCTTTTAAGATTTTCCAGAATTTCAGAAAGTTTCAGGTGCACTTGACTGCAGACTGCCGAGTATGTTCCACCACTGACGCAGCTAACACTTACGTCAAAAGTATTAAATACTCTCTTTAGGTCGAAGCAAAAGCTACATTATATCTGCAACACGTATAAAGCACAACATTTTTCCCTCTAAATAACATCATGCTCTTGACTGAAAAATAGCTGTTACGTGAAGAGGGCAACATCTCACTTAGATCACTACTAGTTATTCTGTAGAAAATCCTCCTTACTGTACCACGAACAATATTATGCTATGGATTGAAATAACGAGGTTTTAATTCTGTCATTCTTATAACCACGTGGGCATAAACCTGTTGGCACTTCGTGTATAAAAGCCTGTAACTGCAAATAACTTTTAACTATGAAACGGATATCATTTTATGTTATTACATCAGTAAAACTTTTTTAGAATTACAATATCTGGACTTTAGAGCTGTTTTTCCTTTCGTAAAGTTTCTGCTCAACTCTTGGAGAAAGCTTTCAGGTAAGTGAAACTTCTGTTTACTGTATTTACGTGTTTGCTTATCGTTTCTGCTGCTGTTCAGCTTCACTGCGATGACAGCTGCTGCACCAGTCTGTAGACCCACATATACTTACCACTGTGTACGAAGTAGTAGACAACAGTATTACTGCATTTTTAGCGTTGCGTATCTCAGTCGGTAAAAACGGAACCCTTACTGCATCAGTTTGTTGTCTCCCTGTCTGTCTCTCTGACTGTTAAGAACCTTTCTTCTCAGGAACTGTTGAGGTACCATGATGAAATTTATGTCACACACTAACGACTATGGCTCCTTGGCGGTGTAAAACTTTAAGCTTCTCTGCGATTACTGTGAAAAGGTTCAGCTACTAACATAACATATTTTGGTACTTGCAAACTCGCATCAAAACTTACAGCGTACTTCTCGTTGACTTGGCGACATAAAATTTGGCAAGGACCAAGAGTTCGCTGTACCACTGAAGGAAACATTTTTAAATTGGTTAATTTCTAATTATATAACATACATAATATTTTTGTCCTTTTTTTGTCCTTCTCTCTGCCCATCTGTAAAGAACATTTTTTCTCAGGAACGGATATAGGCATAATTAAATTTGTATGATACCCTCAGAGTGTATGTCCTACTCAGTCTTGTCCGGTTTTTAAATTTCCTCATTCACGCTTTATCTGCTGCAGTTTTTTTTCTGAAATTACAAAAATTACACTGGAAATTTAATATTCTCCAGATGTAAAATAGTGTTCATAGATACCACATAGTCATGGTCATTCTACTGATATTTAAAAGAGTTACAGTCCAGAAAATGTTGTCAATACCGCACTTAATGGTCTATCTGTTGCCTTATTACTGTAGCTTGATTTGATTTCACTTACAATTATTGGTGGGTAGTAAAGTATTATCAGAAATCAGTTATAAGTAAAATACATTTTGAAATCGAAGCTATTGGGAACTAACACAAATTTCCATTTTCAAAGACCGTTCTGTTCCTGACGAATTGACAGTTTGTTCCGAATATCTTTAATGTATTAATACAATATTTAATTTATAGAATGTTAAATACTCTGAAATGCTGCACAAAACACAACGTCATTTCTAAGGACAACAAAACAGTAGGATGTCGCGGAAACTGATTATGGTGGTCTCTAGTGTGCGTTTCTTTCTGTGGTTCGAAAATCAGTCACTAGCTTCAGGTAATCACCAACACCCATAATGTGTTACAGAGTACACTATACTCTACGTAAAACATTCTCTCCTACTTCATAATCTAAAGCGAATACAGTCTTGGTATGTGACGTGATTCTTGGCCTAAACTGCTTTTCTGTTGCCCATGAGTGTCATAGAGGCATCTATTGCAAGTGTTTATCTTGCCCATAATTTAGTAAGGAAATTTTTACGTGCTGGTCTACAGCAGATAAAGTATTCGCTGGAAATAAAAGTTCTATAGCTACACTCCATAATATTCCGCCTGTAATAAAAACTGAAACAGGGGTGTGCAGTTGTGTACAACATATAAACTATAAACGCAAATTTATACAAAATTCTCAGGGAGAAATTGTCTGAATGTAGACATGACTCAGTAACAAGGTATATAGAAAGGGGGAGAGGGGGGGGGGGGGTTGACATTGCAGGTGATGAAATGGTCAGACATTTTTGAAAAGCTACCGTACGGTGTAGGGCAACTGGTCTTTCTTTCCTGTTCCACTCACAAACAGAGCGAGGAAAAAATGACTCGAGAAATTAGGCCTCATACGGAGGCATATACTCAATCTTATATTTGTGGTACATACATGAAAGGTAAGACTGTGGTAGTAGAATCGTTCCACTGTCAGCTTCAAATGACAGTTCTCTAAATTTCCCAAGGGTTCCCACTTCATTTCCCAGAGAATCTCTGTAATACTTGTGTGCTGTCGAATCTACCGGTAATAAATGTAGCAGATGACCCTTAAATTGCTTCGAAGTCTTCCTTTAATCCGACTTGGTACGGATCCCAAACCCTGGAGAAGTACTGAGGTATAAGTTTGTTTATTATGGGAACTGCATCATATATTATGTCACAGTAGAGCATTATGCTGAGAATTAGTAAACAGCACGCAGCTTGATTTTTTTTTATGTAAGCTTATGTCGGCTTTTTTGCCATCGTCAATACATCTGTAAACAATCGCATTTACTTCTGTTTTACATAATATATAATTTATAAAAGTGTTTTTACTTTGGAGGTTGTACTCAAGTCCTAGCATTGTAAACGAACACGTCAATTTTAAATAAACTGTAGCTTCCGTCCGTATTTCTTGTACGTAATTTTTTTTTCATTAATGTTTTAAAGTTGTCCAATAATTTCATGTTCTGCGTATGTTATAGTACGTTTTTTATTATTTAGACATTCGTAGGAATTCAAGTTTGGTAGCTCGCTTTACTCATAGTTATGACACACAGCTAGACTGTGGATATCTCTCTGTGGCTCATGTATCTGTGGAACTGTTATTCATGTGATTGTAATCTCTGGTGTTTTGGTTACCCGTTACACCTACATAAAATATCTATAAAATTTTTGAAGAATGTGTATGCCTGAAACGGTTTGTTCATTTAGTATATCGTGAAGATAGTAATTAGTGCGCATGTCTATTTCAGATTCCTCCAAATACTTATGACTGGATGATTTATGACTTCATGGAGGATTTGTAGTGCGTTTTCGGGTCTAGTGAAGCAGGGGATACAACCAGTCGGCTTTCAACAATGATGTCAGTCCTTAGTCATAGATAGTAATGTCTTCACTTTGAGGCATAGATAATAAAGCAGTTCTGTGTTCTAATAAGCGCTATCATTAAAATAATTGAATGTGAATCTAAAAGCGATCGTTTATCTATATTTCACTATTTTACCATATTTCACTTTCTTATTCCACCAATATGCTTCAGTAACTGATAAGTGTTTTTTTGGCTTATTAAAAAAAAATCTCATGAGATAGAATAAACTGATTCTAGGATACAGAAGCTTCAGTAGCTGATAAGTGTTGGCTTAAAAAAAAAAAAAAACTCACGAGATAGAATAAACTGATCCTACTTCATTAAGCAATCAATAAAAAAAACTAAACTAAAACATAACAGCTTTTGCTGTTTTAGTTTAGTTTTTTTTATTGATTGCTTAATGAAGTAGGATCAGTTTATTCTATCTCGTGAGATTTTTTTTAAAGCCAAAAAACACTAATCAGCTACTGAAGGGACTACAACACTAAGAAGAATCACTTCTCGGCTTTTGACAAGATCAATGTTTATCTCTCTCGCATTCCTTTGTTTCTCAACAATCTCCTCAGCTCTTTCATCTTTGTAATACATGCTCTCTGGCGACTTGTGACGTCATTGTTCAAAGCCGACGGGTTGTATCCCCTGCTACACTTGACCCGCGTTTTCAGTGTTGTCAACTTCCTGTTTTTCATTTTTGAGGTGTGTAAAGAAGATGAATTAGTTGTTATTTGTTTCTGTCGAGTGTTCTCTGAATCTGACGATGAAATTCCTTCCAGTTTACCCTATATAAGATTTTGGGAGGTTATTGCAGTTAAGTTTCGGTAGTGCGACTTTTCCTGAATGAAGTTTTGTGATCATATTATTCGTTGTTATGAAGGCTAATTTTAGGTTTGCATTTTTTATTTTATGGAATTGTTTTCCCATACAGTCTGTTGGTATGAATATGGTTTCCTTTTTTAATGTAGTTTCTCTCGTTAGTGTTATTTTATGAGTTATGAGGTCTTCTTAGTTTGTATTTTTTGTCGTATAGCCGTAGAATCCTTTTAGAGTTATAGCTGTCCTTGTATGCGATGTATTGTGGTGTGCTGACTATTCGGATATGGCCTCCAGTTCCAGAGGCAGATTAGGAATCTGTTAATCATGGAATGAAAGAATGCATATTTGTGAGATTTCGAATGTGAAGACGTATTTTTTTTTTTTTTTTTTTTTTTTGTAGCCGTTATTGTTTATCATGAGATCTAGAAATGTTATCGATTTCTTCTTTCCAGTTCCTAAGTGAATTTCATTTTAGGACGCAAGTTATCGAATTTCTGGTGGATTATTTTTATGTCGTGATCATTTCCTTGTATGAGTAGCAATGTGTCATTGACTTGCCAGTAGTAGTATATTACATGTTTTTAGAAATGATTGTTGTCAGCTGATAAAATTTGTTTTGACTTTATTAAGGAATTATTTATCTGTGGATCCAGCGATTCTGCTCCTCATGGTCACATCATCAGTTTTCGTGAAAATTTTTTCTTTAAACTGGAAACAGTTTTGCGAAAAAGTTAGTATGAGAACTTGTATAACATAATGTGTGCCTCCATTTTGTAGTTTTCTGATGAGTCATGAGTTTATGTTCTATAATATCTATTCTTTCTTGTGTAGGTACGTAAGTGTAGACGTCTGTTGAGTGAAATGAATTCAGCATTGTGTGATCTGCTTGTCCTTTATTGTATTTCCAGGTTTTTTTTGTGGTGTAGTTTTTCCCCATATGTGAAACATTTCACCTTCAGTTTGTTGAGTGTTTTAGTAATTCGGCGAATTTGGCTGTTACTGCTGTTAACAATTTGATGCAGAGGAGCCAAAGGTTTCTCTATCTGTAACTGTCCATGAAGTGTTGAGGTTCTTGGATTTATTACAATATTTCTTTCCTTTTTGTATTCTGATGATATTGTGTTGAAAAATTTTATTTGCTTTCTGATTTGTGATGCTAGTTTATTTATCGAATTGGTGTGTAGTTCTGTAATGTTATTACTTTGAAAGAAATTTTTTACTTTGTTCAAGTAATCATTATGATTAATGATAATTCTACTATTACCCACAACAGATTTAAGTGATATGGTGTTGTGTCGGATAAATACTATTTACTACACATGCCTAAAAACTTTATTTATTTAAAGTTCCCTGCTCAAGAGGATTCATTTACGTAAGAATACAAATATGCCAACACCAATGCTCTACACAAGCCCCCAAAAAACATTATTTACATGGGCAGCAATGTATACCCTAAACACTTCATACAAATATTAATTAAGCTTGATACCACTGTGTTTGTCTTTATGCTACTGCATATTTCTTATTGAGGATCTACTCTCTCGGAAGAATAAGGTAAACAGTCTTTTTTAATAGGATCATGAACAGTTTCCGAACTTCTTTAGAATCCACAGTAGGCTATAATATGTTTCAGAGGCTAAAAAGACCACAGTAGTTGTAAGGTTCTTTTTTTTAAATATTTAAATGTGTTAAATAAAAGAACCTTACAACTGTAGCTCTATTTTCAACCTCTGGTATAATGCTCAGTTGCGAATGTTCCTCTGACACAGTTGTTTTTATATTATGTGTGTTAGTGTTGCAGCATTTTCTGGTAAAGTGTCATGGGAGAGTACACCTCTGATGACATTTTCAGTTCCTGACCTGGTGCCAAAAAGTTGAACAAAATTCTAAAATCAGCACGTAACACACTTTAATACTCTCTCTCACCCATTTTACAGATATAAACAACGTTATTCGATGGAATAGGCAAGGCACCTCTGTTCTTATGTTTAAGACCGCTGCCCATGGGACACTGGACATAGTACCAGTTTGAAAATACTGCACTTAACTTTTTGACGAATTTCCTGGCCACAAATCCAGCAATGTATCCGACAACATTATTCACATATCAAGTGAGATAGCTGGATGCGTTATATAACTATGGTCATTATTTATTAATGCCATCCCTGGAACAGATGGAAACTGATTGCATTCAACTGCCTCATTTATAGATTAGTTCACGTTACGCCAAGGATGGCATCGATGACAGAACAATTTGCATTGTTAGTTTTCCAGTTTGGACGTGGACCAGAAGTATCTTTAAAGTAGCTTCAAATTGCTGAGCTGTCGGTGTATAATTCTGACCCCCTCCCACAAAATACTTCCAAGTGGTCTTCACTAAGTTTCTGTGCCAATAAAAATGTAATTCCTTGTGCAGATCTACTTAAAATATTGTCATACACAACTAAGTATGAACACAAATGATCATGCATATAAACCCAATTCCTCTTGTGGAATGCACCAGTAATGTTACCTCAACAAATTATTTTAATGTAAACAGCCAATATTTCGCTTCCTTTACCTATGTGCGTACATCACTGTACGTAGTTGGGGCCAGGGGTCTTTTCTATCCCCTGCAATATAGGTTCCTAACACTTAATGTGTGGAATAAATTGTTTGTCAATGTGACAAATTTCTCTGTTGCCTCACAGCCTGAAACTGCGACATTCCCAAATTTTTGTCACAGTATTCATTAGCATTGGCTGCAATTGCACTAAATGTCTTTTCAGCAAGTTTTACCTTCATGGGTTCTTTGTGCCAATTAATACGGCTTCTTTTTAGTTCTGTCCCCAAATGCAATCCCTTTTGCCTCTGTAAGTTCCATAGTTCCACAAAATAACTCCATTGTATTTAGCCAATTTTATGAAAGTTGTCCCCTTTGTGGCAAGACAGTTTCTCACCAGTTGTGTTATGTGGCAAGCATCCAACGGAATATGTTCTTTTATATCTGTTTATAGATTTATGAACCTTGGTTTCACATCGTCTGCACTAAGTTCATCCTCCAAATAACGAGCCATCGCCACGTTAACAGCGGTACATCAAATCTTAGGAAGAACACGTTAATATCTATGTGTTTCAGGAAATCACGACAAGCCAGAACTAAATTGTTACTTTCACTACTACTCAAGCCACATGAAAGAAAATACCCCACTGGAATTTCGCAGTAGTCTTTCAGTGCAACAACCACGAAGACCAAGGCATCTTTTACATCGGATTAGTCATCACACCTAACTTCAGCATCACAATCTGTATTTCCAACAAACCAATGACCATCAAATTCTGTGTGCTTCCTGATGGGCATTTAGTCCATCATGAGAGACACCACAACTTTATTTGCCCTTAGTTTTAATATGGCGTGATTCCAAGATGAGTGCAGTTTTATCTTCTGCACTGAACTGTAATTAACCATTTATTCCTTGGTGTAATTTTCGTTGGGATATGGTAACGTATTTTCAAAAATTTCTCTAACGTTGTCATAGGCTAGGCTTGAAAAAAGTTGAAAGTGACTGCAAATTTTCATAGCTCTTTAGCGTAGTCCTTTCCATGTTCTTTAAAGCTACTCTATAGAAGGACAACAACTGGTGGGAAAATAGTCTACAAACAGAAAAGGAACAACTTTTGCTAACAACTGAATAACAAATTTGCACAAAATTAGACAAGTGGTCAACTTATTAATAGTAAAATGTGCATTTAGAGTAATTTTAGTAAGAGTATGGCAGATTTATACTATTGTCTTTAAGCTCCAACACTTGTGTTTGAAAGATTAAATGTACAACACACAAAACAGTAGACAAATCTTTGTAGCGCTATACACGTAATAAGACAAAGCATTTGCAAGTATTAGTTTACCTCCACCATGTCAGCTGTTTTAATTCTGACAGTAGTGAATGGAGCAGTATCGATTTCGTTTGTTAAATGACGGCGTTTCTGGCTCTCTAAACGTAAATTTTTCTTCTTCACTTCCGCTCTACATGTCGCAAATTCCACAAAATTAGTCGTTTTATTTGGAGATAAGGTTACTGGTTCCTTTGTGTAATCCCCTATATAATATTTTATAAAAGTTGTTGGCCATTTTAGTTGATGTAGATCTGTGACAGGGCTAAAAAGAAGCAATATGATGACAAAATTTCCTGCAATGATTTTGAACACAAATTTAACATTTTACTGCTAGCAACTACAGTTATGCAACGTATACCACAATCAGCTAATTATGTTATCGTGAAACAGTTTGCACATTATGCTAACCAACTATTTCTGTGTACAGTAGCCTATATCTTGCTCCTTTTGAACCACACTTACAGTAGAGAATGTCTGCGTGGGAAAACTCCAGCTGCAATAATACTAAAAGAATTTATTCATTGCAGAAAAAGGAAACTAAGACGATATTCAATAAAAAACTGAATCATGCAGAACTGCCTACCATAATCTAAAAATTTTAACGCTACCGTCCATTTACATGTACAGAACAATTTCGTAAATCGTTGCCAGCGTATTACCAGGAAAAAAAAAAAAAAAAAAAACATGTGTTCATTCACATGACAACAAATAAAGGCCAACTTAGAAGTATGCCAAACAAGCTGTGAACTACTGAGAAAGCTCCTTGGTACTCGGTTGTAAAACTTTACTTCCTAAGAGTATACAGTTCAGTATGGATAAAAAGGTATTCCAGAGAGAGCTAAAGGATTATTTAATGGAAACAAATTTTATGCATCACACAGTTTTGGATGTATGATCTGTAGTTAAGGAATATACAAATAGCTTTAAGATCTAAATATTAATCGAGAGAAAAGTCTATGCAGCCTACTATGATTATCACCAATTTTGTGTTCTATATTATAATATGTAGACTACGTATTTTTAGTATTAGATTAAACTGACTTGTCCTATATTACAAGTACACACACTGTAGATAATGTAATGATATGGAAACAAAGATAACTAAATAATTGAAACATTTGGATCTGAGTAACCTTCCAATGGTCTGTTAACAACAAATTTTCCTCAATGATACTATTCAGCTTTTTATACAAACTAAACCAATCTTGAGCTAAATGCAGTTTCAGATGGAATCAAATTATACGTGTAAGTCAGTCAGACTTGTGCACAACAGTTTTCGTTGTAATCGTTTCGATGAAAGTACAAACAAAATGGAACTTATATAACATTTTCCGAATTATACGACGCTTCTTGTACATTTCTCCGAGTTTGTGATTTCCTCGTTTTTCGTTGAGGTGCTAAGTGCCTAGGAAGATCAAAAATTATATATATGAACATAGTAAATGTTCTCGAAAGAACAGCTACCATTAATGACCATGCATCTTCTCTAGAATAATTGATAGTTAATTGAAACCCTCAGCTGCCGACAGGTGTTGTTGACATACCTCGATGGGGACAGCTGAAAATGTGTGCCGCGACCAGGCTTCTAACCCGAGATCTCCTGCGTACATGGCAGACGCTCTATCTATCTGAGCCACCGAGGACACAGACGAACAGCGCGACTGCAGGGACTTAGCCCTAGCACACTCCCCGTGTGAAATTTAAGAGAATGCTTTCTTCTTCAAATGTGCCGCTACTTCGGCTTGCTCCTTACCATCATATGAACAGTAGTCACAATCTCATAAATAATTTTTCAACAAAATCACCAAACAGATTAATTCATACCTCTCAAATACCTGTACCCGGTTTGCCTCCCCGTACATAAATTTCATGACGTTATCGGTAAAACGGCCCAGAAAGAAATCATAACTGACTGCATACCGACGCTTCAAACTCGTTAATTTATCTGAAATTCAACTGAGGCGCTATAAATAGTTTAGGGGACGTCATCTGTTCCCTTCTCGGACATAAACGAAAACTTCATTGATTTACTAACAAAGCTATTCAAATCTACAACAAATATACTCCCCTAAAGATAGGAAGCGTAAGCAGGAAGCCCGTACCCTGGCTAACTGAGGAACTAGAGACGCTGCATATCGGGCGAAAATTAATCCGCTTACAAGCAGAAGCAGAAAAGAGTCGGCCAAGCAGCGAGAGATGTAAAACGCAGGCATGGCCAGAAATTAACGTACAACAGAAGTAGACCAGTTGACCTACAGAAAGAACAACGTGATCTTGGTGTAGGCAAAGCAAAAGCTGCAGTTGTTACAACTGTCCCACACGAAAAAATTAACCGATACTTCACATTTCCTTGAAACACCATTGAACTACAAACAAAACAGAGACTCACTGATTATCTCAAGGGAGTAAACGACTCTAGCTACGAAAAGTTTTATCTAAAGCATCTCGACTCCGATATTTCACTTGCGAAGTTTAGCAACCTAAATTTCTCGCCTTGTGAACTACAACGGTTTGTTCTTACCTGACGTCTCGCCAGCAATACGTCTTGCCATAAATTCAGATTAGAGGCAGGCAGCATTAGCATGCCCTAGAGTTCGTCAGTAGTTATTTCATTGTTTGTAACTTTTCATTGTATAGGACTTAAGAGTCATCAGCTTTGTCTTACGTGAAAATGTCAGGTGCACGCTGATAACATCCAGTTGTATCTGAGTGCAAAAATAATAAATCTAAAGACATCTATCAAGAATACCGTCCTGTGTGCACAACAAAGGTACGCGCGCGATATGGGTTTTAAGCTCAACCCATGCAAAAAGCAAGAGCTACTGGGTGGTCCTTCTAGGCTCACTAACCCGAATTACCTGGAATCCCTATCTTCTTTAATCCTAAATGGGTTAAATATCAACTTCTCTCCTTCAACAAAGAGTCTAGGAGCAATAGCACATGACAATCTAAACTGGACTGAGCATGTAACTGCAGTGTGCAAGAAGACATCGATATTTCTCCATAGAAAAGTATAGAAAGCTGCTCCCTCTTGACCTGGAAAAGAAACTTGTAGAAAAACTTATACTTGCAGTCATTGATTACAGTGATGTTATCCTCTACGGCATTTCTCAGGAACGTTCACGGCGCTTGGAACTGGTCATGAATGCCTGTGTGCGTTATATGTGTTATGTTACACTCTATGATCATATTACACCACTATCTGCAGAGCTATCCTGATTGCATACAGACAAGCGAGAAGATTTCCATACCCTCTGTCTTCTATACTGTTTTATCGACGTACACAATTTCTCATCTCTCTCCTCGACTTTAACGCTCTTCTCTGAACATAATAGCACAAACATATGTCCGTCCCGCTCCATCGTTCACGTACTTTCTCTACACCCTTTCAGTAGCAGTAACTCCACTCTGGAATAACCTCCCGCATTATATTAGATAACTGAAGAACTTCTACAGCTTTAGAAGTCAGTTAATGCCATAACTACTAAAGTAACAACAATGATTATGGTTGTCGCCGTACGCACTCGTTACCGTTGTACTTCCTTCTTTGCGATCAGATCTTCCTCATTGCCCAGTATTCTTAGCTGGTGCATTCTACTTAAACTTTTTTTCCCCAGAACTCATATCAGAAAACATCTATTTTTTACACCTAAAATTCTTTTTATACCTGACCTATCATTATTGTTGTTAGTGTCGTCATTGTTGTCACTATCATTACTACTATTATCACTATCAGTGGCAGTAGCAGTAATAGTACAGGTACTGCCAGTATTAACTGTGTTAGCTTGTAGCCAGTGATAGTTACATTGTGACTAAGGACGCTCAAATCATTTTACACTATTTATCATATTAAAACTGTTATTTCTTAAGGAACTATGATGAAAAGGTACTGTCTGTGTGATATACTGTTCGATGTAAGAGACAGACCAAAATAAAGAAAATAAGTTAATTAAAGATTAGATTCCCATACATATTTACCAATTGCGGAGCATTGCTGGGTTTGGAGGAGAGAAAATAGATACTGGAAGACCACAAAAGTGATAGGAATGATTTAGTTTATGAGTGAAGAACAGGCAACAGATTAATCCATGAACGGAGGATGATGATGATGATGATGATGATGATGATGATGATGATGATGGTGATGATGAAGACATCTTGTAAGTGCTACGTAACTAGTCCAAATCGTTCGAATTATCTGAGTATTTCAATATATTTATATTAAAATCTCCATATACTGTCATTTGCTTTCGGCTATATGATGTTACAATGACTCATATTCTTGTACGAATATATGAAATCTACCAAATGGGTAGCTGTCCACTGTGATATTACAAAAACAGCAGCAAGTTCAAAGGAATATGCTTTCAGCTGTTGATCTAAGCACAATTTACTTACATCAATACTACTTAACATGAATTTATTTTTTACATACTGTATAGTGTAAATAGATAAGCAGTTAGTTAACTTTTGTTTTTTAGTCATCCAACACTATGGTGCATAATGGTAAGGCTATTCATACTACTTTCTTCTGTGTGTGACACTTGAGATATCTAATTCTCTTATAAAGCAGTCTCTTTAAATGAGGTATTTAACCTAAAACACAACTTCTCACAACTGTAATCAATATTGTTCCCATTGTATGTCAATGGAAGTTCGTCGGTTCTGTATTTCTGTAAATATCATTTGTGCCATTTCTCTGGCGCGTTGCATATCCGGCACTATCGATAGCGACTTGTATTTCTCTTTCCGTCTGGTTCAGCCTGCGCAGGCGCTGACGCGGCTGCTGCCCTCTGGAGCGTTTTTCGCGGGGGGCCGCGCGCGCTCGGCTCGGCAGTTGGATTCGCACCGAGCTGGTGGTATTTTGCCTTCCGCCCCGGCACGAAGGTGTGGTCTCGTTGTTGGCGGGCCTCGTTGATTTGGCCGTTGGGCGGTGTGGCGTGTTGGTGATGTGCTGTAGTGGACAACTGATGGATCCCCGCACGCGATCGCTCGAGGTTCACGGCCTCTGGAAAGGATGCCACGATATCGCTTGGGTTTCCGCACCCAGGAATTGTAAGAACAGCAGGGCAGGCTTTCTGTGTGTTTTCTCTGTCCCGTCTGCGTGGCAGAGTCCGTTTCACCTTACTTCAGCCGTTGTTTATATTTTCTGCGTGATTCCGTTTTGGCCGGAGTCTAGGTGTCGAGTTTTCTGCTGGTATGTACCCGGTCGTCGCCCCCGTTTTCCCGCCCGGGGGACAGCCGTATCTGTTGGTGGGAATTATTTGGCAGTGTGTGTTTTGCGTGGACCCGGTGTGCTCACGCGCTCTGATTCTGAGTTGAAATTACTGTGGTCAGGCTGACTCGGTTGCTGGAGTGTGTGTTATTGGTTTTATGGCTTGCTGAGGACTGCGCGCGCGCCTGTTCCGTTTTGTGATGTGGCAGCAGTCTCATATTTCTATGTGTGCTTGTTAAGTTGCTAGCAATTGCTTTTAGCCTTGTGCTAATTTATTTTTATTTAAATTGCTGGGCATTATCATTTGCCTGTTCTTTTACCTTCATTTATTTGTAGTGTCAATTAAGCCTAAGACGATGTCCAAGGTGCTAACAATTGATCTTAGCTTCGTGTGTACTTAATCCTATTTAAATTCTAGGGCATTGTCATTTGCTTGTTCTTTTACTCTTATTTATTCGTCAGACCTTGGTATCTGTCAACCTTATTTTGGCTACTAGCCCTCAGGTGCAATATAGTCAGGACTATCCCGGATTTTGTCATTGAGATCCTCTTATACTGTTTTTTTGGTAGTAGGTTTGGAAAGTGCACTTGCGTATGGTATTAATTATGCCCCCCCTCCCCTTCCTTCTTCGTGTAAACTGATGTTGGTAAGATTGTTAGGTGGCCTGTGTTCTTTTATAACCTATGTAAGTTTGCCCGCTGCCACAGTCGTAACACGTTTTTACCGGCAAGCGGCCCATGTTGGCTAGAGTTTGAACGTGGTCCGCACTGTTGAAATCAGCAAACTTTCTGTAAGGAAGCAAATGTTGGGCTTTGCCGTACATATATTTATTATTTGAGCTAGTCATGTACGTGTTGTTGTGTTACGGCTTTTAGGGCATTTTTATTTGAGATACCTTTTGGAAATTTGATCACTCTTTTAAAGAAGGTATAGGAAGGTATAGGAGGAGAAAATTTAATTGTAAATTATACATTTGTGATTCACATTATAAAATTTAACTGTATCAGCTGAAAGTATGTAGTCTAATGCAGAATGATTATTTGTTAATGTATCAAAGTGTAAGCAGTTTTGTTTGGCAGTGATTCAAACGACACAAATAAGTTTCTCTGTTCACCTGTGGCATATAACAATTTTATTACCTCATATTGTAAGCAGCTTGATTGGCTTGTGTCACTGTCATTTGGGAGCCACAGGGTAATTTATTACAATTAATTAGTTGTTTTGGGGAAATAAACCTTAAATTGTATGTCCCCTTTTCATTAACCGAAATCCATCTAAATCGTCTGCTCATCATTTTCATGCCATCATAATAGAAACACAACATCCATTTATCAAGTACTCTTGCTGTGCCACTCAGAAAACGAAAAAATTCAGAATCTTCTTCGATGTCGCTCCGTTTTGGCAACAATACCATAGTGCCTCCACTTGGCTCCAGCGCTCAGTGAGTACTTTTAAGAGATGTTTTTCGTCGAGTTATAGGATGGACTCAATTTCCTGATATTAAGATTATTCGCCACCTGTTAAAAGATTTCTGTAGAATTATCTCATTACGATATCTAAATTTCTTCATGTGATTAATCTTCCTTTGGTTTAAAATAATCTATTCTGACCTATCACTATATGTCACATATTTCTTCTCAAACGAGACCTGTAGTACTAGTTTCTCAGCTATCTCTGTCAATCGATGTAGTTACTATTGATGAGTTACTATTGTAAATGTCTGTCATCATCAGTGGCCAGACAATCGAGGTACACCTGTTTAATTCGTGTTCTAGTTTGAAGCATTCTTCATACGCTTCTTCTTGCCTCAGTCTCTTCCTGCATTCTCGAATGACCTTTTTCACAAGACACTTAGATTGATGGATCTTGTCTAATACTTCCTGACTCCAAAAATGGCTCTGAGCACTATGGGACTTAACTTCTAGGTCATCAGTCCCCTTGACTTAGAACTACCTAAACCTAACTAATCTAAGGACATCACACACATCCAAGCCCGAGGCAGGATTCGAACCTGCGACCGTAGCGGTCGCTCGGTTCCAGACTGTAGCGCCTAGAACCCCTTGGCCACCCTGGCCGGCGTCTGACTCCAGCTCGGGTTTGAAATGGGCCCGAGATCTCGCCGACCGCCGGCCGCGGTGGTCTCGCGGTTCTAGGCGCTCAGTCCGGAACCGCGGAACTGCTACGGTCGCAGGTTCGAATCCTGCCTCGGGCATGGATGTGTGTGATGTCCTTAGGTTAGTTAGGTTTAAGTAGTTCTAAGTTCTAGGGGACTGATGACCACAGATGTTAAGTCCCATAGTGCTCAGAGCCATTTGAACCATCTCGCCGACCGATTTCGCTTTGACGCCGTTTCGATCAAAGGCTGTTTAATCAGATTTCTGGGTGTGTCGTCCACACCAAATTTCTTACAGAATATTATATAACGACTCACAGTCAACTGAGTAATGCGCTTCTTCAAAATCAACGAATACTACCATAGTCATCCCTGTCAACCGTCTTCTATCTGACGATTTTCTTCAAGTCTGTTTATCAAGATGATCTCTAATTCTGTTCTGCAGTGGTTTGAAGAGAATCGTGTTCGTAAGAGAAACGCCTACATAATTATGAAGACTTTTTCGTCTCCTTTTGTGTGGAGTGGGTGTACTAAAGCCGACCGCCACACAAGGATTTGCTACCAGCTCTCTGTATGAGAGTTTAGCTGGTACGTTCAGAGTGTCAATAATGTGTAAAGAAGAAAACTAATAAGTCACTGTTAAAGTAGGTTCATATTTGATTTTGTCCATTACAAATGGTTCTTTGGAAGCCTGCGACTCTGAAAACGATGGGTTTGTTTATAAATAACTTTCCTGCTACCAGTCACGATTTTCTTTCATTCATATTTCAAATGACGACTTTCGGAAAATTATTGCCATTTTAAAGTGAGGTTTCTGCTTGTGCCGTCCCATTTTTATGCAATATTTTCGATGTGTGAGGATCTGCTTTGTTTTTCTGAATTTAGCGCAATATATAAAAGACACACTATTTTTGGTTTGTTCTCGATTTTTAGTTAGTGGCGAAATTTGTAAGAACTCGTACCTACTATTTCCTTATGGTTCATTTGTGCGTTGTATCATACATGTTAAACATCACATATAACTTTCACTGCACAATAAACTTCGAGAATAACTTACATAAAAAAGAGTTACAAATATGTTTTTAGGTGTAGTTGGCAGAAATAATGTCACAGGTCTTCTACAGAGCATGATATGCTTTTGTACAGAAGGTACTTATCTGAACAATATGGATTATAATTTGCCTTTATCGATTTTACAACGGCGCTTATTTGTATGTGTTACTTTTTTAGGTATATTGTCGAAGCATCTGTTGGTTTATGTATGCTATTCTCCATGTACACTGTGAACTGAAAGTTGTGTTTGATGTTATGTGTAAGACACTGCACAAATTGACCATGACAAAATTGTCAGTACAAGTTCTTTCAAAGTTCACCATTAACTACATAAAAAATCGATAACCAACTAAAAATTGCACTTTTTTGTATATTGCAGTAAAGTCAACAAAACAGATCAGAACCTGACGCATCGAAAAGATTACTTAAAAAACTGGATATTACAAAGAGAATACACACTTGAAAATTGGAATCATTTCCCAAAATGCGTCGTGTAAAATATGGATAAAAGAAAATCGTGTCTGAGGTTGGAAAAGTTACTTATAAACAGACCGAAAGGGTCAGATTTCTTTTGTGATCGAAGAAACCGAAGATTCAGTGTACACGAAAAATGTAAGATAGGTTATTGGTAGACAAGGAAACAGTAAAACTTAGGATGAATCTTACTAAATTGCAGGACAGTGTTCACGCAACAACATAGAAAAATTTTCTCTCTCCCGTTCCCTTAGTATCCGTCCAGCTCGGCATTGCTCAAACATAAGGAACTATCAACACGAGCTAACCACACGTAGACATGGTTAGGCAGTCCCCACGAGTTCAACATCAGCGATTCCGTGTGTGACTGCGAGCGTGCCCAGCAGAAAAGTGTGAGACAGCTATGGACCCATCTGCCCCATTACTCTCATAACATTATGTAAGAAGCACGAGGTAGGAGGTAAGAACACATATCAGGCATTAGACGAAACACTTATGCCATTGAAACAAACTGTTTAAACCAAAACAGCAAAGCTGAAAACCTCAGACTGGTAATGAGCAACACTGATTCGGTCATTACAAATGGTGACCTACAACAAAGCTGCCCTTCAACGCTATAAATACTCCACCCCACTCAGTAGGATTGATGGCATTCATGTCATTCATACTCAGTTCTCTGAGTGTTATATTGCAACATCTTGTGTGAGATTGTTCCAGTAGTGGTGAGACTCTTGCTGCCTGATCTGATGACCAGTGATTTGTAGCTGTGGAATACAACAAACCAGCATCCGGTAGTGAAGCAGGCGTTGCAGTTTAGCCCACAAGTCCACCAATATGATTCCAGTTCAGGACAATAACTGAACTAACTTCAGCACCTTTGGGTCTGACAGCCTAGTGAACCAGAGTCTCAGAATCATATCCAACACGTCACAGAATCTGTGATTGTGGTCCATCTGATGGGACAACGCCGGCAGGAACCTGAGAGGGACAGAGTTTTCTCAGAATGTGAGCCAAACACACACACCACTGTGGTGGCGGTCTCATTAACTGCAGGCCAGGTGACGGGCAGCGCCTTACAAACTAGTGGGCAGGCCACCCGCCACACTTCATGTCAAAGTCCTGCGCTCGGAGCCGGTGCTGCAGTCTTTGAGAGCCCTGACTCTGACTATGGATTCAGTAGATTCCACTCCGGCTTACGAAGCCACCTCTCCAAGGAAGATCAAGTCCTAAGAGCTATGCTGAGCAATAAAAGAAATAATATTTAATCTTATTTCGTTCTCTCTGATGTGTTCACACAGGTTCTTCGGCCTATATCCTCACGAAATAATAGGAGTTTCGAGCCCAGAGTGGGTGACCCCAACACTGTGCCGAGAATTAGCGTTTTTCAACTCTCTTGTGCACATTTTAATTAGTGTGATTCATTGGTGGAGAGGTGTAGATAGACAAATAACCAGCATCATTTCTCTCCTTAATAGCAAGGGAGTGTTTCTCAAGACATTAGACGGTACTTTGGCGGATCACTCTGTTTAGTAGAAAGGGAACGTCTGGTTCGCAAAATATTGGATGGAATTTTTCTGGGTAACTTCTGCTACCCTTCTTGTAGACAGATGTGGCCTGTGCTTTCTTCCGGCTACTGGTTACAATATTTTATTCAAGACATGTACGGTGGAGTACAGTTAAGGAAATGGCTAACTGAGCCACAAATTCGGTATAGAATCTCATAGTGACATCATCGGGATTTTAACTTCGTCCAATTTTAGCGATATTAGCTACTTCTCAATAGCAGACCCGCTAGTATCAATATCACTAACTTTTGGAGTGGCTCCAGAATTATACTGTGGCTTTATTCCTTAATTTTCCTTTTTTAAAGGAACAGTAGAAAAACGGAACATTTCTGCTCTTGCTCTGCTACCAGTATTTCAGTTCCTGTCCTCTTCAGGAGTGTCAGGACGCTAAATCTGGCACCACTAGCAGCCCTTACATATGAGCTAGCCGCCTCCTCCTGGACGCCCTAGGAAGCACGCAGTAGCGCCGGCCCGCCGCTCTCGCGCGGTTCCCACGTGGCTCACGCCTCGGGCTTAACTCTCGGAGGGCGCGCAGCGAGACTTTACGAGCAGAACGGCGGCGTGCGGTGCGGCTCAGGCCGTGGCTTTATTCATAACCTGGTCGCCAAGTTTTGCTGCTCATCTTATGGGCCCCAGCTGTTTTTCCGCTCATTTGCTGGGCCCCAGCTGGCGGATAAGGAGGTCAATATGGCGGCCCTCTGTGCGTCTGATGCTCTCCTAAGTCACGACGCAGCTTTCCTCTTTCGTTAGCAATGAAACTGACCTCCAGAGTTCATCAAAATCTACAGCTTTACCTTGTCACTTACAATTTTGAATTGCGTGGAACACTCATTTATTTGCACTGTTCGACTGAAAATATAGTGTATCAACTACTTTCAAGCCCATTGACAACCAGTCAAAAGAAATATATACCTGTCATGAAACTCATTATAATTAGGTTAATATTCTTGAGTTGTTATTGTTCTTATGCACAATTCAAAAACGTATTTTATATTTCAGTAATGTGTGTTTTTATCGCGTGTGTCTATTTTAGTGTTTTGTAACATATTTCGTAAAAAAATGGTTAAAATGGCTCTGAGCACTATGGGACTTAACAGCTGTGGTCATCAGTCTCCTAGAACTTAGAACTACTTAAACCTAACTAACCTAAGGACATCACACACATCCATGCCCGAGGCAGGATTCGAACCTGCGACCGTAGCAGTCGCGCGGTTCCGGACTGCGCGCCTAGAACCGTGAGACCACCGCGGCCGGCCATATTTCATCTTACAAACATAAATGCATTCAATTGGAAGCGTGAAACAAAATAGAATTCCGTGTAAAACAAAAGTAACTACAGTCATCGCTAGACTATCGCCAGAAGAAGTTAAGCGACAGACTTGTATCTGAAGTACAATATTGGTATATTCCTGTTAGGGAAATTGGAACGAGAAAATAATCCATGAAGTGGACACTGAAGTGAAACAGTCAAATGAAGGAACACACTGTACTGCGTATTTTACGTCCGGTAAATTTTTGAAGTTATTACTCTGTCATCCTTTAATGGGTGGCAACAGGAAAGGGGTCTGGGCACCCTCTACCAGTCACACTGCCAAATCCAGAGCAACGTGCGTGGGGTAGGGCCAGGAAAAAAGACGAAGAGCTGTCTACAGGATATTTAACAAAGCTTTGACACTCAGATCTCGCAGAGTTAACCAGGCTGTAAATACTGAAAACCTCGTCAGCGCATGCGCGTATTGTTATCCGTTACGTCACTACTTTCCTTCACAGCTTTCCGGTAGAATTTCCATGATACCACACTGGGGCCAGTTACATGATCAGGAATATTCATGTCTCTATTTTCCAATAATTTTAACGATTACCGTTATGCTCGCAATAGTTTGACGAAATTTCTTTTGCCTGGAAAAATCGAACGTCATTAATTCAAATATTTTGGTCTTACGCAAGAGCTGTAGTTGGCAGGAGGACTAAAGCGTTCGATTCAGAGAATTCTCTTGCAACCAAAACACCTTCGCAAGTGTAAGCAACATATCAAAGAGTTTACCGACAGATACTTTATATCGTTTTGATGTATTGCTCGAGGGGTGGGTATAGTCAGCTAGATATCTTTGCTTGGTGTTTAAATTGTGTTAGCTGATTGTGAGACTTCGCCAGATTACGATTATTTTATGTATCATCAACTGCTCATCTCTGCCCCAACTCAAAGATACGTGTTTTTACCAGGATTTGCATCAAATAGAAATATCAGTCGATTTCGATTAATTTTACATATTATTTCCCTTCCAGCCTGTTCCTCCACTCATGGCTAGTAGTAGTGTATTATCAGTATTATTTTCCAGACAGATCTAAGTACGTATGCGGATGTGTTCCAGAGCTAATAACCTTGTAGTGGTAGCTTATGTGCTTCACGAAGTTCGTAAAAGCGATTGGGTGCTACGGCCTTCGTTATTTGTTGGGTTATCCTACGGACAGTTGCAGTTCGTCAGAAGAGGAACGATCTCCTTCATCACAATATAACGTACTTCGTAAGTTCCTCTTCCTGCAGGACTTATGTATTATTCGCACATCGCCAAGGAATTTGCCACAGATGCGTGGGAGTAGTTAGATAGCACTTGAAACACTGTCAGCGAGATGCATAAATTACGGGACAGCACGACGTAACGAAGCAAATATGGCAAAGTGGCAGGTATACATCTCTCTCTCGCCACAGTAGCATAGTCAAACCGACAGGCAAGGAACTATATACAGCAACTATACGAGTGACGTCAAGAGGCCATCATTTTGCACCAAATTCATGACTAATTCAAGGAGTCACCCTCGTTGTGCAATGGGGCCATTCAAGATCTGTCCGTAAATTAAATGAAGAAATAAGGCTGAATACTCGATCCTCATGTCCAAGAGATTATATCAGATTCGCACCTGTAAGAGAATATATACACACACCCATATATTACCTGTGGACAAACGCAACGCTCGTGTTGTGTTGCGTATATCGAGATATTATCAGAAGATTTTGACTCAGCAAAAGAGCAACTCGCGAAGAGTGTGACATCGATTGTTGCGAAGGAAGCTATCGCTGTTCTGCATAACTCGGTTTATGCTACAGGGGAGGATGAAGTAACTACATCTTAAAGGACCAGTTTCTCTTCGCTTGCATAGGATGCTGAAAAGAATGACTGTGGATATGTCCAATAGTAAACACTATCTGCTCGCCACTTTACAGACTGGACACACATATGGCGGAACTACTGAAACTCTTAGTGGGATACTGTGTACTCAACATGATGAATTCTTACAAGATCGTGAACCTGGTGAGGGACATTCGATTTGACAAGGACGATCTGATGGCGAGCTCTGAAAGTCGTTACTCACTCGAATGCATCAGAGAGTTTTTTTCTGTTACTGCTGCCCATTTACGATTACTGGCAGCTGGAAGGTGTGGTTGCGAGATCTCCCTTGACACCTAAAATAGCCGTAGCATTTTGGACAAATTTGTACTG
Organism: Schistocerca americana; assembly: GCF_021461395.2. Lineage (NCBI taxonomy): Eukaryota > Metazoa > Arthropoda > Insecta > Orthoptera > Acrididae > Schistocerca > Schistocerca americana. Next base: position 1,081,319,630 of record NC_060120.1, read on the forward strand.
AGTCTAAATGCCTCAAATTTTACCATTTCTACAGACATGTAAATAACGCTTTCGTTTTATGGCATCATGGCCGGGAAAACCTGGAACATTTTCTTTTTTCTATGTATAGGAACAGCAAAATTTCACGTTAATTGATGCTACGTTCGGGAAATCGACGCACATGGATGTGTATTCAGACGCATCCAGCTGCTACCACACAGATAAATACGTGTAGCCCTGCTTTTAGCATTCTTATCCACAGGATTTCGGCTATTATTGGCCAGAAATCCCATCTATCTGACTACAGCACGTGATGAAGATCCTCCAGAGGAGTGGTAACATAATTATAGTGAAACTCTGACATAACACAGAAAGGGAGCAAGTGTTGTGTTTTGCATCTTTGCCATACTTGAGAAGGTTAACAGCCAGTACTTCAGTGATAATAAAGAAACACAATGTCGAAAGAGCATTCTGAGAGACGCATAAGTCTGCAGAACTGGTTGGGTTGCGCAGGTACGCAGCCAAACTGCTCACTTTTGGCGTCTACAGTACTGAATGTGAGTGCATTCCGGTGTACAGATTTTATTCATTCTGCCTTGTCCACCATCTTAATAACAAAATGGACAGTTATATATCAAATCGCATGTATGTAATTCATTGTGACAGTTAGTTTTAGGATTCGTTTTTATGTTCTGAATTTCAAAGTTGTAGCTTCATTTCTGTTTGTTTTTCTAGCTGTCGCTAAAGGTTTTGCCGCCACCTATACGCTGCAGTACATGGAATTTGTTTTAAGATATAGTACCACTACTGCTACAATACTACTACTACGAAAACCACGAAATTCACTGATATTAAACATTTCAGATGGCCATATTACTACTACCCCCAACTCTATTTTAGTAACCAACTACTATTGGTACTAATATGCAATAGTTGACAAGAAAACATCTTTTTACATGCTGCACATGAATTTCATTTACGCATAGATACGTCTTTCGTCCTTTTACAGGTTTTCTCAGGTGTGCGTAGTAGACTAGCCTCCATGTGGTGCACCCCGGGCAACGTGATTATATCGCGGCTAAATAGTCTACAAACTTGGCTACCAGACTATCCTTTGGGATCTCCTGGTAATTCAAACATGCAACGAAGTGACCAAACGAACGATTCCTTTGGGAACCATCTGACTAGAAGATTGGGACCATCAGTCCGGATCTGCCAGCTAAATATTGAGGGAATTAGTCGATCCAAATCTGAATATCTTTCAAAGTTTCTATTGGACAATAGCGTCGATGTGGTACTCCTTCAGGAAACACATACCGACTCGCAGGAAGACTTACAACGAAGAGGACGTATTCAAGGCTTCCAACAAATAGGCGCAACATATCATCACGCCTATGGCACCGCCACATATGCCCGATCCGATATTGAACATGCACACCTGCTGTCCACAAGCACAGAAAACAACATCCATGTTGTTGATATAAAAGTAGACAACATAAGACTTATAAATGTCTACAAACCACCAAACCAAATCTGGCCAAGTATTGTACTACCCGTACATGAACACCCAACGATATATGCCGGTGATTTTAGTAGCCATCATGAAATGTGGCGATACACCCAAAATAATGAACATGGAGAAGCGCTGGTGGAAAGGGCCGACGAGAACAATCTACATCTTATATTCGATGCCAAGGAGAGGGGAACATTCCACTCGGCCGCCTGGCGCAGGGACTACAATCCGGACCTCTGCTATGTAACTACCGATAACAAGGGAAAACCAGTGCCTGTACATAGAAGGGTTGCCACAAATTTCCCACACAGCCAGCATAGGCCTGTTATTTTAGACATCGGTGTCACTATACCCTTGATACGGTCCTTCCCTCGACCTAGATGGAATTTCCAAAAAGCTGACTGGGAGAAGTATTCAGCGGACCTTGATAAATGCATCCGGTTTATACTTAAATGCTACGATCGTTTCAGGAAAGCTATAATTACCACAGCTAAAAAACACATCCCTAGGGGGTTTCGAAAAGAATACATCCCAGGATGGGATGCAAAATGCCATCAGCTATATGAGGATTTTACTAGCAGTGGTGACCAAGATATAGCTGATGACCTCCTCCACAATCTAGATTCCGCAAGAAGACAACGATGGACTGAAGCAACTGAAAGAATGAATTTAACTCAATCAAGTAGGAAGGCATGGGGTTTGTTACGTAAACTTGGAGGTACGACAAGACCAGCCCAGAAAAATCCAACCATAACACCAGAGAAAATTGCAAATAACATTGGCGAAATGTCAAGAGCTCCGAGAGACAAACCACGTACCAGGATGATTAAGCGCGAACTCAGAACACTAAAAAAGAATACTCCAAATATTTCAGAGCTTTCCATACCATTCACTGAGGATGATGTCATTACTGCCCTCAAGGATATGAAACCGGGCAAAGCCCCAGGTTTTGACAACATACATCCAGAATTTCTAACCTACGCTGGAAAGAACGTAGTCAAATGGCTGGCAAATTTCTTTTCGAACATTTTGACTACAAACCATCTCCCTAGAGAATTCAAAGAGGCAAGAATAATAGCTTTGCTGAAACCAGGGAAACCAGCAGACCAACCGCTAAGCTACAGACCAATAGCACTTCTTAGCTGTACATACAAACTTCTCGAACGACTTGTCCATAATCGAATTAGCGGCATTATTATGGAGAACTTATCTATAGAACAGGCAGGCTTCAGACCTGGCCATAGTTGCTGTGACCAAGTTCTGGCATTAACATCCTACATAGAGGCTGGCTTTCAACAGAAATTGAAACAATTGCTGTATTTCTAGACTTAACATCTGCATGTGATACTGTTTGGAGAGATGGAATAATTTACAAACTCTTAAGAGTGATTCCTTGCCAGATTCTAACATCCTTAATACATATTATGCTGAGTGATAGAACCTTCCAGGTCACCCTAAACGGAAAGACAAGCAAAACAAAACTTATTAACAACGGGCTTCCGCAAGGCTCCGTATTGGCCCCTCTTCTTTTTAACCTCTATATAGCAGATCTCTCAAACACAAAGTCAAGAAAATTTTGCTATGCGGATGACATAGCACGGCTATAAGAGACAAGTAACTCTTCAAAACAGAGGAAGTCCTTAATAATGACGTTGAAATACTATACAATTATTTCAAGAAATGGAGACTCAAGCCAAACCGTAACAAAACTGAAGTATCTACATTCCATCTTAATAACAAAATGGCAAATGAAATTATTAACATAAAACTCGGAAACACCAACCTCAAACATAATAAGTTTCCAAAGTACTTAGGTATAACATTGGATCGCACTCTTTCTTACCGAAAACATCTGGAGAACACCACTGCAAAAATTGGAACACGGAATAACATCATCCAAAAACTTAACGGTACTACTTGGGGAGCTAACGCAAAAACATTACGCACCTCATCTATCGCCTTAGTGTTCTCTGTAGCTGAGTACTGCGCTCCAGTCTGGATTAATAGCTGCCACACCAAACTTATTGACAGGCAATTAAATAACACAATGAGGTTGATTTCTGGAACTGTTAAATCAACGCCCAGGTACTGGTTACCGGTGTTATGTAATATCCTGCCCCCGGACCTGCGTAGAAAAGCGGCCCTACTGCACGAATTCAGAAAGATTGAGACAAAACCAGAACTACCAATTAAAGAAGAATTCTCACAACTGCGACACACTCGATTGAAATCAAGAAAGCCACCCATACACACAGCTGAGCAGCTTCAAAATAATAAGTATGACCACATGAAACAATGGAGACTAGATTGGAGCCAAAAGACAAATGACCAACTACAGACCTGGTTTGTGAGCTATAACTGCAACATCTCTGGAATGGAACTAACACGGAAAACATGGTCCGCATTAAAGATGTCACCAGAATGCGACTGCGGTGCCCCTAGACAGACGATCCAACACATCCATGGTGAATGCTCCTTGCGAGCATATGCAGGGAACTGGTCCGACTTCCTGGAGGCATCCCCATCAGCGCTAGAATGGATCTCAAACCTCGATATAACCTTTTAACTGACCAATATAAACATAAATTATATTTATGATTGTTATAAGATTTTAATGCCTAACACTTGATGTATTAATGTTGCATGTATAGCCATACGCTAAATAAATAAATAGGTTTTCTCAATGGTTCTCGTGGAATATGACATTTTTTATTTTCAGATGTTTATTTTTAGATTTAAAGAAGTTTATGTAAGTATTTAATAATAAAATTAGAGGCACTTACAGTGATATGTAAGAGTCCTTAACTGAGAGCCACGTCACATCGATAGTCGGTTTTGTGAGTTGTTGTTATTGTTATTCCGTAACATAAGGTTAATGCAACACCAAAAATTTCAGTTGACTGAACGTTATGTTACAAACTTACAGCAACTGTACACGAAGCAGTGAGAGTTTCAGCCGATTTTCCGCATAAGGGAAAACAGCAGGATTTACAAGCAATGACTTTGAGAGGTGTCTGCCTGACGCCGAGCTGCCACCTCTCATTTTTAATTTAGTTCTTCACACTAAGGAGCTAATTTGGGACAAATAAAATCTTGCTTATGATTAAATTCATTTACGGGGATAGTTTACTGGTTATATGATCCGTCTGTCGTGTCACCACCACAGCCCTTCCGTTCCAATATCTTTTAATTCTGTTGTGGTCAGAGCATGCTTTTAGAAACGCCCATTGCTTGCTACGTTCGTGGTCTCTGTGTGAGCAACTGAAACACTTGGCAGGAGGAGGCAGACACTTTTGCCTCGTGGTAGGCCTGCAGGGAAGTGGCCACTACGGCTGCACACGTGACTCGTGTTTGTCGGTACGCGCTCCACTCAAGAAATGGAAAGGACAACGACTCCGTTGCGGCCAGGCCAGGTAGTGTTTCCAGAGGAGTGAGCCGAGACAGATGCTGTGTTCAGAGGGTATCCTCTGCTCATAGAGAACGCGAAAGTTGTTTTTCGATAAAAGAGCGTATTCCCGGGGTGCTCGCTGAGAAACGATTTTCCAAAATAACATCCTTTTATGTTACATGAGAAGCCAATTTTGGTGAAGAGTTATTTTCTGTCGGAGGAGAAGGCAATGCTCTGGCTCCTAGCCTGGGTAAAGTTTTGACAGCGTGTTTCTCGGTGCATAAGCGCGTGTTGGTTCATTCTGCAAATGATCGTAGGTGCAAGGAGTGACGTTGTTATTAAACTTTCCATTAGATAGAAGTATTGGATCGAGTTCTCCGGTCGGATGGGGAAGGTGCGGGAAATTATAACACTGAACTCGGAGCACTGAAGTGAGAAGGGTTTCAGGGATCACACGGTAGATACTCTTGGGGTGAAGTCGTCCCAAGTCTTGGCTAGTATTAAGTACTTTTCGTGCTCACTCCGGATGTAGAAAGTGTTCTGCTGATGATGCTGATGAGCCAGCCAGAGGGATGGAGGAGACGTAATCCTCCTGGCCGTCTCGCAACTGATGATTGCGGCCCATCTGACGACGGCATCGATCGTCACGCAGCTGCAGTCTGGCTCAGTTATTAAGATGTAACTGCACTGCGGAGCTTCAACACCTTGGTGAACTTTATGCGTGATCGCAGCATGGGTTGTACTCCAGCGGTAATCGTCATTGCATATGCGTAGATGTTCGCGCAGCTCGCGAGAAACATTTTGGTCTAACTGTGGAGGTAGGGTCTTGATATAAAATTGCGGCCATAATTAGGTAACCACTCACGCAGGTAGCCTCAGAGGCTAAATTCCGTGATTTTCATCCATATCCAGTATGCTTCCAGCTATTCGTTCACCTCCTACCAATTGTGTTGGCAGAAGAGCCAACACCATGTTACTAGAGGAGGCCGAAATGCACTCGTTTTAGCTCACGCATGCTGGCGTGAGGAGGGACGGACTATACTGACGTGAGGTCCGGAACATGACAAGGAATTAGAATTCAGAAAACGGACGTAATTAGCTTGTTACCTAAATTGAATCCGTTAATGATAAACGTCGCTCTTGACGGTACATGATTCACAATATTATCAGTTCACAATACATTCTTGAAGAATATGGTGCCTTGCTAGGTCGTAGCAAATGACGTAGCTGAAGGCTATGCTAAACTGTCGTCTCTGCAGTTGAGAGCGTATGTAGCCAGTGAACCATCGGTATCAAAGTCGGCTGTACAACTGGAGCGAGTGCTAGGGAGCCTGTCTAGACTAGACCTGCCGTGTGGTGGCGCTCGGTCTGCAATCAGTGATAGTGGCGACACGAGGGTCCGACGTATACTAACCACCAAGTAAGTGTGGTGTCTGGCGGTAACACCACACTACCAGTGGGATCCTGTCACCCTAGATGTCTATCAAATAATTTTATCAGTTAATCGTATAAATTCGTTGCAGTCAGTTTTATTTCATGATGTCAAAATATTATAGCTGGTTGTCCTCAAGTTAATTTAAATAGTAAAAGCAGTGTTTACACTAGTCCTTGAGTACAGTTTCAGTATTTAGAAATTTCTTCCCACTATTTGTTAAGTATTGCAGATGTAGGGTCCAGCAACATAGCCCACTTATTTGGGCCAAGCTTGGTCTCATTTAAACAATTAATTTCCGTGAAAATATTTTGTGCTTCCATTGAATACACACGCAAATGGTAATGAGATTCATGGAAGATGTCTTTCTCATGCAGGTCTAGGTGGAACAGACTGAATTTATCGAACATTGGTTCCTTCCAGCTTTGACATTTGACTGATAGTACCTTTCCATTTTACTACAAATTCTTCTGAGTTCCGGGAGTGGCCTTGGATGAAATTAGTCCATTTCCTCCTTCCCGATCTCTCTGTCCATCTGCACTAACCTCCTCCTCTGTCCACCTCCTTTAACCGCCCATTCATTGTCATCTCCTCGTGCCCCTCTCTCTGTCCATCTCCTCCTATCCCTTATGATTCCATGTCCTCCACCCACTCTTTGTCAGTCTCTGCATCCTCCTATCTACTCCTCCGCTTCTCCCTGTTCATTTCCTCCACTTTCCTTTCTGTGTCTCCCTACTCCTTGTCCATCTCCTTCTCTTTCCTTTCGCTGTCCATTTCCTCTGCCCCCTTTGTCTGCTCATCTCTATCCTTGTCTCTTCCTCCCCGTGTCTCCGTCCCTCTCTTCCTATTCTCTTTCTTTATCCATCTACTCCTCTCCTCTCTCTCTGTCCATTTACCCCCGCCCATCTCTGTATATCTCCTCTACCCCCTGTAATTCCATGTTCTTTGTCAGTCTCTTCCTTCTCCTATCCCTATCCATCGCCTCCATCCCTTCTCTCTGTCCAGCTGCTCCACCCCCTCCTCCCTCTTCATCTCTTTCATTTTCCTTTCTGTATCGATCTCCTGCTATCCCTACCGTCTGTCCATCTCCTGCTCACCCCTTTCTCTGTCCTTTCCCTCCTCCTCCCTCTGTCTCTCTATCCCTGTCTCTTCCTCCCTCTATCTCTGTTCTTCTCTATCTCTTTCCACTCTCTCTGTCCATTTTCCCCTCCCTCCATCTATGTCCATCTCCTCCTCCTCCTGTGTGTGCCATTCTTCTCCTCCCCTAACTGCATGTCCATCTCCTCGTTCTCCCTTCTCTCATATCACACCCCAAGAGGAGGCTGATGGTTCTTAACCCAACAATGTGTACCAAATTTGTCTAAAGTGGCGAAATTTTTACCTGTGGCTTTACTCGTATACGCACATGTGAAATATGTTTCGCATATGTCTAACATATTTCACGCGTATTTGTACACACATTTCACCTGTATGTCTAGCGAAATTCGCCCTCCTGTTTCATACAAGTCTTTGGTTATGACGTCCTCTTGTAATGTCCCCACAGAAAATACCCTCTATCACGCACCAATTAATCATTGTCAATCAAACCATCCACATTCATTCACTTTGGAAAAGTATCTGTTCTGATTTTCTCGTAACACACTCTCGTGAACTACATACTACACTATGACATAATTTTGCAGGTACATAGAGTGGTATACGTGTCCATCGTCTGCGAGATATTTTGTGAATAGAGTTAGTGGTAAAGAAGCAGTAAATTGAAACGTCGTGCTTAATGTGGCAGTTTTACTGCATGAAGAACGAAAATGCAGTGAACAATAAACTTTTTTCATTTCATAATTTTCTAGGGTCGTCGGCTATAAGTTTAGTTAACATTACAAATTATGTGTAAAGTTTGTTGTAAGTGTGCTCTTGTTGTCAACTGCTGGATCACTTAAGTATGTGTTGTGTCGTGTCGGGGGCTGTACTGCTTTTTCACACAAGCACTTTGATAGTCGGTGGTTCTTACCCTTACAGCGATTCCTTCCAAACACTTAATTGGTCCAGTAATTTAGGAGGAAGTGTGGAACACACATACATACATACATACATACATACGATTCTGTTACTTGTGTGGATACGCCCTAGAACTCTTTCAAAACCTATATGAGAAAACTAAAACAATCATATAATATGATAGGGCACCCACTGAGGATGTCTCATTATAAATGGAAAACGCATCTGGGTGTTTAAATAAAGTTCATGAGTATGATGCAAAAAGGCTTTTTCTTGATAAATACTGCAGCTTCTGCAGGGTGTTTCAGAGGTTTTGGATCAGACGTATAAAGGAGGACAGATCGCTTCGTGAGGAGCAATTTTTCTTGTAAACAGAATGTTCTCTCATACTTATCGGTGACAGCAGATGTCTTTTTATTGAATTTGATGAGCATGAGATGACGAGATTTCACTGAAATGTCAGGGCCTGAGGACCATATGTGCACCAGTAAGTAGGTAGAGCGACTTTAAAAAGGAAATCCTTAAGAATATTTGTCTCTAAGTGGAGACAGGTGCTTTAGTAGCGAGACAGAAACTTTAATTTTGATCTGCTCATGCCCTTTCATTAGGAGCAGTCGACAAGATTATAAGCAACACGCACTACACCCTGCAGCCTCTCAGGGTCATAAATAATAACAAAATACTTGGAGCGTCCCTGGGAAGCGACAGCGAACATTGTGTCTCTAACAAAAATTGTTTCTCATGATACGAGCTATCACCCACATACAACTGATGAAAAGAATTTGAAACATGGTGCACATGGCTGGCTTGCAAATTATCATCTACAAGTAAATGTTGAACTACTAGTAAAACTTGTCCATCAAATACTCTATGAGGCCGAGATGTGTTGACAGAAGAGAAGCGGTAGCAGCCGATGGGATCTGTCAGGATACGTCAGTGACTTGGAACATGTGACCAGGATAACAAATGCATCAGGGACAAATCAGCATTTGTGAAGCGGCCAAGTCGACTGTTGGTGATGTGACTCTGAAGTTAAAACGCAGAGGAACAGCCACAGCTACACCGAGAGCTGGCAGACCTCACGTGCTGACCGACGGGGACGGTCGAGCACCGTCCATGGCAGCTGCAAAAGTCGCACGAAACCAGCGGAAGGAGTCAGTCGTAAGTACCCAAGTGCTGCCGGCATCCCCGTTAGCAAAATGCCTGTGCGTAGGGAGTTCAAGACACTGGGGTACGTCGGTCGAGCATTTCATCGTGAGCCACACGTTTCCGTAATTAATGATAAGCGACCCTTGAGGTGACGCCACTGGACAACGGACTGGAAACGAATGATTCAGTGTGGTATACCCTGTGCCAATCCGATGGAAGTGTTTGCGTTTGGTGAGTGCCTGGAAAGCTGCAATCCTGTGTAATGCTGATAGTGACGTAAAGAGGCGTTGGTGTTGACAGTACAGGGATACTTTTCGTGGCAGGGGTGCCGTTCCGTTACGGGGCTCAAGAAAAGTCTAAATACGAGAGACTGTGAATACATTTTACAGCACTGTGTACTGCGTGCTGAAGAGGAACTGTTTGGACCCAGTGGTTGTTTTTTATCAGCTCGATAGACAACCCTGTCATAAAACAGCATCTTTGAGGTGACGGTTTGTAGAGAAAAACATTCTCCAAAGTGATTGGTCGGCCCAGGAGACGGCCTGAAGCCATAGCAGGACTTTGGGATGATTCAGAACGCCGACTTCGCTTCTGATCCCAGCGTCCCACATCCCTGCCTTCTCTGTTATTCGCTCTTGAGGAAGAATGAGCTGCCACTGCTCTACAGAGATTGAGACACCTCTGATACGTCTCATAAACCTGCAATGCATAACAGGTGATGACTGTGGAAAGGGCCAAATAAGGTGGCGGTCAGTTTCACTTCAAAATTTCTGCCACAAGGCAGAGAATTCCGCTGGTGCACTTGAAATCTATTGAACCTATATACTTAACTCCACTGCACGGCGGCTCGATTTCACCACTACAAACACCCGGTGTTGCTCCCCAACAGCGAACCACCAAAACGAACGACACAACATGAACGGATGTGGCTTGGGTACTTAAGACACCACTCAACTTTGACGCCCTCGGTCGTTGAGCCACAAAAGCTCGTAGCGATCGGACACCTCCACACACGCTGCGACACTACGCAGGGACCGCCAGTGGACACAGCCGACCGCGCCGCACAGAGATATCCTCCCTGGTCCGCACCAACCGACCGACTGTCCGCACACCCCCTAGCCGGAAACTACATGCACAATACCGAGGATGGTACACAGTGCAAATCGATACACATCGCTGCTGCCACACGTAGAAGTAGGAAGAACCTCGGCGTAACCGCAACTACGGCAGAACACCAAACACAGATAGACAGCCAAATTCAAGGAAACGCATAGTTCGGAGTGAGCACGGCTCAACCTCACTGAATGTGTCCCCAGCAGAGGTCAAGCCGTAATAAAGGTGAAGGATGGATGCAGCTCATTTCAATGTCTACTAATGTCCGCATACTTTTCATCAACTATGTATGACCTCCGAGTACGAGCTGCGCCTGCAGGGCCGCACCCACATTACTGTGTCTACGCGGCACCGCCTGCTCGCCCCTGCGTCGTTCCCGGCCTTCATCTCGGTCAGCGGCTGCAATAAACACGGGCGCTGCCTGCACGCTGGCCGCTCTCTCTGCCACTCAGGCAGGGTGGCGGAACACAACAGGAGGCGCGCTATCATCCCTGCGAGCAAAGCCTCTGCTTCCGCCCCCACCTCCCCCCCCCCCCCCGCCCGCCCCACACACACACACACAAACAGCCCACAGTGGCTGCTAGTGGCGCAGTACTTCGTTAAAGTACTGCGGTCGTCCCAGCCGCCCCTCCGCTGGCCTTAGGCACGATAACCGAATTGGAAGTAGCGCTAATCTGCGTTTTACTTCTACCTCATTACTTCTGCTACTTCTGCTTCGAAATTTTCCACAGTTAGCACGGCTCCTCCTAACTTTGTTCACAGAGTACTGCTCCGTCTGTCCTCACAGCTAAATAGTTGGCTTGTGGAAGAGCACAAATGAGAAACGTGGCGAAGTTACAAACTAAGTCTGCCTGTGGACTAGAGAAAGACGAGGAGTGTTGGAGTCATGCCGCACCGGCAAATTTCTGCAGCTGTGTGAGAAAGAGTTACGAAGAACGTTGTTGGAGTTTAGACGGCACTTTAAGATGTTCATTTAGAATAAAACAAGTTCTGGTTGAAATGGCTCTGAGCACTATGCGACTTAACTTCTAAGGTCATCAGTCGCCTAGAACGTAGAACTAATGAAACCTAACTAACCTAAGGACATAACACACATCCATGCCCGAGGCAGGATTCGAACCTGCAACCGTAGCGGTCACGCGGTTCCAGACTGAAGCGTCTAGAACCGCACGGCCACACCGGCCGGCAAAACAAGTTCTGCAGTAATAAACGTACCTGAAGTATAGCTGTCTCAGTTCCAATTAACATTTATATCATTTCCCGCTGAAATTCGAATCGATTAAGAAATATAAATGCCTTTTCTTACAAGTTAGGTAGGTCGCAGACGGAGACTACATTTTACAAAGCAGAACAGTTATCACTGCACTTATTTCTCGTTGCAGGCATACAAAGCTAGACAGCTTTCAGTGAGGCAAATTCAGAGCATTTCTGATTTATTATGCATTTAAATGCATTTCCTTCTCATCACATCAGGTGATTTCATCGAATTAACCCATGAACAGCTTTCAAAGATTTCAACGGCGTTTCATGTGTTGAACTATGTAAAATAGATATGCAAACCACTGCCCAACTAAAAAAAAAAAAAAAAAAACAAACGCGACCACATAACTCCAAGCCTGTAATCGCACTTATATTTTTGGCAAAGCCTTTGCAGAACCGTTTTCAGACAATTTCTTGCCCTTTACACCCTCGCACGAATTGCACGTGAGGTAAATGAACCCCTAAATCTTTCGGTGCAAGCTATGATTTCTCTTACTTTATTACTATCGTTACTCGACGCGCAAGTTGCCGAAATGGCGTCAACTAAAAAGACTTGCACCAGGCGACCGGTCTACCCGACGGGATGCCCCAGCCACACGACATTTCATTTCATTACCGTTATATCTCGCGATGTGCGTGGGATTCAACGAAATGGTTTGGCTCTCAGAAGAAAATGTAAACAACAGCAATTTCGTGAAAATATCTGGCCGGAACGAGAAACGTAAATTTTCTTTCTTCCAATTTTCTAACGTCGCCTGTCAACCCTGTGTAATAAAGCATTACACTGGTGAGCATAACGTGAGGACCAAAGTTTATTTCATTCTTTCTTTATTTTTTTTTCATTCATTAGTCTTCTGACTAGTACGATGCGGTCGGCGACAGTATCCTTTCCTGTGACAGACGTTGAACCTATGACCTGAATTATTTGCTGGATTTATCCTGTCCTCCGTCTTCCTCTGCAGTTGCTACAGTCTACAGCTGTGTATAGCACTATGGAAGTTACTTCCTGATACGTTAAGAAACGACCCTCATCGTGTCCCTTCTTCTTGTCACTCCTTTTCCTTGCGCCCTTGTCCAGAGGTTTCGCAGGGTCGCCATAGCTACGGTCGGATTTGGTATGGTTGCACAACTAACGCAGCACGTCTAACTTGTGTGTCATTAATCCGAAAGGACGATCCCGCCCGCGGAAGACCACAATTCGGCCTGTTTCAAACTCTCTCAGTTGCCTGTAGGAAGCAGGATTAAGTGTCCGTGGCACGGTTGCCTGCTTGCTTCATACATTTGGACTACACTGAGCCTTCTGTCTGTGAGAATTCCCTATCAAGGGACAGACACAGATGGCGCTCTGGTAGCTGTGCCACTACGCTATCTGATGGCCGACGACGTTCAAACCGTTACCAGTACGTCTTCTGTCCCGATGTGGCTTGTGCTGTGTCGAATCAAAATCGATATCGTCTTTCTAGGTGAACTACTTTTTTCCGTCAGTGTAGAAACAACTGGTATGATGCGTCCCACACGTGCTCTGGAGGATATAAGTCGTGGCAACAGAAAGACCCAACACCCTCACGTTTCAAGAGCTCCTTCACCTGTGCTGGTCGACGTGGTCATGCATTGTCGTCTTTAAAAATGAAGTCAGGACCGAATGCATCCTCGGCAAGATGCACGTAGACTGTCATTGTAGATTTGACCGGTGAGTGTACCAAGACCTGGTGCCAGTATGCAACATTATGTACCACCAATCTATAATGCCTAGACCATCACATCATTCATGTTCGACAGTGTTCTTGGCGCAACGCTAGTTCCACCTCTCGCGATATAGGCGTAGATCCAGAATCACTCCTCAGACTGAATCTGCTTCCTCTGAGAAGATCTCAGGATCCCTGTCCCCGTTGATCCAGTCCCTATTCTGTTGGAGCGTGAGCCTTACAGTCCTGTTAAATGTGGCTGTAACTATACCTCCTATTTAAAGTGGATCGCTTCCTGTCTGTTTCTCATTATATCGGTCAACCGCTGCTGTAATAAATCAACCACCTTCACCCCTTCAGACGCAGTGCCTGTAGTTTGGGAAGCTCAAGCTACCCACGTCCCTGAACCAATGCTGTGAGCAATACCAAACACTTGGGTTGTACTCGCGATACTTCGTCCTTCTCTACCGTATCTTCCTTCGTCGTCGTCGTCGTCGTTGTTGCCGTGAGGCACCGTTATACCAAGTGGATCTTAGAGCATGAGATATGGTAACCTTAAGTCATTGACAACACACAACGCTCACGGTAGCACCTGATTCCAGAATAGCTGCAGTAGTTACGATCTACGAACTACCCCCTATTGACCCGGTCCCCAAAACTTAACTCGTAAAGAGATCTCTTCGAAGCAAATTGTCAAAAGATCATCTATAAAGGCTTGGCACAACGACAAGAAATGTTGCAGTCTATGGAATAATAACACATACGGCCAAATTGTCTTGTTTCTTCTGTTTTATTTAACGTAACTTTGTTCACAGTTTCATTTCGCATTCACTACTCATTGACACCCTGATGTGGAGTATATGCGAGTGCCTGAACCCTAGCTCCCAAGTTCCATCGAAACCCTTTGATTTACAGTTTTGATTGCTCGACACCAACAGTCAATGATAATGATACAGTATTTTGTTACTGACTCCTCTAGTTTAGCTATCGCCCTCCACGAATGTTTGTTGGGCGTAAGACAATTACACACTTTTCTCTCCGATCCATTATTATTAAGAGTTCGCGTAAAAGTTAACGTTTTTCTCCTTTTCATAAATTGAAGCCCGCTCTCCACGATATAATTAAAAAAATCGGTCTCAATACCCTCGTGAGAGGAGTACAGATTTATCCCGGAATTGACCACCCTGTAAATGTACTCAATTTAATGACCACACTTCGCTATCCGCGACTTCGTGTAACTAAATGTTCTTTTGTTACTCTGATAGTATACCGCAGTTATTTAAATCTCGCCCCTATATATTTTCACAAAGCACAATTAGCACTTCTTTACTTGTTTATTTCTAAGAGTAAAAGAAAAATGACGCCTTATCATCGGCTTCGTCGATATGAAGCAAAACACCTCAATATGCCCAAGTTTACCTCTTCTTATAGGATCGACTACCTTACTCATTAATTTACTACATATTATTTCCAATAACACTAAACAGGTATCACTGTTATATTTTAATTGTATTCAAAAGCGTGTTATTATTATTATGACCGACCAAATCGTAACGAATCGCGCGGCGTGCGTTTTTAACGATAGCTTTACACTCGCCCAGCGTTTATTCAAGCATTATTATATATAAATGTACTGACAGGACCGAAAGATCGATCTCTCTACCGTAACCAATAGAGGCAAATACGCTATTCAAGTTCCGTTACATCTATCTTGACTCGTATTGTTACTCGTCCCCACTTGAAGTCATCCAGATGTTGTTTACGGACCATGTTGTGATGGAGGCCACCTCCGTGCCTGATCACCTGACCGACACGCACTGCCTTTTCCCTCGTTTTGCGGCACCTGCCATACTTGGCGCTGTAGCTACGCTCATCTCACGCCTTGAGGAGAGCTGGGAGAACTCTGGTAACGTGCTCTTGCACTGTAATACATTTCCACCTATTAGATAACATGTTACGAAACTTTCTCTTGCTCGACCTTAAATTTTGCTGAGCAATGTACTTAAGGATCTCATAATACTGTGGAGCAATACTCAAGAATAGAACGGAGAGCGTAGTGTAGGCAATCTCTCTAATAGAATCGTCTACTATTCGTTCGTTTGTGTGTGCGCTTGGAACTATTTAGTCTGGTGCCTGCTGCTGGAGCGACAATACAACTCACTGGAGAAGTCATTCAGTCTCTTTCTTTATGTTAACCAACCTATAACGGATATTTCGCACGAAATAACCCAGCGTGTTTTCATGATGAAGTACGTATTTTGTGAGACTGGTCAGATGCAGCCTGCCACGAATACCTCTCCTGCCCTGTCCTCTTCAACTCAGAGCAGCACGTGTACCGTATCTCATACATTATTAGTTGGATGTTCTCCATTCTATGCCTTCCACAACAGTTTTTACTCCCTATTGTCACGATGTTATTGTCTAATGTTTTAACACAAGTCCTATCAATCTGCCCCTTTCTCTTGCTAGTGTTTTCCATACGTTGCTTTTGCCGCCGGTTCTGTGGAGAACCATCTCATTTCTTATCTTACCAGCTCACGCAATTTTCAACGTCCTTCTGTACAAATGGTTCAAATGGCTCTAAGCACTCTGGGATTCAACATCTGATGTCATCAGTCCCCTAGACTTAGAACTACTTAAACCTAACGAACATAAAGACATCACACACATCCATGCCGGATGCAGGATTCGAACCTTCGACCCCAGCAGCAGCGCGATTCCGAACAAGCGCCTAGAACCACTCGGCTACAGCTGCCGGCCGTCCATCTGTAGCACCGAATATCAACTACTTCTATTTTCTTCTGATCTGGTTTTACCACAGTCAACGATTCACTACCGTACTATGATGCGCTCCAAAAATATATTTTCAGAAATTTCTTCCGCAAATTAAGGCTTAGATTTCATTTAGCAAGGAACGGTCTCTTTGCCTTTGCAAGTCTGTTTTTTATGTCCTCCTTCCTTCATCCGTCGTAGACTACATTACTTCCAAGGGAGCAGAAATCCTTAGCTTCTTCTACTTCACGCTCACCAACTTTACTGTCTCTCGCTATTCTTAGTTCTGCTATTGCTCACTACTTTTCCATTTTCTGGTTTAGTCTGAATGCATGTTCTATACCCAATCTACTGTTGATTCCATTCAACATATCCTACAGCCTTCTTTGATTTCAGTGAAGATAGCAATGCCATCAACAAATCTTATCATTGATACCCATGCACCCTGAATTTTAATATCACCCCTGGAACTTTCTGTTATTTCCATCATTGCTCCTTCAAGTATAAACTTAACAACAGGGGAGAACAACTGCATCCTCATTCGTACACCCATTTTAATCCGAAAGCTTCGTTCTTTTTCTTCCAATCTTATTGTTACTTCTTGATTCCTGTACATGTTGTATATCACCCGACTTTGCCCCCATATTTCTCAGAATTCTGAACGTCTTTCACCATTATACATAGTCGAAAACATGTTCTAGGTCGACAAAATGTAGAGCATCTGTTGATTTTTCTTCTTTCTTATTCCCATTATCAAGTGTAACTTGAGAACTGCGTCTCTGTTACCTGTATGTTCCCTAAATCCAAACTGATTTTCTCGTGTTTTGTAAACATGAGGCTTGAGGACCTGCCATATGGCGGAACTTCCAACACCTGGCTACTGCACAGGCAGATGCGCTTTTGGGCCCTTTGGGCCCTAAGGTAGAGAAAGTACCGCTAAAGATAAACGCAGCAAATCTGGCGGACTTTACAACCTGTCGAGAAAATTATTACAGCCAGTAGCTCAGAACATAAGTAACAAAGCCCAGAATCGTCCTATCAGAAACCCAAGTAGACCAGTGCATGGCCGGCCGCGGTGGACTAGCGGTTCTAGGCGCTCAGTCCGGAACCGCGCGACCGCTACGGTCGCAGGTTCGAATCCTGCCTCGGGCGTGGATGTGTGTGATGTCGTTAGGTTAGTTAGGTTTAAGTAGTTCTAAGTTCTAGGGGACTGATGACCACAGATGTCCCTTAGTGCTCAGAGCCATTTGAACCATTTTAGCCACCAGCGCATGAATTCTCACTTGAATTAAAATTGTGCTAAAGAAATTGCAGAAACAACGTCAGCCCGATTAGAAGAAAATTATTAGAATACCTTAACAAAATTGGTATCTCATAAATAACTCTTACTTCCGAAGAATTCTCTCCATTGAGATGACTGATGAGATTGCCCCACGTTAGGAGCCAACAATTAACTGATATCAGTAATTAGATAAAATCAGACGCAAGGTGTTTATGTATGAATGTAAAAGATTGCTTATATGATAAAAACATGAAAGACATGTATAATAAATCTCAGGGCCAACCTGACTGGGTGTGGACACGACTCACTTCTTAAAAGGTAGGAGGAGGGAACGAATCGTCTCACCATTGCGGAGACAATGCGGAGACAATGCGGAGATCGTACTGGGGAGTCGCCCGAAAGCCGTGACAGCTGATTGAGGGCAGTCGACTCGCGCCGCACAGCTCCGAGGTGACGCGCCGCACCGACGCAGCGCCTGCCGCCGACAGCACAATAGGACGAAGGATAACGAAGAATGGTGAGACGATTCGTTCCCTCCTCCTTCCTTTTAAGAAGTAAGTCGTGTCCACACCCAGTCAGGTTGGGTCCTTGACCGAGCGAGGTGGCGCAGTGGTTAGACACTGGACTCGCATTCGGAAGGACGACGGTTCAATCCCGCGTCCGGCCATCCAGATTTAGGTTTTCCGTGATTTCCCTAAATCACTCCAGGCAAATGCCGGGATGGTTCCTCTTAAAGGGCACGGCCGACTACCTTCCCCATCCTTCCCTAATCCGATGAGACCGATGACCACGCTGTCTGGTCTCCTTCCCCAAACCAACCAACCAACCAGTCAGGTTGGCCCTGAGATTTATTATACATTTCTTTCATGTTTTTATCATATAAGCAATCTTTTACATTCATACATAAACACCTTGCGTCTAATTTTATCTAATTACTGATATCAGTTAATTGTTGGCTCCTAACGTGGGGCAATCTCATCAGTCATCTCAATGGAGAGAATTCTTCGGAAGTAAGAGTTATTTATGAGATACCAATTTATTTAAGGTATTCTAATAATTTTCCTCTAATCGGGCTGACGTTGTTTCTGCAATTTCTTTAGCACAATTTTAATTCAAGTGAGAATTCATGCGCTGGTGGCTAAAATGGTTCAAATGGCTCTGAGCACTAAGGGACATCTGTGGTCATCAGTCCCCTAGAACTTAGAACTACTTAAACCTAACTAACCTAAGGACATCACACACATCCACGCCCGAGGCAGGATTCGAACCTGCGACCGTGGCGGTCGCGCGGTTCCGGACTGAGCGCCTAGAACCGCTAGACCACCGCGGCTGGCCATGCACTGGTCTACTTGAGTTTCTGATAGGACGATTCTGGGCTTTGTTACTTATGTTCTGAGCTACTGGCTGTAATAATTTTCTCGACAGGTTGTAAAGTCCGCCAGATTTGCTGCGTTTATCTTTAGCGGTACTTTCTCTACCTTAGGGCCCAAAGGGCCCAAAAGCGCATCTGCCTGTGCAGTAGCCAGGTGTTGGAAGTTCCGCCATATGGCAGGTCCTCAAGCCTCATGTTTACAAAACACGAGAAAATCAGCTTGAATTTAGGGAACATACAGGTAACAGAGACGCAGTTCTCAAGTTACACTTGATAATGGGAATAAGAAAGAAGAAAAATCAACAGATGCTCTACATTTTGTCGACCTAGAACATGTTTTCGACTATGTATAATGGTGAAAGACGTTCAGAATTCTGAGAAATATGGGGGCAAAGTCGGGTGATATACAACATGTATAGGAATAAAGAAGTAACAATAAGATTGGAAGAAAAAGAACGAAGCTTTCGGATTAAAATGGGTGTACGAATGAGGATGCAGTTTTTCTCCCCTGTTGTTAAGTTTATACTTGAAGGAGCAATGATGGAAATAACAGAAAGTTCCAGGGGTGATATTAAAATTCAGGGTGCATGGGTATCAATGATAAGATTTGTTGATGGCATTGCTATCTTCACTGAAATCAAAGAAGGCTGTACTATATGTTGAATGGAATCAACAGTAGATTGGGTATAGAACATGCATTCAGACTAAACCAGAAAATGGAAAAGTAGTGAGCAATAGCAGAACTAAGAATAGCGAGAGACAGTAAAGTTGGTGAGCGTGAAGTAGAAGAAGCTAAGGATTTCTGCTCCCTTGGAAGTAATGTAGTCTACGACGGATGAAGGAAGGAGGACATAAAAAACAGACTTGCAAAGTCAAAGAGACCGTTCCTTGCTAAATGAAATCTAAGCCTTAATTTGCGGAAGAAATTTCTGAAAATATATTTTTGGAGCGCATCATAGTACGGTAGTGAATCGTTGACTGTGGTAAAACCAGATCAGAAGAAAATAGAAGTAGTTGATATTCGGTGCTACAGATGGACGGCCGGCAGCTGTAGCCGAGTGGTTCTAGGCGCTTGTTCGGAATCGCGCTGCTGCTGGGGTCGAAGGTTCGAATCCTGCATCCGGCATGGATGTGTGTGATGTCTTTATGTTCGTTAGGTTTAAGTAGTTCTAAGTCTAGGGGACTGATGACATCAGATGTTGAATCCCAGAGTGCTTAGAGCCATTTGAACCATTTGTACAGAAGGACGTTGAAAATTGCGTGAGCTGGTAAGATAAGAAATGAGATGGTTCTCCACAGAACCGGCGGCAAAAGCAACGTATGGAAAACACTAGCAAGAGAAAGGGGCAGATTGATAGGACTTGTGTTAAAACATTAGACAATAACATCGTGACAATAGGGAGTAAAAACTGTTGTGGAAGGCATAGAATGGAGAACATCCAACTAATAATGTATGAGATACGGTACACGTGCTGCTCTGAGTTGAAGAGGACAGGGCAGGAGAGGTATTCGTGGCAGGCTGCATCTGACCAGTCTCACAAAATACGTACTTCATCATGAAAACACGCTGGGTTATTTCGTGCGAAATATCCGTTATAGGTTGGTTAACATAAAGAAAGAGACTGAATGACTTCTCCAGTGAGTTGTATTGTCGCTCCAGCAGCAGGCACCAGACTAAATAGTTCCAAGCGCACACACAAACGAACGAATAGTAGACGATTCTATTAGAGAGATTGCCTACACTACGCTCTCCGTTCTATTCTTGAGTATTGCTCCACAGTATTATGAGATCCTTAAGTACATTGCTCAGCAAAATTTAAAGTCGTGCAAGAGAAAGTTTCGTAACATGTTATCTAATAGGTGGAAATGTATTACAGTGCAAGAGCACGTTACCAGAGTTCTCCCAGCTCTCCTCAAGGCGTGAGATGAGCGTAGCTACAGCGCCAAGTATGGCAGGTGCCGCAAAACGAGGGAAAAGGCAGTGCGTGTCGGTCAGGTGATCAGGCACGGAGGTGGCCTCCATCACAACATGGTCCGTAAACAACATCTGGATGACTTCAAGTGGGGACGAGTAACAATACGAGTCAAGATAGATGTAACGGAACTTGAATAGCGTATTTGCCTCTATTGGTTACGGTAGAGAGATCGATCTTTCGGTCCTGTCAGTACATTTATATATAATAATGCTTGAATAAACGCTGGGCGAGTGTAAAGCTATCGTTAAAAACGCACGCCGCGCGATTCGTTACGATTTGGTCGGTCATAATAATAATAACACGCTTTTGAATACAATTAAAATATAACAGTGATACCTGTTTAGTGTTATTGGAAATAATATGTAGTAAATTAATGAGTGAGGTAGTCGATCCTATAAGAAGAGGTAAACTTGGGCATATTGAGGTGTTTTGCTTCATATCGACGAAGCCGATGATAAGGCGTCATTTTTCTTTTACTCTTAGAAATAAACAAGTAAAGAATGCTAATTGTGCTTTGTGAAAATATATAGAGGCGAGATTTAAATAACTACGGTATACTATCAGAGTAACAAAAGAACATTTAGTTACACGAAGTCGCGGATAGCGAAGTGTGGTCATTAAATTGAGTACATTTACAGGGTGGTCAATTCCGGGATAAATCTGTACTCATCTCACGAGGGTATTGAGACCGATTTTTTTAATTATATCGTGGAGAGCGGGCTCCAATTTATGAAAAGGAGAAAAACGTTAACTTTTACGCGAACTCTTAATAATAGCGGATCGGAGAGAAAAGTGTGTAGTTGTCTTACGCACAACAAACATTCGTGGAGGGCGATAGCTAAACTAGAGGAGTCAGTAACAAAATACTGTATCATTATCATTGACTGTTGGTGTCGAGCAATCAAAACTGTTCATCAAAGGGTTTCGATGGAACTTGGGAGCTAGGGTTCAGGCACTCGCATATACTCCACATAGTCAATTTGGCAGACGAAAGTTAAGGGAATCTGCTGTACTTTCCGGTTGTCTTCCTTTACCAACTAACACACGGCCTAAATTACAGCAATTTTTACTACAGCCGATTACGCAAATGTGTCAGAACGACAATTTCTTCACAAAGAAACTCATTATTGAAGTAAAATAACACTGTCCAGCAAGTCAAACGGGTAGTTCTTCGCTTGAATTATTAGTTTATTAATTGAGTTATCATTTTCCGTTATTAAAAATTCAAGTCACTTAAAGTTGATGCAAATTACACATTTTGGAAACCATCAGGGAAAAGAGCGCGAAAAGACGCTCCTTAGGAACAGATTAAGTTAATTTTTATTTATGTTGTAAAATACGTTTTCCTTGCAATAAACGTTAAGTGCATGAGACTGTGATATGTAATTATATTGTTTTATAAATGGAACAACATGCTCAGGTAACCCTGTGATGCCGGAAACGGACCGGCGAAGAGAGGCGAAGGCTCAGCTTGTATTTATTATACTTATGATTTGAATAGTGGAATATTTTGACACATTGTTTGTAGATTGGAGAGCTCACGAGACTTACCACTGGTTGGATGTTTAGATTAATTTATGAAATAAGTGCAGCTGTGGCTACTGGTAAAACTTTTTATAAAGAGGAACGCCAGTCAATCCGTCGTCACACTTCCTGATTTGGAGTTACGGGTTTCGTTTGCTGAGTCGAGGACTACTGTTCTCCGTCATGCTTATCATCCGGACAATTTAATTCATGTTTGACAAGAACAAGAAATATTTGCGCGAGTTACAGGTGTGTGACCACTCCACGGACCCAAGCGAAATCTTGGAACGTTAAAGCCGGCTAGACACTCCTCTAATGTGTTTAATTTTGTGGGTGAGACTACTGGATTTTATAGATACCGACGCAACTGAGGACTCTCAAAGCGTGTTTCTCAATTGTGAACTTACTCACAAGTAATTTCAGGAACTCAGCAAATAACATACGAGGATGAGATTTATTGCTCAATACTTGTACGAATAAACGCCATGGCGTATTACAGCAGCATCTAATTATGTGAACAGCAAGAGAAAACGAGATAACAAGCAATTATTGTAATTAACAGTGAAAATAAAAGAGCAGAAATTCCGGCTTTACGCTTACTGACTGAAGGAGTAATGAAAAAGACATAGTTTTCTGCCTTCAACATCTGTCGCATGTCGACTATGACATCAAGAGAGGGTTGGGCTGCTCCTAAGGCAAACAGTCTACCATTTTAATTCCTACACGATTTTCTGATGTAGCTGGAATAGGAATGACTAACGTCAGTGATACGAGCCATGTGAAATGTTTATGTAGACAAGAATTTGTGTGACCTGTAGCAGTTCTAAGTTTCGCAAGAGTGTGTTACATTTCAGACTCAGCTGGAGGAGATGAAAGAGTGATTCAGAGAACGCTGAACTTTATTAAAGCGGCTAAGAACGGAATAGATGCTGGCCTAATGCAGTGAAGAATGATACAACTGAAGGTAACTGTCACCTAACATAAAAACTGTAGGGAGTCTCCACCGTCACAATCCTTTGTCCACTTTCAGTTAAGTATTTTCTAAAATTTCTTCACATTTTCTATCTTTAGGTTATAAGAAATCCTCAATCCCTTATTCAGAGCTATTCGTTGTGGACTGACACACATCACTTGTAGAGACAAAGATCGATTTTCGAGCTCGAAGCGTCAAGAGCACTGTGTCTGTGACATTATTGCTCAGTGGAGTCATTGTTACTAAAAGGGCGTAGTGGGTGGCGTATGAATGGATGAAGTACCGAATGAGTTTGTCGCCCTCGCCACAGGTGAACCAACAAAATTATACCGATTAATGAGAAGAATCTACTTTAATTAAAATTGAATATCAGCATATAGAGTTCGTGTCAGCCGTGCCGGCCAAAGAATGAAATATTTAAAAACGTTGCTGTGCCATTACAATAGCGCGTGACAATATTTCAGTTTATTGGAATGTGTTGCTATTCGACGTTCGTAATATGTAACGCGAAGGTGTGATTATCTCTCATTGTATTTGAAAAGGATACTTTGACTTACATAGAGCAGCCCTAGGAATGAACTTCATTACCACAAAACCTGTATTTTCAATACAATAATATTATATATCCAAAGTTTCTGTCCCAAAATTGTTCATCCTTACCCGTTAGGCACGGCAATCAGATGATCGGGTGTGTTACATGTTTCAGGTATTGTAATACGTCTGACCGCGGCCACTTTCTCCAACACGCCGCGAGCGGCCGAGGCGGACAGCCTGGGGCGAGTCTGCGGGTGCAGTCTTTCCGCAAGCGGGAAGCCGGGGTGGACGCCTTTGCCTCGTTCAAGCAGGACACGATGCGAAGGGCTCGTCTGACAATGAGAAGCGTAATGAGAGCTGACGGGCACCTGCAGCCATTTGGACGGAATGCCAAAACTGCCGGCAGGCCAGAAGAACTCAGATGCTTTCGCGCGTACAGTCATTTTACCTGGCTTAGAAAGCAGGGATGTGCCGACAATTCTAGCATCCCACTGACACAGGGAGGAGCGTGCAAAAAGCGTGGGGAATTGGCGCCTGTGTGAAAGAAGCCAGCATTTTTAAGAAGATGTTTTTGTCGACAGTGAGGACATTCCTTGTAAATGACGGACGTCGGCAGATTTTGGCTCTGAGCGCTATGGGACTTAACATCTGAGGTCATCAGTGCCCTAGAACTTTGAACTACTTAAACCTAACTAACCTAAGGACATCACACACGGCCATGCCCGAGGCAGGATTCGAACCTGCGACCGTAGCAGTCGCGCGGTTCCAGACTGAAGCGCCTAGAACCGCTCGGCCACAACGGCCGGCTCGGCAGATTTTGAGACGGAGTCAAAGCATAAGTCTGTCCATGACACACACAGGACAACGGTTGTGTAGATGCTTTCCTAACAACCACAGAATGCAGGAAAATATCTTAAGAATGTGAAATTGTGAGAAAGATAGCGATTCACGAGCCACACGCCAGCCCAAGCCAGGTAGAAAATTTCCGCCCTGCACGCGGAGAGCCGTGGCGATGAAACGGCGGGATGCATTGAAAATTTCGTCCACCAGTGACACTGCCGAAATATAGAATATTTCGAAGAGGAGTTGGGCTGGGAGATTGGCTGAGAAGGAAAAGAGGAATCGTGGAGATACCACGGAAGCGAAAGGACATGGGCGCTGTTCCACCCATCGCCAACACCCGCCTTCCGACACCGTGACAGCACAGCTTCGACTACGCAGCCGACGACGGGCAGACAATGCGGAGATCGTACTGGGGAGTCGCCCGAAAGCCGTGACAGCTGATTGAGGGCAGTCGACTCGCGCCGCACAGCTCCGAGGTGACGCGCCGCACCGACGCAGCGCCTGCCGCCGACAGCACAATAGGACGAAGGATAACGAAGAATGGTGAGACGATTCGTTCCCTCCTCCTTCCTTTTAAGAAGTGAGTCGTGTCCACACCCAGTCAGGTTGGCCCTGAGATTTATTATACATTTCTTTCATGTTTTTATCATATAACCAATCTTTTACATTCATACATAAACACCTTGCGTCTGATTTTATCTAATTACTGATATCAGTTAATTGTTGGCTCCTAACGTGGGGCAATCTCATCAGTCATCTCAATGGAGAGAATTCTTCGGAAGTAAGAGTTATTTCAGGTGTCCCGCGGGGGAGTGTCGTAGGACCGTTGCTATTCACAATATATATATATATATATATATATATATATATATATATATATATATATATATATATAAGCTTGTGGATAACATCGAAAGTTCACTGAGGCCTTTTGCGGAAGATGCTGTAGTATATCTAGAGGTTCTAACAGTAGAAAGTTGTATTGAAATGCAGGAGGATCTGCAACGAATTGACGCATGGTGCAGGAAATGGCAATTGAATCTCAATGTAGACAAGTCTAATGTGCTGCGAATACATAGAAAGAAAGATCCTTTATCATTTAGCTACAATATAGAAGGTCAGCAATTGGAGGCAGTTAATACCCTAAATTGTCAGGGAGTAAACATTAGGAGTGATTTAAAATGGAATGATCATATAAAATTAATCGTCTGTAAAGCAGTTGCCAGACTGAGATTCATTGGAAGAACAAAGGAAGTAGATTACACTACACTTATTCGCCCACTGCTTGAACACTGCTCACTGGTGTGGGATCCGTCCCAGATAGGGTTGATAGAAGAGATAGAGAAGATCCAACGGAGCGCGCTTCATTACAGGATCATTTGGTAATAGCGAAAGCGTTACGGAGATGATAGATAAAATCCAGTGGAAGATTCTGCAAGAGAAACACTCAGTAGCTCGGTACGGGCTTTTGTTGAAGTTTCGAGAACATACCTTCAACGAGGAGTGAAGCAGCATATTGCTCCCTCCTACGTATATCTCGCGAAGAGACCATGGGGATAGCATCAGAGACATTAGGGCCCAAACAGAGGCATACTGACAATCTTTCTTTCCACGACCAAGACGAGACTGGAATAGAAGGGAGAACCGATAGAGGTACTCAAGGTACCCTCCGCCACACACCATCAGGTGGCTTGCGGAGTTTGGATGTAGATGTAGGTGTAGATGCTCGTCCTTTCACGTCCTACAGCAGAGAGAAGAATTCACAGTTGAGTACATTTTTGGCGCCCAACATGGGGCGACCGTTGTCTGATGTCACAAAAGAATTTCTCGAGTTCACTACAGTATCGAAGTGAGTTTGCTGGTAACATGTGTCCATTACTCATTACGTAGTCGTATACCTCGATTCGCACCAGGAGTAAAGAAGCACAGAGTGCTTTCCAGTTTCTTTGCCTACATGTATTTCTGTTTCACAAGTATCCGTTCTTTTCCCCAGTTATTTCGCTCTCTATCTTTACTAACTTTTTCTGTTGGCTTTATTTGCAGCGATAAAGATGGTTCAGATGGCTCTGAGCACTATAGGATTTAACTTCTGAGGTCATCAGTCCCTAGAACTTACGACTACTTAAACCTAACGCGGTTCCAGACTGTAGCGCCTAGAACCGCCTAGCGACTCCGGCCGGCGCAGCGATAAAGTTTGTTTCCTGTATTTATTGGAACTGCCAGTGCACAAACAGACTTTTCGTTTATGGAAAATTTTTAACTGTACATTGGAACGTGTCTTTCATTTGATTGTCTAAACTGCTTCTATTGTCAGCCTGGTTTCACTATCAACAGCTCGATAGAACTCCATTTAGAATTGTAAACGTGCACGAAAGTGGGAAATGAGCCTGACTGAAGGCTGTGGAGTTAACCGAAAGGCAATCAGCCTACTTAGATCACTGGTTCCTTGTAGCCTTTGCAGCTTCTCCCACTCTTTCTTTCTGTCTCTTGTTTACCAAGGGAAGCAGTCGACCCTTTTGCCTAGCCAGGCTAGAGTTCGGGTCAGCCGCCTGCAGAACTCTGGACTGCAGTCACAGTTGCCGTGGGCTGCTCACGGCTTCTGTGTGGCCCGGTCGCCTTTCCCGGCAGTCGGTGGCGGCCTCCGCTATCTATAAGCGGCTCTGGCGGCTGCTCCTCACTCGCCTCGGTGCTGTGGCCTGCCTTCACAACCAGCCACCTGTTCTGTGGGCGGCGTTACACTCAGTGCCAGGTGCCTACGAGCCTGGGCGACGTCATGGAGAGAACTGCCGCGAATCTCGGCACAAGCAAGATCTACATAGTGAAGGTCTGGGCATCAGTGTTCGTAATGGAGTCGCCATATCAGCGCTAGAGCAGACTACACAGACGCTAGGGAAGAGAGCGGTTCCTTCGGGAAATTATTATCCTTCTGAGAACAGTTTGCCTGTCTTTTGTGTCGGAAATTATATGTTTAAGTTTAAAAGTAAAACTCTGGCTATGTGAAAGAACAATATTGCTCATTTCGTTTGAGTAAATCATTGTGCCTTCATGAATGTTTGTACCTGCTCAATGTAAACACTTGACAAGGAAATCTGATGCAGCATTATCACAATCAAGCCGTGACTGTGACGTCTGCTACGGAAGTCGCTGAATGTATCGTTACAAATGTTGTGCGTTATTACTGATGCTATCATTACACAGAGAAAGTTGTGTAGGCATGCGAATATGGAAACAGCATCATTTGCAAACGATTAGTATTGAGGATATAAAAATATAAAGTTTAATTTAGCGATTATGACATTTATATCTGTACTGTAGTCTGAATGAACAAACGAGTCAGAGAAGCTGTGCAATGTATCATGGGAGAGTCACTAGTAACTCGTTACCTGCAAAGTTGACCGTTTCATGTGCCTAAAAACAAGATACTGACTAAAAACAATGCTAGCAGGCCATACAAATCAGGCCAGAAAAGCTCACTAGGCATTCCATCCTACCGACAACACCCCTCAGACTTTCTTTAATAATAACATTGTGATTCAGTGACTGCAACACAAGGAACAATTACAGACTATTTGAAGCATAACACATAGCTTTATGTCCCCCAGATATCTTTGGGGGAAAGCAAAATTGTGTTAATGAAAAGGTAATTTTCCTTGCAAGGTAACTGAATTTACTAATTGTATCTTTGGCCAGTATACAAGTATTGCAGTGAGAATGAATATGGTCACATTCTGTATAACCAGATTGCCTCACAAAAATTTTGGTTTCACTGCTTCAAACCAAATCAATATTGCAACTGACTGAGGGATCACGATTATAGAAAAGAGAAACAATGAAGAAAATTTCAATAATTTACAAATATTTATTTTGATAAATGAGGGTAATGAGTGTGATGTACTTACTACAACTGGAAGATTTTCTTTGTAAGCTCATATTTACACAGAAGGTTTATTTACACACAGTCCCAAATAACAGTGTGCTATCAGATTTACATTTCCTGGAAATCAGTAATGGAACTGTTGCTGTGTGACAGTTTTAAATGTTGATCAGATAAAAATCCATTAGTTATGGCAAACTAATATGTTGTCTAACAGTGCACGTTATTCGCAGATCAAAATAACATAAGGCTTTAGACTGCTAGTCACCAGAGCAGTATTTTTAACAGTCAATAGCTTACCAAGTTAACACAATACATGCGAAATACAGTTATCTTTTGAAAATGATTTTTACATCACTATGATCACAGTTCACCTTTACAACAAGCAAGACACAATTTCAGTGGAAGGATAGAGTAAAGGCAGCTAACGTCTAGGATAGAAGTATCTTGTGCTTGAACAATGACAAAAATGGAGCTTGATAAACAGGCCAGTGGATTTCGTTTACAGGCAATACCTAATCCAGCAGTAGATATCAGATTTGTAGACATAAGTGTTAGGGGTATTGCAAAAATCGTTAGGTCACTGAAAAGCAGTAACTTTTTGGCTATGTTTCAGCCATTGCAAGCGTACTACAAACATGCCGACTTGATAGCAGTTTCTTCAACTTTATGTACCAACCAGCTATGTTTGATAATCTGGAAATAGCTGAGCCTCAGTGTATACTGTATACTGTATCAATTACAGAAAAATTATATTTATCGCCAAAAGAGTCCACCACAAGCTGAAGAGACAGATAAAACAAATCAATTTTCGGAAGGCAAATGCTACAAACAAAGTGTGTACAATTGTAAAATAAAAATGAACACAAGAGATTTGTTGATGGTTTGCTTAGCACAAAAAAGGAAATGATCAGGTAAAACGTTACGTTCTACTTACAGTAGCAAAACATTATTTCTGAATATCAGCTATCGTTCGCATAACGAACTTTTACGGGTATAGCCTTTTGATTTATTAGTGAAACGCATGTTTAAGTCTTTGGCAAAAGTGTGTGGTATCACAGAGAAAAAAGTCTTTAAAATAAATTCCACTTCATTATGCTTAGGACAAAAAGAACCACTGACACATTCAGTACAACTGAGACACATTGTAACCAAATTGTGAGGAACAATCTCATATTTCAACAGTTCGTAAATACATTTTTGGAAGACCTCTTCACCATGGCTTATAACATTAAGTGTAGCCTGTATTGGCTGCATCAATGCCCCTTGATTCACAGTCGATGTCCACACATAGGGAAGGTTCTCTGAAGGTTGTGGAGAGTATATTGATTTAAGACGTGGCACATGTAACTGACTTTGAAGTTCTGATGAGTTTATGCACCACCCACCCAGACAAGACCTGCTAGCTGAACAGTGTTCATACTTAAGGGTCTGATGGATGAGGCTCTAACTCAGTCTCAGCCTCTGGATATTTTGATTTGGAAAAAAGTCGACGCAGTACTCATCATTACCTTGGTACACGTGAATACAGTGCAATGCTAATCTCCTGATTACATGTCTAAATTTTACTGGTGTAGGATGAATACCACCACTTTCACGGACTTGGGAAAAGAAATATTCTCTATAGTCTGTGGACAGCCTACCAGTTAGTAGATAGTCAATTTTATGCTTCGAAGATAGTTCCTCAAACAAGTACAGAACACTTGCAGTAGACAGCTGAAGTCAAGCTTGTATTATTTCCCACTGCTTCTTGCTGCTGAAGCTCAGTGCTGTAAACCACTTCAGCATCTGTCTCAAATGCATCATCCTATCTGCATTGTTAGTATAGATTGATTCTGCTTAGTTTCTACTTACTATTATTTCATACCACTTATTACCATAATTAATAAACCAATTTGTTGTTAGAACATCTTTTGAAAGAAGCCCTGTTAATGCTGCAAACTGTAAAGCAGAAGCTACATTACGATTCAACAAGATTCTAGCCAAAGGTACTCTGAACTTTCAAATGTACTCGGATTAATAATGTTCTCTAAAATGTGGGGCTGATCTGCAGCAAAATATAAGCTCTCGCCAGACATGCACGGATGCTTAATTTTACAGTTCACCTGGCTACAGAGGAGGAGGAGATTAGTGTTTGACGTCCTGTCGACAACCAGGTCATTAGAGACGGAGCACAAGGTCGGATTAGGGAAGGATGGGGAAGGAAATCGGCCGTGCCCTTTCACGGGAACCATCCCGGCATTTGCCTGAAGCGATTTAGGAAAATCACGGAAATCCTATATCAGGATGGCCGAACGCGGGTTTGAACTGTCGTCCTCCCGAATGTGAGTCCAGTTTGCTAACCTCGTTCGGTTCACCTGGCTACGAATTGAATGAATACCTAGAATTCCCCACATGCCAAGATTGCTACCACACATGACACTTGAAATACACTTCACTGTTACACCTTTGGCATACAAACATTCTATTACTTTGTTGAGAATGTTCCAAAGTTTGTTTGGGGTTGTAGAGTTCCCAGTTAAAAAATATGCCACAATCTGCTTCCAGTGCACTGTTAACCCTCGCACCACAAAACCTGAGGCATAGCTGGCAATCTGCACCTCTGATGAATTGCTTAACTCTTCACTAACAAATCCCATATATCATTTTAAACCTTTGTCATATTTAACAGATGGCCTGATGGATATTTCATCCAATGAAAGTACTCACAGTTTTCCTCGCACATCTTCAGACTCCAGGTTCTCACCTAACTACTGAATAGTATTACGCTTAATTCCAGGTGCAAATTTGCAGGTTTCAGTCCTCCTCCTCAGAGTCCTTGATGATGATAATGGGTAGTTGGTGCAACCCACATTTCCATAACTCTTTGTACCAACAACACATTTAACTTTTAGAGCAAATCTTATAGTTTTGTTTGACTATTTGTAAGGGTTTGACTGAGAAACTCCTTTATATTACTTTTTCTGGTCTGCGTGTAAAAATTTGCTAGGGTTGCTCTCCATTTCAGCCATCTTCTCTATCATTTTCTTCATCTGTGAAGATAGAAGAATATTTAATATGGACCTACCATCAAAATATATGTAAATGATAATTATTATAACACTTTTCTTACTAGTGAATTTTTATGAATGATGCAAGTGACTTCACTATAAAAACTCACATCTGCTTTCAGTCTCTTGTTTTGCAACTGCAAGTTTGCAACAGTATCTCCATCTGTACTGCATACTTCCTGTCTATGTTCATGCGTCTCTTCCTCAAACGCTTCAGTGGCAGGAAATGTAATTACGAAACTCCATTGTTTCACAGGGAAAAATATTAAAATAAAGACAAAATTTGAAACTACCTTTTCAGTAACCATCTTACCAGCATTGCGCCTTTAAACGAACACTGGCATGCATTCAGCTATGAAACCAAGTTCCCCAATCCCAGCATTGCATTTGCAGCTGCAGTACTGGCATAACACAATTAGTGTGTCGGGTGCGACAATTGCTATCTTCCGATTTACGATTTATTCTTAATATAACATATTCCACTAACCACACTACACAGTAACAAACTGTACAAACCCGCGTTGTCGGCAGAATGCATGCCAGTACAGTACTGAGAGTCAACAGAAACTGCAGTAGGGCCAAAGGAGAATTTTAGACATAAATGCTGCATATAAATTTATGTGCGTCTATAGTTTAATTCCGGGCACAATTTACTCGCCACTGATTTGATCCTCTCATAAGCTAAAATCATTTCAGGTTACACAAGTGCTGGTAACTGGTTATACATTGGAAGATTACGTTCATAAATCTAAAATAAAATAACCTATTGCGTTCCGTCGGAAACATGATCACATATGAAAACTGAAAAGCGTTGATGAACATCTCACCTTCATTGACAGTTTGGGTGCATTTGGGACGTCAAATTATGTTTGAATGCCAGTCCATTTTAGCAGTCTTCTTCCATCAGCTCTCCTTAACTCGAACTGTGAATCCTCAAAGTGAAGCTTTAAAAAATCGTAAACATATAAGTTATTTAGAAAACATACGATACTTCAATTCTAATTCATTTAACCGGTAATTTACTTACTTCACACAACTTGGAATGTAACCATTTAACTCTCTGATCTTTTTCTGTAGGAAATGTGAATAAAGTGACCTCTTTAGACGAATTGCTGCTGCAATTCGGTGTAGCACAGCAACCCATTTCTAAATGCACTCACATTCTAGTGACAAACAGTATACATAGTACAAAAACAATCCGCTACAGTCGCGTGATAGGCTAGACCCAAAATGGCCGCGATCGCAAAGGATCGCGGTAGAATGACCAGACGTGTACTTTATAGACCCTGGGCACAAGCATGTGCTCGTCAAACAGGAAACTCACCTTCAGTCACTATCATGGAGCGCAGTTACTCCCATCACAGTGATCGCTTTCGCTATTACTATCTATGCCACCTAAGCGTATTACTGTTTTAACAGTTTCATCGTCAAAAAAGATATCTTACTGCTAGTATGCTCGTTCAATTTTTTTGCGTGTTCGCACAACGGAATCCAATCTTCGTTGGCTACTGAACTACATTTCTCCTCTCATAAATGTTTCACAGCTGTTACGTTGGGAAGGATGTTGCTAGAAGCTACCCAAGCTTTCAGAAATGGGAAAATATTTCTACTGTATTTAAGTCCCGGTGGTAGGCAGGATGGAGCAAAACAACGTGACCCACATTGTGCAGAAACTTACTGACGGAAATACTCGACAGTCCTTCGCTTGGTTCTTCGAACAAGGTCGTGTTGAAAAGGTTTCAGCATGTCATCCGAGACTTGGGTAAGCTCCTTTGTTGGCCATTTTAGTAGAATTAGGCGTTGCAGATATATTTATTTTACGGTTGTGATATAGAGTATTGTCGAGAATAAGTATAGCGTTACGATTTGAATTGGGAATCACCTTTCCCGTCATCTATTTTTCACAATTTTGTTCGTTCATGTGGTTGTGGTAATCTCCTATTGCTTGATTTGACTTATACATAACAAGCGCATTAGGAATCAACCCATTTTCATCGGCTATATGTGTAATTATTGGGCTTTGTCCCTCGATTCCGGTTTGAGGAGACAGTGAGTTGTGTTATTAGTTCATGATTTCCCACTTATGCGTGATGATAAAATGAAACTTTCATAAACGTAAATAATGTCTTCTTTTTCCTCCGTAAATTCTACACTGAAGCGCCAAAGCGCCAAACGAGCATTCAGATACAGAAATACGTAAGCGCGCGCTCCGGTCGGCAACATCTACGTAAGACAAACGTCTGGCGCAGCTGTTAGCTGGGTTACTGCCGCTACAATAGTAGGTTATCAAGATTTAAGTGAGTTTGAACGTGGTGTTATAGTCGACAAACGAGTGATGGGACATGGCATCTCCGAAGTAGCGATGAAGTAGGGATTTTCTCGTACGATCATTTCATGACTGTACGGTGAATATCAGGAGTCCGGTAAAATATCAAATCCCAGACATGGGTGTGGCCGGGAAAACATCCTGCAAGAACGGGAACAACAACGACTGAAGAGCATCGTTCAACGTGACGTAAGTGCAACCTTTCCGCAAATTGCTGCTGATTTCAATGCTGGGCCATCAGCAAGTGTCAGCGTGTGAACCATTCAACTAAACATCATCGATATGGGCTTTCGAGTACCCTTGATGAAAGCACGACACAAACCTTTACGCCTCGCCTGGGCCCGTTATCACCGGATTTGGACTGTTGGTGATTGGAAATATGCTGCCTGGTCGGACGAGTCTCGTTTCAAATTTTATCGAGTGGATGGACGCGTACGGGTATGGAGACAATCTCATGAATCAATGTACCCTGCATGTCAGCAGGGGACTGTTCAAGCTGGTGGAGGATCTGTAATGGTGTGGGACGTCCGCAGTTCGACTGATATGGGACCCCTGATACGTCTAGATACGATTCTGACAGATGACACGTACGTAAGCGTCCTGTCTGATCTCTTGCATCCATTCACGCCCATTGTGCATTCCGACGGGCCTGGGCAATT
This sequence comes from Schistocerca americana, assembly GCF_021461395.2. Classification (NCBI taxonomy): domain Eukaryota; kingdom Metazoa; phylum Arthropoda; class Insecta; order Orthoptera; family Acrididae; genus Schistocerca; species Schistocerca americana. The sequence continues at coordinate 1,081,354,329 of NC_060120.1, forward strand.
CCAGTAGGACAATGCGACACTCGACACGTCCACAATTGCTACAGAGTGCCTCCAAGAGCACTTTAAACACTTCCGCTGGCCACCAAACTCCCCAGACATGAACATTATTGAGGATGTCTGGGATGTCTTGAACATGCTGTTCAGAAGAAATCTCCGTCACCTCGAACTCTTACGGATTTATGGACATCCCTGGAGGAATCATGGGGCCAATTGCCTCCAGCACTACTTCATCTATTATCCGAGTACATGTCATGTTGTGTTGCGGCACTTTTGCGTGCTCGCGGGGGCCCTACACGACATTAGGCAGGTGAACCATTTTCTTTGGCTCTTGCTCTTGAGTGTATTTATCGTTTCATATATGCAATTCTTTTTTCTAGGATGTTGTCTCTGTCGAAGAATATGAGTCTGCTTCAGTTTTTCTTTAAAAAATACTAATATTGCTACCTTTCTTTAACAACCACCTTACACTAGTATTGCTACCTTCAAAGTCTACAGCTTCTTTTAATTTCTTTTTAATTCCTTCCACTGTAGCCACTCATTTTTCGGTCAGATGAAAGTTGTAAACAATTCTCCTTACAACAACCTCGTCAAAACTATCACTGCTTGTAACTGTTTTGCGTTTACGTTTCCTATTTTCGAAAGTCACACGAGGGTGCAATGATCACAGTTCCTCACATATGGGATTTTTCGAGTATGATGAAGTGGGCCATTGAGGATTAATGCATTTAAAATAACTTCATCACACCTCGAAGGTCTTCTTGAACGTGGAGAGTCCCCAATTTCAAAACCATACTCCTTAAAACTAGAAGACGATTTCCTTGCCAATCTCTGTCCGATTGTATTACTATATAGACGGTCCAAATGTTTCTGGCTGCCTCCGCTGCTGCCACCCCTCTGCTGAACTCAAACAGATGAATAGACTGAGGTGACAGAAGCCACGAGATACACATACAGATGGCGGTGGTATGGCGCACAAGACGTGTAGATGGGCAGTGAGTGCACTGGCGGAGATGCGGAAAGGTGCGCGACGTGGTTACTGCCGTACCACAGGAATAAACGGACTCTGATTGCAAATCGTAGTTGCAGCTAGGCGGGTGAGAAATTCCATTTTAGAAATCGTTAGTTAAAAGCGTTTTGTCATTTCTTGCTTACTGTCAACTTTTAGGTACAGGTATAATCTCTGGTATGAAACGTATCTGCACCTTTCACCCTGGTACATTCTTTTTCCCTTACTGTGAAACATGTTTATGCATTCAGGTACTCCTTTCTCACCCTTTTCATCTGGGATGTTAAACCCAGGCTTCTTTCCTTCCTTCTTTCTTTCTCATTTTTTCCATACTACTCATGCACTGCACTGTTCCGGAAAGGGGCACGCAAACCTCCCATCGGGAGCTCTTTTGTGTTAGCTCACGTTTCGAATTTAAAGAACTTCAGTCGTATGTTTACACGCCATTTTCAATGAGGGTATTTTACAGGGAGCTCTGCTATATAGTACTTCATACGCCCAACCTGTGCAGTCAATATAGAAACAACTGTATGCATTACTCCTTCGTTAATTTGTTAATACGTTGGAGGTATCGTCATTGTGTGCTGCCGTTCACTCTTCTTAACACGACATTTACCCCTCACGATCACGTGATCTTGACGCTCACGCCATTCAGTGTCGGTTGTTTTCTCCAAAATCAGAAATGAATTTCAATACACTGAACGAACTGTAGATTGTCCCGTTGCTTAAATATATAAATTTACAAATTTCACAGCGAATACCTCGTTCATTCATATTCCGTGCTCATTTTCGCCAGAATATCACAATATGAAAACGTTTCGATCTTATCATAAGAATACAAACCGAGGAACGATTCGCCGGCCGGTGTTGCCGAGCAGTTCTAGGCGCTTCAGTCTGGAACCGCGCGACTGCTACGGTCGCAGGTTCGAATCCTACCTCGGACATGGATGTGTGTGACGTCCTTAGGTTAGTCAGGCTAAAGTAGTTCTGAGTTCTAGCGGAGTGATGACCTCAGATATAAAGTCCCATAGTGCTCAGAGCCATTTTTCGAGGAACTGTTCTAGTCAAAGTAACTGCAAAACATGTGGATATTGCTGAAAGTCTCTATTACCCATTTATTTTGCTATTTTGGGACAACTTTAAATTAAGATTTCGGATTTTCGGTGATGCAGAAATAAATTTTTTGTGTTTTCTTTTCTTACGAGTATTATTTAGTGGATTACCGACAGTTACAAACAAATCGCGTATGGTTACAAAGTTCTCTAGAGTCACACGCGATGATAACTCTTTATTAGCATCGTTCCTAGGGGAGCCTCACAACAATTAAAGATCGCGGGACGTGGTGCGTGCGTTGCCTAGCAATTGTCTGCCTGGTGAACTTAAGCTGTTGAGGTGCGTATTTCTGATTGTAGAAAAAGAATCTGCTGAAAAGTGAAGTGAGCTGCACATCTGTCCTTGAAGGAGCTTAAGTCGTCGCCGATAAAAGGTTGATTACTGAAGAGAGGCAGATATCAGAGGAAACCATGAAGCCAGTGGAGGTAAGTGACCAATAACTGTCTACACTCAGCCATCATCAACGTCGAAGTAGAAATCCCCGACTGTGTGCATCAACCATAAAAAACGGCTACTGTTGAATGCTATTACCTCATACGTCGTAATCAGAATAATATAGAGCTTCGTATGTGGGGCTCACAGTCTCCAGCGTGATCGCCTATCACTGTATATAGAAATCTATACTTCGCAAGCCACCTTACGACGTGTGGCCGAGAGTGCTTCTGAATTCCCACCTTCCCTCCTATATTGCCGGCCAGAGTGGCCGAGCGGTTCTAGGCGCTACAGTCTGGAACCGCGCGACTGCTACGGTCGCAGGTTCGAATCCTACCTCGGGCATGGATATGTGTGATGTCCTTAGGTTAGTTAGGTTTAAGTAGTTCTAAGTTACATGGTACTGATCACCTCAGCAGTTAACTCCGATAGTGCTCAGAACCATTTGAACCATTTTTCCTCTTGTATTCGCGATAGGTGCTTGAGACGACCGCTTAATAATACGCTACTGTAACGTCTGTAATCAGTCAGAGTATGACACCATTATCATTTCAGGACAGCTGTAAGCGAGGAAATAATATCCTGCCCTATTCTCTCCGGAACTCAGTCTCTCCCAATTTCCACAGTAGCTTCTCCGTGTTGCACAACAACACTTGTGCAGTCTCCCACTGGAGTTGAGCATTTCCTTAACGCTCTCACGCTTACTATACAATCCCGCGAGAACACATATCGATCTCCGTTGGATATCTTCCAACTCTTCTATTATTCCAAGGATCCAGAGTGATCAGCAGTAGCGAAAACTTGCATGGACAAAGGTTTTTGTAAGTATCTTCTTTTGTGGATGAATTGCACTTCCTCAGGACTCTTCTAGCGAATCTCACCAGTCCACAGAGTAGATGCAGTAATCGGGAATAGAAGTTGCTAAACCTTAGCTCTCATGTCTCCCGCTCGGGTGTGTACATGTTTCTCCCAGCCGTAGTGAGTCTACGTCCGATGAAATGGTTCATCAGTAATTCTCCGACGTACCGCCATCACAGATAAGTTCTTTGCCGTATGTGCTACGCAGATAGATTTCCTAACATCCGGTGTCAATCAAATTAAACTTTTTCATAAACAGGACTGTTTAAATGCGATCCAAAGATTCCAGACTCGCATGTAATGCGAATGTAGCACTGTAGTAGTAATATTAGTATCCCGTTTAAGTTGCTTTTTCATTAAGTAAAGGCTGAATGTGCGACTACCACAAACAAATAGTGTTAAGTCCACAAGAAGGTGGGACTGAGTGGAACATAAAAGATAAACCAGCTTTGAATCATCATCACTCTTTCCTCACAATATCAGAATTTTGTTTTCGGCTGAAGCATTGCGAATTAACTATGTTCAGACAGCATGTTATGATCAGCTTAACAATAACATTATTGTTACTGAAAGTGATTTGAAATATTTTATACAGGTTGACATGCTCAGAAAAATATGTTAAATGTCGTTTTTTGTTGGAAAGTCGAGGTCCAGGACCTTGCACGTCGGTACTATGTCGAGTCAGCAATACATAATAACTTTCCTTCCTGTCAGGTAGTATGTTCTAGCTAAGTACTATGAATAAGAAAACGATTTAGGGTTTTTGAATTTTATTTGCATGTTCCTGGAACCTCGATATTCGGCGTTTTATTCGGACACAACGATATATCACTCACAGAACAGGTCTAAATGGAGTATATTAAGGGATCTACTAGCATAAAAAGCGCGTGTCAATGCCACCGTATTTTATCATCTTGCTACAGCTGCATTTTATGTTGAGGTGTACATTGACAACGCAATGACTCAGTAAACGCAGCTAGCAGCTACTTTACGAATCTAAAATGTTTGCCCACTATGTATTTGCTGCTGATACATTTACTGAAATTTACGACTAATGTAGTGAAGGTAGTTATTTAGCGTTGTCGATAATAGAATACATTCACTACTTAGGGAGACTTCACAGACTCAAAAAAGACGTTTCGAAATGGATGATAATCGTGAACCATTCATTGTGTGGAAAAATAATAATTTTCCAATTAAAATAGTGAGTGATTTTGTTGAGTTCCAGGCACGAATTAGGAAGATTGGGACTTAATTACTAGGAATCAAACTGCTGACTAATGATCCTAAATTTTGCCAACAGATTAAAAGGATATCTAGAGCTGTGTTGGAACTTCAGCTTATTCGGTGGATCGCAATATAGCTGAAAGGAAAACATGGCCTTGGCAACTCGGTGACGCGAGGATCCGACAAAGATGTGCCACCGTAAGGGTCCTATGTTCTCAGATGTACCGATCTGGCATCCGACTGCACTGACTTACGGAAATGAAATAAATTTCAGCTGAGATCCCTGAACGGCTCGAAACGTAGGAAACTCCAGTGCATTAACCTCTCCGTCATCGTGTGCTGCTCTTCCTACTCGTCCACATTCAAAATTAAGCCGTAGCTGATTAAGATTGATATGGGTCGCTGGGCAATAGACGCATTAGCGAAACCAGTTTCGCTCCTCTGTCAGCGTCGTTTATGTCAGCAAGTTACTGGTAGTCCTCTCATGCGAAGGCTATTCCATTATTAAGGTCTGCTGGGTAGTAAAGTCTAAACGACAGTGGAATCCGATGAAACCTTGCACAGATGTCTCCGGCAGTGTCCCGCGTATGCCCGTCGATCGCGTCATGTCACTATTTTCAGCTGTGAGAGCACAGAGAGCAAGTAAAAGTGCACAGAAAATAATGGCCCCGCCAAGAACAAGTGCCTGCCGATAGATTTCGCCTTATTACATGCAGCTCACGTACCGTTACTGTTAGGGATTTCCTTCTTCTTCATGAGATTTCTGCCCACACACTGCAGCGGCAATGAAGTTGCTCCTGCAGCGTTTTCGATGAAAAGTGTTTGATCACCTGCCATACAGCCCGAAATGGCTCCCTCTGAGTTTCATCTCTGCTCACATGAACCACTCTCCATGCAGAAGAGTTGGTTTCACATGGAACAGAGACGAGCACTGCGACACCTGCACATATCATCCACCACGCAGTCCCGACTAGACAAGACTGCAGACCAGCCTAGAGAATTTTCGGAAAGCGCAGCCAGCTGCCTTTTAAGGCTTGGGTATTGCAAATGCAGTACAAGGATGCGACATTTGTCTAACGCTGAACGGTGACTATGTAGAGAAGCAGATGGATGGTGTTAGCCAAGTTTTGCGAACTGATGGATGTGGCGCAATGGTTAGCATACTTGACTTGCGATCCCGAGGACGACGGTTCAAACCCGCGTTCGGCTATCCGGATTTTTGGATTTCCGTGAGTTCCCTAAAACGCTTCAGGCACGTGCTGGGGTGGTTCCTCTGACAGGGCACGGTCGTCTCCCTTCTCCATCCTTCCATAATCCGAATGGATCGAAGACCTCGCAGTTTGGTCCCATCCCCAAAACCAACCAACTCTTCCAAATAAATAATTTTTGACTATCACCGCGCTTTCCGTTTCGCGGCCGATCGGGTCTTTATAAAACAACAGCACTCGTACATTAACCTGCCAAATAGGCTGAAACCAACTGGGTCGTAGAGCAGACAACGTGTGGATTTATCCTAAACAGGCATAAATAGAACAGGCAACACCAATGTAGCTTTCCCTTGTAGGAGTTTTACTACTCGTTATATTTGGATTGGGTTTATTGAGCCACACTGCGAAAAACCTGGTACAAATACAAAATAATATATGCTGAGCAAGCAGAATATAAGCAGTGCAAACAATTATTGTACAATTTTCTTGAAGGGCCATGGTTTGTAGCTAATAAATATTCACATATCAGCTACAGACAGAATATACCAAACACAGCTCAGGAGTGAATGAGAAGCATTCACATGGACAATATCACCTGTATGTAATCACAGTTAACACAAATTTTATTTAATCATGTTTTTACCTCTTGTAAATCAAAAAAATGTTTTGTATCCTCATGAATCTTGAACTTACATATCGTACGTGAAACTTTTGTGTCGGTGGTCAATGTTTTTTTCTGGGACCAAATAAGACTGAAATACTAAATTATAAAAATTCTTGATATTCACCAAATATTAGGACGCACAGTACATATTTTACATCAGTACTCACACACGTTTCTCATCCTCGTAATGATTTATTTCCGCGGATTAATTTGCTGACGTTTACTTATAGACTGCCGACTGATTTATATATATATATATATATATATATATATATATATATATATATATATATATATATATATATATATTTTCAAGTACCACAGAATAGTACCTCAAATAGTAAGATAGAGATTCCCGTGATAGGCCAAGTAAATTTTACTGAATGCTCTCCTACACTTCAAACTGACACAGATACATGAGACAGTTTAGCAACATAGTTACCAAATCCCTGTGAACAGGCCTCGGAGCCTTCCACCAGTCCTTCATTTACTCGATTGTAAAAATCCACTCGATGGTCACGGAATCTCTCCAGAACCTCTATGTGAATGTCTTCATCGCCAGAAAATGGCGACTTTCTTGAATCAGTTCCTCGATGGTCTGGACATTGTGTTCTTTGGTCGATGTCAATATCGATGTCCTTCCTTTCCTATCAGCGTCTTACGCAGCTGATCAGCATTCGTTAAACTGATGACACCATTTCAATACAGCGGGACGCGTCTTTGCATTTTGTCCACACACAGCCAGAATTCACGGTCAGTTTGTGTGAAATTTAGATGTTTTGCCGACACGAATCGGACTGCCTCGCGCAGCTCAACTTTGGAGCAGCTTTCCAGTCGCCGTTCCATTTCACTCTCAAAGCGTGACGCAGTTATTATATGTACCGCAGTGTAGCTGTGTCTGCAGAAGGCTCAGGGCATGTACTGTCTTCTGATGACGCACCAGTCTAGTTGTCCGCCCCAGTAACAGTCTGCTTTCGGCTGCGGTGAGGCGAGGACGTCCGCTGCGCCTCGCCGTGCGCGACCGTGAGCGCTTGCTTGTGTTTACCTTCTCGCGGCGCGAGTTGTATTTGTTCCAAGTTCAGTCCGATTATGGCACACACATGGCGCCACGATACGATCAGAATTACTTTCCACCCAGATCACGCGCGTCCTCGAGCCTATGAAATAGAACAGTTCATACGCGACGATCTACATTTAGATCCGGCGACTGTCGTCGGAATACATTTTTCTATAACGGCGAGCGTGGTTTATGTTAAAATGACCAGTGCAGAGGTCTGCACGACAGTGGTTTCTAAATACTCGACCTCTCTCCGATTCAAACATTCTGACGGGCATATCGGTGCAGTGACGGTGGATCATGCTGGCATGGGCCTAAGGACTGTAAGAGTTTTTGAGCTCCCCTTCGAGGTCCCAGAGGAAGTTGTCAAGGACGCCTTCCGACCATATGGCAATGTTATCAGCCACGTTGCAGAAAAGTGGCAAACTTTCTCGACGTATAAGGTCTACAATGGTGTGCGCCAAATTAAACTTGAGCTCAAGAAACATGTGCCGTCCTATTTGAACATCGGTGGCTGTCGTGCAATCATCATGTACGACGGTCAACCGCGTACCTGTTCCGGATGTGGGCAGGAAGGCCATGTTCGATCGAGCTGCTTACAACGTAGAATTACGCAGATACCAGTGGGAGACTCCGTTTCCCCGACGGGGACGACAATCCTGCCCCTCACGTACGCTCAGACGACGATGCGCACCATAGTTGAGAACGAAACGGGCGATCAGACACATCCATCGACGCCAGAAGTACCACGGGAGGAAGAGGAAGGACCCTCGGTGCCAACCCATATGTCGCCCCCTCCACAGCAACAACAGCAGCAACAGTCCCACGGACTCCAGACGCAACATAACATTCAGAACGCGATGGACGTGGACGCGAACATTGTACCGACCGCGGCTTTCCTAGCGGAAGGTGATACGACGCTGGATTGCCTCCCACATTCGGATACGGATGCCCACGTTCGTAAGCAACGTTCGCCCCGACGACGCAAGCGACGTCGGCGGACCCCTTCTGACGATTGCCTCCTACACACGGCCGGTCAAGAAGGTGACATCTCATCAGACGGCATGGATGCTGCGCCTGCTGAGGATCTAAGTGGTGTAGACGGTTCACTTGCCCATACTACGAGTGCCCAGTTACTTCTTGCACCACAAACGCGGCAGGTCGCGTCGATGGATGGCGATCCGTCTACCTCTACCAAAGACGACGTACGTGAGAGAGATTTAGGTGCTGATCAGCCACACAGCATCGTGTTGCACCCACTGTGGTCGGACGATGTTGAGGAACTTCCTGAAGAGGGCACGGGTGACAGGGGAGGGGGTGGCATTGGGGATGCCACTACTAGCGTGAACGACTCATAATTTGTAACGGGTTTGGTGGGTCCGGCATCTCTTGCGGTTAGCTTTTATTGCCATGGCGTCTACCCTAGGTGAAGAGGCTAGGCAGCACTCCTTTCGCCTTGCCACAATCAATATCAACGCGATAAGGGCACCACACAAACTGACAATGCTACAACGCATGCTTGATGCGGCGGACATCGACGTGGCCCTCTTACAGGAAGTATGTGTCGCTAGTTTCCCTGACTTCTACGGATATACCGCCCACATCTCCCACGCCTCCTCTACCGATTGTGGTGTGGCTGTTCTGTTAAGGGACGGTTTGGCGGCTACGGACGTACTGTACTTACCGAGTGCAAGAGCCATGGCAGTAACTGTCAACGGTGTACGACTCATCAATGTATATGCCCCTTCAGGATCAGGGAGACGGAGAGATCGGGCCCGCTTTTTTTCGGAAGATATTACGCGTCTATTTATGGGCCACATAGACGATATGGTGATCGGAGGTGATTTTAACTGTACATTATCTCCATCTGATCAGCAGCCACATCACGTCCCGTGTGCGGAATTGGAAATGCTAGTGCGTGACCTCCACCTGATTGACACGTGGCGACACATCCATGGCCCAGCTCCTGGTTACACCCATTATACAAGCCATTCATCAAGTCGGTTGGACAGGATTTACGTCACAAGTACCCTTTCGACGGCGACGAGAGGAGCAGAGCTCTGGCCCACTGCATTCACCGACCACACAGCCTATATTTGCACCATTGCCCTCCACCCTGCACGTGTGTGGCGCAGTAGGCCCCCCTGGAAACTGAACGTCGCCCATCTGGACGAGCCGGCATGTAAAGGTGCTGTCGAAGAGTCGTGGACCGCGTCCTTACGGCGTCGTGGTCGGTACCGATCGACCCTCAGTTGGTGGATTGAATGTGCGAAGCCTGCTCTTAGACGCACCTTCATGGCTTACGGCCGGGAAGCAGCGGCATGGAGGAGGAGCACGGAAAACTTTTATTACACCGTCCTACGGGAATGTCTTGCTATGGAGCCCTCACCTGACAGGCAGATCATAGTCAATCGCGCGAAAGCGCAGCTCGTCTCCTTAGCACGCCATCATTTACAAGGCGCTGTTATACGGTCGCGTGCTCCAGACATGATACAAACAGAAAGGCCATCTATGCACCACGTGCTCATAGAATGCAGGAGGCGCCGCAGGGCACTGGTAACCGACATGATAACCGACGACGGTCGACATGTGGTAGAACAAGCAGATATAGCAGAAGCCTTCTATGGGCATTACGCTCAACTTTATTCAGCAGTGCTCCCTGATATGGCAACGGTAGACACCGTTTCAGCACATGTCCACGGTACAGTTCCACCAGACATGGTACCGAATTTACTGGGAGAAGTGACAGAAGAGGAAGTGCTCGACGCCATTGGTAAAGGTGCTCCCCATAAATCACCAGGAATCGATGGGTTACCATTAGAGTTCTATCGAGCCTTTACACAACTGTTGCTACCGTGTTTGATTGAAATTTGCCAGGAATTGATGTCCCCGGATATACCATTGCCTGCACCATTCTTGGAAGGTCTGATTGTCCCCATCCATAAACCGAAGGGACGGAATCATGTCCGCGACTATCGTCCCTTAACGTTATTGAACAGCGACTTCAAGATCTTTTCGAGGCTGCTATCAGGACGTATTCGCGGCACACTATTGCACGTCTTGTCCGGCGATCAGACGTCCTTGGGGGGACCCAACAACATCAGAACTCCGTTATGTCGTTACCGAGATCTCATCTCCCTTGCACGGGTGAGACGTTTGCCGGCAGCCCTCGCGTCTATCGACTTTAGCCAGGCTTTTGACCGTGTGGGCCACACTTTCCTCACGGCCGTTCTACGGCGCATGGAATACCCCGACCCCTTTATCACAGTGTTGACACGCCTACTACATGGTGCAACTTCTCGAGTTCTTGTCAATGGAAGACTGACGGCACCCATGCCGATCCGCCGATCAGTACGACAGGGATGTCCATTATCAACATTGTTATTTGCATTGGCCTTAGAACCCTTGTTGTGTGGTCTCCGAGACAGGCTCACTGGGATACAGTTCGGCGGCTCCATCTATCGCTGCGCCGCATATGCGGATGATTTGATGATCGTCATACGAGGAGCTGACGATATGGCCGCGGCTTTGGACTGGATTTCAACCTACGGTACAGCTTCTGGTAGCCAAATCAACGTTGACAAGTCCGTCGCCTTGAGCATCGGGATTGGGCTACCGCAGGAACACATTGCCCCCTTACGCTTCAGTGATACTGTACGCTGCTTGGGCTTAGATTTCATGAAAGACATGCGACGCGCGACGACGCTCAATTATCGACGCCTTCTTAACCAAATTAGGGCCGGAATTGCAAATCAGCGCTTGCGATCCCTCAACATCGTTCAGCGGGCGTATTATGCCAATGTATACCTTGCGTCCCGCATACCGCATGTCGCCCAAACGCTACCCATTCCGAAGCCCTTGGCTCGTAGCATTATGGCAGCGCTGGGATACTTCGTCACCACTGGTATGTTACTGAAGATCAGATACGTATCTCTTACCCTCCCCAAGGAAAAAGGTGGTCTCGGCCTAGTTAACGTCCATGATAGGGCCATTGCCCTCTATGTTAGCTCACATTTAAGTCTGCTGCGCCGTTGTCCTACGAGCCTCACGAGTCTGCTTCTGACGGCGCTACGTCCTGCTTCACTAAGAGCGCCGGTGCCACTACAGGACATCCCAGCGCCCCTCTTTTATATAGGACGTTTCTATTTAGAACAAAGTTATTGCAGTGTCGCGCTCACGACACCTCAAATGGCCACAACTCGACGCCTATATCATGACATGCTGCAACGCCGCCCCCTAAATGTGGTCGAACTAAAATATCCTGACGTACGGTGGCGCGTGGTGTGGAAGACTGTACACGATGCCATGCTTGATTCCGATGTTGTTTCTCAATGGTACGTCGTCGTGAATGGGAAGCTCGTGACGCAAGAACGTCTCTACAATATCCACATGACAGAATCTCCCAATTGTGTGGGTTGTAATACAGTAGATTCTGACGAGCACCGCCTCAGCTGTGGAGAGGCGGAACCGGTTTGGCACCTAGTGCGGCAGATGCTGGCTTATCTCTTGCGAGTTAGGCCGGAGCATATATCTGCACGCACGTTATTGTTTCCGGATGAGACATTTTACCCCAAGACTCGAACCAACTCTGTCACCTGGATACGTGGACATGCCGTCCATTACCTCTGTCGTGACGGACACAAGGATTTCCTTGACTTCTGGCTCTATTTGCAAGAAAGACATCATGCTATTTCCGGGCATACCAGATATCGACAGTGCTTCGCAAACTACCTATGGAGTGCCTTTCACAGCCCGCCGTGTAGCTGGAATGTTCCAGGCAGTGGCAGATGAGGTCAGAACGAACTGCAAACGACCATATATTGAACAATCTTATCAGTGGGCGCAGTCACTGGGAAGCCTCACTACGACGTGGTAGCTTTCTTTTCATGCCATTTATGTCTCATATCTTCGATGGCGTCTTCATTCTGTTTTAGTTTTCCAGGCTTGGTTAACTGTGACTGTTCGCACATGGAAAAAAAAAAAAAAAAAAAAAAAAAAAAAAAAAAAAAAAAGTGGGAAGGAGACCTGCTTTCAAATCCACATAAATACACAAGAACAAAAAAAAAGAACAAAATGAACAACAAATAAAATTTAATAAAGTATTATACCCTTTCCTTTCTTCTTTTATTTTATTTTTTTTTATACAAAGTTCAGAGGCATATTTAATTTTTGTTCGTTGGCGGAACCTGAAGTGGCGGCGAACGGCCGTCCTAGTTAGCTTCAGGATGAAAGTGGCGGTGGCACTAGCTTTGTTTTTGTTTTTAGGCTAGATAGGTTTTTGTGGGTAGTATGGGTGATAGGGGCCAACGCCTGAAGTGGAAGAGGAAATTTTCTTCAAAAACAAACTAACCTAAAAAAAAAAGGAAGGGTTCAGCAACATAAAAAAAAACTAAAAAAAAAAAAAAATAAAATAAAATAAAAAAATAAAAAAAAATAAATAAAAAAAAAAAAAAAGTAGCTGAGTGGTCAGCGTGACGGATTGCCGTCCTCTGGGCCCGGGTTCGATTCCCGGCTGGGTCGGAGATTTTCTCCGCTCAGGGACTGGGTGTTGTGTTGTGTTCATCATCATTTCATCCCCATCCGGCGTGCAGGTCGCCCAATGTGGCCCCGAATGTAATAAGACCTGCGATATGGCGGCCGGACCTGCCCCGCGAGGGGCCTCCCGGCCAATGACGCCAAACGCTCATTTCCATTTCCACCAGTCTAGTTGTGCAGTGGTCTTAGCGTGGGACAACATGTGTTACTGCCTGAAGTCGCTGCTTTTCTGCTTTTTCATGGAATTGAAAAGAACAGTTCCTTTTTTCCGTGAGACAAATACATTTAGTGTACTGCATAACGTGAAACCCTTACATCCAGGCAGCGCACATCTGAATCGACTTCTCTCGGATGTATTCAGTATCTCAGGTGGACACGACACAAGGCATGGAGCATCTTTACTGTTAGTGTTGGCTCAGGGTTTGGTGTTCTGGGGCATTTCCTCATTCGAAGTGCATCGCTTTTGTCATTACATTCCACCTCTTCTTCCTCACAGTCTTCTGCGCCTTGTATTCTCTACTGTGAATGTGAATGTGTGTGTGGTTACTGAATGTGTACAAAGTGCTGAATCTCTTAAGGTTTTTAAATAAAGCGTACGTTATTCACATTCTACACCTTTATTCTTCATGTCTACATCACCTCTGCTTGCATCCTTTCATTACTATTAAGGCCGGCCGAGGTGGCCGAGCGGTTCTAGGCGCTACAGTCTGGAACCGCGCGACCGCTACGGTAGCAGGTTCGAATCCTGCCTCGGGCATGGATGTGTGTGATGTCCTTAGGTTAGTTATGTTTAAGTAGTTCTAAGTACTAGGGGACTGATGACCTCAGAAGCTAAGTTCCATAGTGCTCAGAGACATTTGAACCACTACTGTTAAAGAGAATTCCTCGTAGGTAATCTTTAAGTTTTGGAAAACAGATGAGACCTAGTCGGGAATGTATCGATGACAGAGAACACAATTGATGGATTGTTTCAGATGTCGCAGCGCTCGTCTGTGCTCCATCTGTAGACGAACTCTCCAAATTCGTATTTTCTGTTTTTTGAGATTCTGTTTCTCACGCAACGACATAGTTACGATGCACACAGACATGTTACACGAAAAAAACTCGGAGCACTCTAGCGCCAGCGTATTTCAACTTCCATCTCCGATGCTAAGAAGTCAACCGAGTAATTTGCATGACATGTAATACTCAACCGATATTGAGAACAGAATAAAAAATTTGGAGGCATCACTTTTCATCACGCTTTCGTACATCGAAAAAATTTATCTTTACATTGTTTTTCGCAAATAAGCGGTCTCTTATTCCATAGCGGAATTTATACACATTGTAACAAATAAAACATATAAAATAAAATAATAAAATATAATAATAATAATTTCTAATAATAATGATTGTTATTAGTTTGTTTGGATAAGTAATTGAGGGATTAAAATTTTACGCCGTGAATTTATCGAGCTTCGCACGTCCGAAGATGTACGGAACGTAGCCAGGGCTCATTATGTATTTTTTTTTGTAGACAGAGTCTGATATCTGACCTCAGCTTCAATCATGAAAATGGAGTGACTAAAACTACTAAAACAAAGAAAAGCATACGATTAAATAAAACATATATTCATTTTAACATATACGTTACGATATAAATTACACTTACGTAAAATTCTAGATAAATAATGGCAGATCATTCACAAATGAGAGCGACTTATTAATTCTGCGCCTCTTTTCTGCTAATAAATATCAATATGGCTAACTGTGGAGCCGCACAAAATATTAAGTCCTTCTAGGACAACGAATGACATGAGAGTGTTGATGCCTACTGGCTGTGACAAGAGAGCGGTGTTAATTGCTTTATTTTGCATTCTCTTGTCTTAAAAAATCGATACATATAATCTAAGTTAACTAAATTAAATATTGTCTGTGCTCGAGTGCAAATGGTTCCTTAAACTGCCCCCCAAATTGCGAGAGCAAAGGTGTACCACCTGCAGCTGAGCAATTTGTTGACGTATTTTCTTTATTTGTCATGTCATGAATCATAAGTTATTACGTATCTTGTTTCACAGATTCAACATACTTAAAATATGATAAAATGTAATACATCCACAAAAATACGTAAATAATATTTACATACAAGATCAATGAAAGTGAAAAGAAAAAATAAAAATATTCGCATCCGCGCAGTATTGAACTCAGGAACTCCAGTATCACAGGCCAGCGAAGTGGTACAGTGCTATCACTGCTACCCTGCATACAGTTCTCAATTTTATGTAACAGTTGTACACAGACAATAACGAATTTCATAGTTCGTATTCACTTGTCCTGTTACTTTGTAAAAATTTTGTTGGGCATATAGTCAGTTGTTCTCTTTCACTTCAAACTGTTATTACACATGTTCATTCAATAAATAAAATTAATTAATGGTTTTGTGCATATTCAGAGATATGTGAACATATTCTCTTTAGAATGTCACTTGTTAGTAAAGGTTTATACTGTGCTAAAGTCTTTGCACTTTAAAATAAATGTCACGTGTCACACGTTTTGTTTACATTGAGACGAAAGTTCTTGAAGAAACAAGTTGGAGATCAAGAATCTCGCAACAAAGCGTGCTTTGGAAGACATAGTTAAAATGTGGTTTCGTCTTGGTAGGAATTCATGGTGCCAGTGGTTCCATACTGACCAGTCCGTGTTACATCTACTCAATAACCTCCATATTTCGTCTTCCAAAAAGCGTATGTCGTCTCCTGGATATTGTGTCGTCGTTTCGTCGAAAAGTGTGCCGTGATTTTGCTACTCACGTCACCTATAGTGTCCCATCATGAGCGCAGTGAACCGTTTTTTTGTAATATTTGCACACAACTTGTTCATACATTGTTCGTTGCAAAACAAAATGTTCGTTCACAACAGAGAGCACAAAACATAACAAATATCACTTCACTTTGAGTACAGTTTTCTGTTACATATTTACATAGATATAAAAATTTTCTGTGAAACATGTATCTATACATTTACACTACATTGTTTCGTAATACATATACAGATTTTATATTTTTCAATTGCATTAAACTAGATATTTACAAATACATATGGGTCAGACATAAAAAAAATTATCTAATAGGTTCAGTGTATTGTGATACATTCAGAAAATCCATTTTATTTTACAGGTCTCTTCCCCTTTTTAATAAAGTTTTCCTTTTAAGTATATTTTCCTTTACATCAGTACTACACAATAAGTGTTCTTCCTCATAAAATGTTTCCTGCAACATAAACTTTCATAATAGGTTAGAAAACATCCTTGAGATGATCTGTCCTGAAAATTCATGATTATAATAAGACACGACATGTCACATCCACAATCAATTCCAAATTAGCACATGCACAAAGTATAATTTACAAATAAAATAAATTATATAGCATTGCTCAATTAATCTCATTTGTCATTTCCTGTAGAGTGGTTTTTTTTTTTTTTTTTTTTTTTTTTTTTTTTTTTTTTTTTTTTTTTTTTTTTTTGGTGTGAGTGTGAATAGCAAATCAAGTGTCTATCATGCCAATTAATATATCAGGTTCAGAGCAGCAATTGTCTCCGGTCATTTAGTATGTCAGCTTGTCTGCAAGGTATTAACAAATATAATCAGTAACTGTGCTTTGCATGAAAATTGTTAGTTCTTCCTGTGTCTTATCTTCTTGCTGCTGCTGCTGCTGCTGCTGCTGGTGCTGTAAAATGTAGATACTTAAGATTATAGCTTATATCTTCTTCTTCTTCCAGCTTGAAGTACCAGATGTGGCTTACCTTGTTTTTGTATCAGCATACCCTGCTAAGGGCTAAAAGTTTTCAAATCTTTGTGAGGGTACAAACCTAAAATTCTCTTATTCTTGGGGTTTTGTAACAGATATGCTCCAGGGTGAGGTATATCAATGATTGTGTAAGGACCTTCATATAATGGACGCCACTTAACATTACGTTTTAGAGGTAATGACGATTTGTAGTGGGTCTTAAAACTTGCATGCCTATTGTAAAGTTTTGCCTTCTTTTCAGATTAGCACCATAGTTCTTATTTCTAATGTCAGCTTGTTCAGTAATTGCAATGAGTACTTCCCTTACCTTTTCCTCGTGTGAAGGTTTGGTGTCAGAAAATTTTGGTAGTGGGTTGCTCCATTCATTAGTTTCCTTTGTGTCAAACATGATTTCTCTGGGAGTATAGGGTGTGTTGTATATATTTAAATTGTTGTGTATTTCCTCAAAAAGTGCTAGGTAATGTATCCAGTTTGTGTGCTGTGTTGAGGTATAAGTTCTCATGAATCTATTTAATTCTCTAAAAATTCTCTCACAAGGGTTGGCTGATGCATGAAACTTTGAAATAAAGATGCTCTTAATGTTATTGTCCTTTAGAAATTTTCTCCAGGTGAATCCTGCATAATACTTGGCGTTATCTGATAGAATGGCTTTAGGTTTTCCACAGTATGGCATGTAATCATTTGTGAATCTTCTGATGATGGTGTTTGCTGTGGGTGACTTAATGGCAAAAAGTTTGATGTGCTTAGAAAATATGTCATAAAATGCTAGAATGTATTTGCAACCTCCGATGCTAGTTGGATGAGGTCCGCTAACATCTGTACAAAGTATCTCTCTAGGTCCAGTAGGTAAGATAGACTGCAAATCTGTTTTGGTGGATTGATTTTGTGGCTTGGATTTTTGACATATGAGACATTTGCTGATAACATCATGTATTTTTCTTCTCATGTTTGGAAAATAGCAATACGTATGTAACTTGTTTAGACATTTCTTTGTTCCGTAGTGTCCCCAAACTGTGTGAGTGTGTGCAACGAGATTGTGTACAGAATCTTGTGGTATGCAAACGCACCAGTTAGTAGCATTTGTGTGTCTTTTGTAGAAAAGTATGTTGTTGTGTAACATGTATCTGTCTTGTAAAGTGTCATTGTGTTGTTGTACTATGATTTGTTTTATTTTGTACCAGTGTGGATCTGAATCTTGTAGTGTTGCCATGTTCTTGCATAGGTCTATGTAGTATTGTGTAAACTGTTTGTCTTGCATGAGTAGTATTCTGTAATCGTGTGTGTTCTCAAAGTCTGTATTGTTATGGTGTAATCCTTGCGGTAGTCTTGAAAGTGTGTCAGCTATTATGTTGTCTTTTCCCTTGATGTGCTTGATTTCAAAAGAGTAATTCTGTAATGCAAGTGCCCATCGTGTAAGTCTAGGATGAATGAGTTTACATGACAAAAGGAAGGTAAGTGCTTGATGGTCAGTGTATATAATGGTGTGTCTTCCATACAGATAATAATTAAACTTTTTAAATGCCCATATAATAGATAATGTTTCCAATTCTGTGGTAGAGTAAGATCTTTCACATTCCGTTAAAGTACGACTGGCAAAACCAATAATCTTAATATGTTCTGAAGTTTCTGTATTAACAAGTTGAAATAAACAACATCCCAAACCAATGTTTGATGCATCACAAGCAATACAAAAGTTCAAATTGAAGTCTGGATGTTCCAGCATGTTAGAATTTACTAAGGCTTCTTTGATTTTAGTAAAGTCATTTTCACAGTCTTGGTTCCAAATCCATACCTGGTTCTTCTTTAATAAGTTTAGTAAGTATCTGCTATTGAGTAACTGTTTAGGTATGAATCGTCTGAAAAACGAGCATAGACCGAGAAATGATTTTAACTGTTTCTTATTAGTGGGACTGGGGAAATGTCTGACAGCATCTAATTTTGAAGGGTCAGGTTTAATGCCTTGTGTGTTGATTATGTGTCCTAGGTATCTGATCTCACAACAAGCAAATCTAGATTTACAAATATTGGCAGTGATACCAGCTTGTGTGAATCTGCATAGTAAAGTGTTCAGGGTATCAGTGTGATCCTTCCAGGTTTTTGAGGCAATCAGTATGTCATCTACATAGTGTGTAACAGTTTCTAGTAAATCATCACCGAGTACAGAGTTTAGTGCAGTAATGAATACTCCTGAGCTTACATTTAGGCCAAATGGTAATACACAAAATTGATAAGTTCTGCCACCAAACATAAAGGCTGTATATTTTCTGGATTCTTTGCTTATTGGCACCCGCCAAAACGAATTTTTAAGGTCTATTGTAGAGAAATATTTTGCACCCAAGAACTTCTGAAGTTGTTCGTCAAGATTTTCTGGTTGTGTCCTCACAGGTAAGATAATTTGGTTGATAGCTCTTGCATCTAATACTAACCTGATACTTCCATTGTGTCTTTTCACTACATGCAAAGGGCTACAATATGGAGATGTTGATGGTTCTATAATATTCCATGTAATCATTTTCTTTAGTTCTTCCCAAACTGCAGGTCGCAGAGCTAGAGGTACATTGTATGACTTGTGGTAATAGATTTGGTGAGGCTTGACTTCAATCGTATACATATATGTGTTGATCCTACCTGGCTTACTAGTGAAAACATCCTTATTCTTAAGTAAAATATGTTTAAGCTGGGATCTCTCCTCTACATTAATAGCATCACATTCTGATAACTTAGAATTAATTTGTGTAAGTACATCATTCACTCCCTCACCGTGTGATACAGGTTGTTGTGTGGAATCTATGTCAGTCTCACGTATAATCTGTATCTTGTAGCCAGAACAGTGCTTGTTATGGTCTACTAGTCGAGTGTCCAAGTTCAAAACTATGTCTCTGCCTTCATACTTAAAATAACAAATGCCTTTGGAGAAGTCTATAGTACAGTCCTTCTCGCAAAGAAAATCAATACCCAATATACAATTGGCAGCAAGGTTTTGGACAACTAGGAAAGGCCATTGTACGATTCCATTTCCCATATTAACAGTCACAAATACCTGCTTATTAACTCTACTTGACTTATTACCTAATGCAGTTAATATTAAACAGTTCTGAACTGGGAACTCTGGTATCTTAGAAGTTTTCTTCATCATAGTATAAAAATTGTGAGAAATCACACTGACAGCAGCTCCTGTATCAATAATTATGTTAGTAGGTATACCTCCTACAATGCCTGAGGTGGAAGACAGTACAAATCTTTTCTTTACATTGTGACATTGTGTGTTGTCATTTATCAGATCGTCAGCTAAGTTTCCACTTTCATTATATCTTAAGAATAGTGTAGGCAACTCTTGTTGTGTAAATGTTAATTTTTCTTGTTTCACAGTTTCACTAGCAAGTGTGTATTCAAACATAGTTTCTAAATTGAAGTTGCCCCCCAAATGTTCCTCAGTCACGACCTGGGGCTCAGTAATGACTGGTTCTAGTTTACCTGGTTTGTCTGGTCATTGGCAAGTGTAGTTGTAGTTTCATTAGCTACATCAATAATATTTACATTAGGATATTGTCTTTGCCAATCACCTGTCTGGTTTCGTTTGGCTGAAGTCACTTGTTGGTTTGTGTGGCTTGTTTGCGCAAAATTCCCTTGTGGCATCTGAATATGATTTTGTGGTGGCGGTTGCGGTGTTTGCCACTGTCTCACATAATACTGGTTGTCGTTCTGATTAAAGTGCGGTGTAAGTGTTCCATTTCTTGTGTAATCTGTGTTGTTGTTTCTTTGCCAGTGTTTCTGTTTTGCTTTGTGTTCGTTGTTGTTTCCACTATTCCTTCTTGAATTAAAATTGTTGTTTCTTCGTTTTTTGTACGGGTTATCTCCCTGTGTATAGTCGTAGTTGTTGTTTGTGTGCAGCTGTGAGTTGTGGTGATTGTTTTGCATATTTACTGTGTGTTGTGAATTTTGCTGCGTGTTTGGTAATGTAGCAATGTAGACATGTTGATTCCTACTGCGTGAGTTGTGTGTTGGTTCTTGTTCTTCATATAGTAAATCAACAGCATCTAACTTTTCCAAAAAATATTCAGGATCGTCGTCCGGTAAGTACAGTAATTTCTCTTTAATATTAAAAGGAAGTCTTGCTTTCAGTGATCGGATCACATCTTTTGGTTTCACTGGTTCATTAAGGAAGTGTGTCATGTTTAGGTACTTCTCGAAATATCTGCGCAGGTTGCCGTTTTTAGGATTGAAGTGTTCGGGTTCAGTGACTTGTTTGCGGATACGTTCCTGCACAGTGGGTGACCAAAACTTATTCAAGAAGGCGCGTTCAAACTGCTCGTATGTTACACATCTGTCGCTTTCATGGTAAGCCCAGACAGCAGCGTCCCCTTGAATGTAATCCACAACGTACGCAATGCGTTTGTGGTCGCTCCACGAACGTGGGAATGCGTTCCTAAAAGCTTTTAAGAAGATGACAGGGTGTACAGTGTTTTTGCCTGGTATAAAAGGTTGAAATTTACGGTGCTTGAATAGACTTTCTTCTTCTTTGTTACGTGTTCGTCTGTTTCTTTCCGTGTAATCATTGAATTCTTCCCTGTGTGTACATGGTTCTTCATCAGAATAATTGTATTGTATTTCAGGTGATGGGTATCTGTTGCTATGCGTGTCAGTGTATTGTGTATTTGAGTGTGGAAATTCGTGTGTGTACATGTGTTTATTTCCGAATCGAGATTTTCTTCTGTGTGTGTAAAAATGTGTAGTGGGTGTACTATTCTGTTGTGCTTGGCATTGAGTTGTCTTTGTTTGCATATCGTCATCGATTACTTGTCTATTGTTGTTCATGTATTCCACTACATAATCGTGCACAATATGTAGCAATTTGTTTTGTATACATTCTTCAAAAATTTCGTCTTTGTGTGCCGTCCATTCTTTAAATTGTGAATTAATGCGAGACAAATGGGGTTCAGCCTCTATCTGTATTGTTGAGTGAATCTGTTTGTGGATGTCAGCTACGTTTGTTTCTATTGTATTCACCTTTAAATTAATTTCGTCACATGCGTGCGTGTTTGATTCTAGTTTGCAATTAATAGTTTCACAGGTTTTTGTCAAGTCATGGATGTGATTGGCATTGTCGCTTTGTCGTAATTCTAAATTTTCGAATTTTTCCGTAAGATCGTCGACCTGTTTGGAAAGACGTGTATTAATTTCATCTACCTTTTGAGTCAGTGTGGCGAAGTCTGATTTTATGTCATTTCTGAAGGCTGCATTGTCTGTCATTAATTGTGAGAATTTTTCGTCATTATCTTGCTTAATATTGGATATGCCTTCCAAAATGGAATTCAGTATAACGCCAAAATTTTGATTGCAAAATGAGCTTGCCCCCGCCGCGTCATTAGACGTGACGTGGTCTCTCAGGTTTGGTTCTGAATTGCTCCTCTCGGCGTTTATTTGTGTCTGTAGCGGATTATTTTGATGTGTTTGCGTGTCTGTATTAATTTCTGTGTCTGAATGTGTCTGTGTATCCATGTTTGCATTACTTGATTGTTGTTCCATTGCGTACTGGTGTCGAGTTTTTACCATATCGTGAATAAATTGTGTGCAAGAAAAAAATCGTTTAAACGCGTAGTGTGAAAATGTACTGCCTATGTGTGTGTTTAAATGACTGAGAATGATTGAGAGATGACTTTAAAGATCGAAAGTAGCATACGTGTTAATGGTGACTAGCCATGTTGCTTGAATCTTGTACAATGTCGGCCATATTGTGCAATGTAACTTGCGTATTGTTGGATCGGAATGTAATCGTCTGAATAATGAGATTTCGCGGAATTTGGAAAAAATTACTGAATGGAAACTGAATATTGAATTTAATGCTGAGAAAAATAATTTTGAATGAAAAATGTGCTTGGAATCAATTGTGGATGAGCAAGTGCTGCGTCTTACCGTACATGTCGTCTTGATGCGAAGATTGCATTTCCAGTCCAAATTGTATCCAGATTTTATTCGTTTTCTTCAATATTTTCATCACATAGGTTGTTACCGGTCAGGATGTACATGAAAAAGAACAATTAGTTGTAGTACAGATACAATAATGAGTCCTGGCACATAGTCGCCAGTGTAACAAATAAAACATATAAAATAAAATAATAAAATATAATAATAATAATTTGTAATAATAATGATTGTTATTAGTTTGTTTGGATAAGTAATTGAGGGATTAAAATTTTACGCCGTGAATTTATCGAGCTTCGCACGTCCGAAGATGTACGGAACGTAGCCAGGGCTCATTATGTATTTTTTTTTGTAGACAGAGTCTGATATCTGATCTCAGCTTCAATCATGAAAATGGAGTGACTAAAACTACTAAAACAAAGAAAAGCATACGATTAAATAAAACATATATTCATTTTAACATATACGTTACGATATAAATTACACTTACGTAAAATTCTAGATAAATAATGGCAGATCATTCACAAATGAGAGCGACTTATTAATTCTGCGCCTCTTTTCTGCTAATAAATATCAATATGGCTAACTGTGGAGCCGCACAAAATATTAAGTCCTTCTAGGACAACGAATGACATGAGAGTGTTGATGCCTACTGGCTGTGACAAGAGAGCGGTGTTAATTGCTTTATTTTGCATTCTCTTGTCTTAAAAAATCGATACATATAATCTAAGTTAACTAAATTAAATATTGTCTGTGCTCGAGTGCAAATGGTTCCTTAAAACATGTACAACCTTAAATTACCTTTCTCAGTCCAAACCACGCTAACACTGCGATAAACAGCTTTCTTCACTCGGATACTGAAACTTACGGGGAGATTGCAGAAACGGAACCAAGTGATGAACAGAAAATACATGGTGCAAAGTGCAACCTACAAGCGGGCACAACAATTTCTATTAATTATCTGACCTAGACCAAAACAAATAAAATTTGGATACAGAGTATGTGCTTATTGAGGACTGGGAAGGGTATTTCAGGATCTTCATGGTACGATAAAACAGAAACACTTGACGGAAGGGAGACCATCAAGATCTTGCAGGAAACAGTTGCATTGTATTTCGATGTATCTGTAGAAAAACAGTTCCCAGCCTCCTCCTCTCCCGAAACTTTCGAAACCTGCTGGAGCTTCTAATAGGTGCTTCTATTGGAGTGTAGTATTGAATTCTATGGTACACTAAAAGACCCAATCCTCTGCCCATTCTTCCTTGGCGAGTTTCGTCCTCTGCAACCTGATATCTGAGGATAGTAAATGACATTAATTACAGGGTGAGAAACACCGGCCTTGTTCGTCATCTGTTCGTCCTAGTCATTGTAAACTAATCCCAAGTGACCTCGTTACCACGGAAAGGAGATTCATGTACCTCTTCGCTTAGTTGCAGTACCCGAATATTCATTTTTCTGATCCATAGTCATTGCTGAACACATTGCTATACACATTTGGATTGTTACTCTACAGAACGTTCTAGAGCCTCGCGGGACGACCAGATTTGAGACTCTCTCGAATCGCTATAGCTTCTGCTGTAGAAAATGAGACATGTGGTGGAAGACGAAACTGCTTGGAATATTTCAGCTTCTGGACAAGAAATACACGTCGTACTGCTGAAATCTCTTGAAAGAACAAGCCATTAGTATAAACATAACAATGTTCGTCGAATAGGACAGTTGAATTGATTGTGCCAGAACAGTTTTTCGTAAAACCGTAGAAGAGAATCTCGAGGTTTACAAACAGATGTAGGAATGGAATACCAAATGGGCCTATGTAGATATCAGATTGAATTCAACCGTAGGTGTTAAACACCGGATCTAATGCTTAAAATAGTAAGGAATAAAGACGCTACATATCCGATTTGGAACTTATGTGCTGAGGAATTTATCTTACATCCCGTAGGAGGGTGATTAATCTATTGTTGGACTGCTGTCTCTCTAGGCCAATAAACCTTCTCGCGAGTTAAACAGAGAACCGACTCGTGGCGATAACGTATTAGACCTTCTGGTGACAAACAGACCCGAAACATTTGAAACAATTAACGCAGAACAGGGTATCAGCTATCATAAAGTGGTTACTGCACCGATCATTTCAGCCGTAAACAGAAATATTGAAAAAGCTAGGAAGGTTTTTCTGTTTAACAAAAGTGACAAAAGCAGATTTCAGAGTACTTGACGGCTCAACACAAAAGTTTCGTCTCAAGTACAGATGGGGTTGAGGATCAGTAGACTAAGTTCAAAATCACCGTACAATATGCATTAAATGAGTATGTGCCAAGCAAGATCGTAAGAGATGGAAAAGAGCCACCGTTGTATAACAACTGAGTTAGAAAACAGCTACGGAAGCAAAGGGAACTTCACAACAAAAATAAACATAACAAAAGCCTTGCAGACAAACAAAAATTACATAAAGTGAAATGTAGTATGAGGAGGGCTATGCAAGAGGCGTTCAACGAATTCGAAAGTGAAGTTCTGTGTACTGACTTGGCAAAAAATCCTAAGAAATTTTGGTTTTATGTCAAAGTAGTAGGTGGACCAAAACAAAATGTCCAGACACGCTGTGACCAAAATGGTACTTAAACAGAGGATGACAGACTAAAAGCCGAAATACTAAAAGCCTTTATCCAAAGCTGTTTCACAGAGGAAGACCGCACTGCAGTTCCTTCTCTAGATTGTCGCACAGATGACAAAATGGTAGATATCGAAATAGATGAACGACAGATAGAAAAACAATTAAAATCACTCAAAAGAGGAAAGGCTGCTGGACCTGATGGGATACCAGTTCTATTTTACAGAGAATACGCGAAGAAACTTGTTCCCCTTCTTGTAGCGGTGTACCGTAGGTCTCTAGAAGAGCGTAGCGTTCCAAAACATTGGAAAAGGGCACAGGTCATCCCCGTATTCAGGAAGGGTCGTCGAACAAGTGTGCAGAACTATAGACCTATATCTCTAACGTCGATCAGTTGTAGAAATTTGGAACACGTATTATGTTCGAGTATAATGACTTTTCTGAAGACTAGAAATCTATTTTGTAGGAATCAGCATGGGTTTCGAAAAAAACGATCATGTGAAACCCAGCTCGCGCTATTCGTCCACGAGACTCAGAGGGGGTTCCCAGGTAGATGCCGTGTGTCTTAACTTCCGCAAGGCGTTCGATACAGTTCCCCACAGTCGTTTAATGGACAAAGTAAGAGCATATGGACTATCAGACCAACTGTGTGATTGGATTGAAGAGTTCCTAGATAACAGAACGCAGCATGTCATTCTCAATGGAGAGAAGCCTTCCGAAGTAAGAGTGATTTCAGGTGTGCCTAAGGGGAGTGTCGTAGGATCGTTGCTACTCACAATATACACAAATGACCTTGTGGATAACATCGGAAGTTCACTGAGGCTTTTGGCGGATGATGCTGTGGTACATCGAGGGTTTGTAAGAATGGAAAATTGTACTGAAATGCAGGAGGATTTGCAACGAATTGACACATGGTGCAGGGAATGGCAATTGAATCTCAATGTAGACAAGTGTAATGTGCAGCGAATACATAGAAAGAAAGATACTTTATCATTTATCTACAATGTAGCAGGTCAGCAACTGGAAACAGTTAATTCCATAAATTATCTGGCAGTACGCATGCAATGATCATATAAAGATGATAGTCGGTAAAGCAGATGCCAGACTGAGATTCATTGGAAGAATCCTAAGGAAATGCAATCCGAAAACAAAGGAAGTAGGTTACAGTACACTTGTTCGCCCACTGCTTGAATATTGCTCACCAGTGTGGGATCCGTACCAGATAGGGTTGATAGAAGAGAGAGAAAAGATCCAACGGGGAACAGCGCGCCTCGTTATAGGATCATTTAGTAATCGCGAAAGCGTTACGGAGATGATAGATAAACTCCAATGGAAGACTCTGCAGGAGAGACGCTCAGTAGCTCGGTACGGGCTTTTGTTGAAATTTCGAGAACATACCTTCACCGAGGAGTCAAGCAGTATATTGCTCCCTCCAACGTATATGTCGCGAAGAGACCATGAGGATAAAATCAGAGAGATTAGAGCCCACACAGAGGCATACCGACAATCTTTCTTTCCACGAATAGTACGAGACTTGAATAGAAGGGAGAACCGATATATGTACTCAAAGTACCCTCCGCCACACATCGTTAGGTGGCTTGCGGAGTATGGATGTGGATGTAGATGTAGAAGTACTTTGTTGTCAAGCACAACATCTAACGAAGTCTCTCGGGTCTGTGTTCCAGTTACGATTTCTGAGATTCCTTGTTGTACTCGACATATCAGATATCTTAATATCACTATTCATTGTTTCACAATAATTTATCCAGTGTAGACGTTTTTAGTTCTTTCGTGCAACACGTTAGTTTTAGCATTCGTCTTTTAGCAATGCAGGTTGTGTTCTGAAGATAAGGAGAGCTTATATTGCTTAAGCGCTAGTCCACGTTGCGCAGTAATTGTGAAGATTTCGTATCCCATGTCACAGAGCTGTCAATCTGTAACGAAGTAGCTTGTCGATTTTGGGTTAGAGAGATCTGTCACATTTAATGCATTGAACAATGTGTAGCAGGATACGTTCTATGGATCCGTTTCTGGCACAACAGCTACTGTATTCTCCACGATTGTTTGAAAGAGTGCCAAGGAGTGTTAGGAAAGAATTCCACGTTCTTGCTGTCGGTTTGTCATCAGAACATTATGGAAATGATCTGATCCTAATGGGTCATGCCTATTAATAGAAACCGTATCATCTGGTAACGAACATAACGTGATAACGTCAACAGAGCTGCCTTTATGGGGGAAGACACATCAGGAGAGGACAGCCATCGTTGACAATTGACAGTATTTAAACAACAAAATCGGTAGCACCCGTCGTAAAAGGTGTGAAAGCATTTATTACAGAACATCGATTTTAGTCACAGAGTAACCTCCTTCAGTGCAAATATTAAAGTCTTGAAGACCCAAGTAATAATAGCAAATGTTACAACTTCAAGTTGGGATCAAATGGCCTTGAGCACTACGGGACTAAATATCTGACGTCATCAGTCCCCTAGAACTTAGAACTACTTAAACCTAACTAACCTAAGGAAATCACACACATCCATGCCCGAGGCAGGATTCGAACCCACGAATGTAGCGATCGCGCGGTTCCAGACTGAAGCGCCTAGAACCTCTCGGCCACCACTGCCGGCCGAATTGGGATCAATATAGAAGAACATGGCAGTTGACAGATTTTTTCTTATGTGCTATGCTCTTCTATATTGTATACCCAACAGGAGCATCGTCTTAGTGTCAATGTCCCACAGTGCAGGCTCAAAATATGAACATTTCACACTATCTCTAGCTGTGGCAAACGGACACAATCGTTTGCTGCCTTTTGCGTTTGATATGGTGTATGGTGTGTCTTAAGAGGCTTCTGGAGGCATTAATTTATGGGCGGTTGTCAGAAAACCACCCAAAATTGTTTATCATGTATTCTTTCTACCAAAACCGAGCCGCGGACTCCAAGACGGATTTTAATAGCATATGACTGGATTTCCTACAATATACTCCTACGATACCGAGTCCGTTTCCGTGAGACGAAGGTGTAAAGTTACCCTACTTGAACAAGTAAGATATGCACGTGTAACGGGGTGTGAGGCGAAATAGTAGCTTAAACGGCGGAGATTAAAACGTCTCTAATGGTAATGTATTTGTCGAAGTTGATCGCATTGTTCCAAGGCAAAATCGCTGGCAACCGAAATGTACTGCTTCAAGTTTGTGAGGTGCACCTTTGGTATCCATAGTCGATGACTGAGCGGAGGAGGCCCTAGGATACGTTCAAGAGAATGGTGGGCTCCACACCCTACCAAGTTACATCTACAGATATCGTAATGTTAATGCTGTTTCCTGATTACAAGAGATATGTGATCATCCCATCTGAAGCGCGTTCCAAACACCACAGGCTTCTGTTGCCTATGGGAGGGAGACACTATGTAATAAAATGGATGAATTACACCGTCGCAACCAGCTCCGGTTAAAGAGAACTATGGAACATTTCTGAGTTGAAATTGTTAGGTTGTTGACTTTGTAACAGCGTGTTAATGCGTAAACGACTCTGTCTAAAGCCGTGCAAAGATATTCAAGATCATGCTGTACAGGATTCAAGACGCTGACTAGGCTTCAAGATCGTGGTGTATAGGAGAAAGGTATAAATCATCTGCAACCCGGATAGTTTCAATGCCGGGTGAAATGATGTTGTACGTGGTCCGTATCTCGTGTGTACGTTTAAAACATATAAGTGCTGGGCATGGAGCACTGAGGCAGTCCTCTCTAGGTTGTAATAGCAATTTGTTCTGCAGTCAGAGCACTGTATCTTAGGATGGTTTGAATGCCAAACAAAAACGTGTCTGGAATACACATATCGCTTAATTTTTGTAGTAGAAGTGAAATTTAAACGTTGTCGTGCGCACCTTTA
The DNA here is from genome assembly GCF_021461395.2 of Schistocerca americana. NCBI lineage: Eukaryota > Metazoa > Arthropoda > Insecta > Orthoptera > Acrididae > Schistocerca > Schistocerca americana. The sequence goes on from NC_060120.1 coordinate 1,081,383,640, forward strand.
TGTCTATAAACGCTAAAGCAAAAATGTTGCCTAGTGTTGAACGAAAAATTTCAAAATGTATAGTACGAAGAACGCATAGTTTCCGTTACCCTCCGGAAACCCCACCTGGTTTTCTGAAAGCAAATACTTCTATCGCAGCTACCACTCTGAGTGGGTCTTAATAAACCATCCAAGGGTCCTTCTGGCTCAAGACGACGTTCTACTTCCGGCCATTGCTTTAGGTCAAGGAGCTGGAATAATTATGAACTGTTCAGTGAGGAGAAGAGTGTCATCCAAATACCGTTGAAAGTTCGTAGAAACTTTGTCAATGCACTATTTGGCGAATTACACAGCGAAGGATAGTGAACATGATTCACTCTAAGGACAGAGTTCGTCGAGGACTGCAGCATTTTCTTCAGCTCTTTTAGCTGAAAAGGTGATCACAGGATATGGCCAGATTCTATGGCTACCGGTGGAATAACGGGACTGCAATCGTGAGACAAACATTTGGTCCGGGCTCCATTTGCGATTTATGAGTTTTCATACTGTATTCAACACATCGGACAGCTTAATGACACTATTCAACGCTTCACAATAATTATTTGTTTCTGATGTTCCCGACTTTTTTTTTATTTTTACAACCTGTTAGTTGTAGCATCTGTCTTCCAGCATTGCAGGTTGTCTTTTCAAGATATGGAGATCTTATATTACTTACGTGTTAGTCAACGCTACGCAATCATTTGTGAAGATTCCGTATTCCATGATATCACAGGGGTGTTAGCGTGTAACGAAGATGCGTAATACGTTGTGAGCCGAAAACGTAGTTTATGAAGTGGCATAGCACCGATGAACAAGTTGTAAAGTGTCTTCACTAACATCAGAAGAGTTCTGGGAAGCCCACGTTGTAGTACTGAAGCACAGGGAAAGTTTTGTGCGCGTTAAATACTCTGTGAGGTGTAAAATTAGTCGCGCAATATTTGAGTTTCATATAAGTAATGTATCAAAATTTTACTGAACCATAAAGTTCTATCCATATGAGTGGCATTCCCTACTGTTTGTGGCAAAAGTGGGGAAGTAGCGGAAAAATGCTCCTACAGGAGCACTAAAACGGTGAACACGCTGTTGTTCAAAAGACTCTGACAGAAAAGTGGAGTACCAGCTGCCTCATCTTGGTTTCCCCAGCACCTTTAAAAATTTCCCAACAATTTTGGCATGCGGGCAAATTCGCGCGCTTTTTTATGCAGAGAGATAATGTTAAAGCGGCATTGGAAAAGACACAGACATACTGGAAGGTAGTAAAAGATGGCTGTGGCATAGAAAGATCGAAGGAGGCATTAGTAATGTGAGAGAAAGAGAGTGAAACAGTGGCATAGTATCGTAGTTGACAGTGCTAGGAAAAGAGTGAAGGAGACTGTGCTAGTGACACAAGAGTAAAGGGAAGGTGCAGTTGGAAGTGAGTGAACGCCAGTGATAAAGAGAGACAGCGTCTACCACAGTGACATCGAGGACGAGAGAGATAGTGACAGTGAGAAGGCGGCGGCAGTTTGAGTGGGTGAATGAAATAGTAGCAGTAAGAGAGAGCAAGAGGGAGACAATGACAGTGAGGGGATACAGTAGTAGTAGTAGGGGTGTGGGTTACAGTGAGGGGACTTTGTCGGAATGAGAGATGAGTTGCGTGTTAAATTGAGTGCGAATATGTTCGCGCGCAAAAACATTTGGGAAAATTTTAAAGTTGCTGACGGAACTACAATGAAGCGGCTGGTAGACCATACTTCAGTCAGAGTCATTCCAAACAGGAGAATATTCGAATTTTGTGCTTCGATAGGATTCGTTTTCTCCGGAACGAATTTACTTATCTTGCGATGTAAGCGTTGAAATCACCAGAGGTTGTTCAACAGTGCATTCCACTCCACTTCGCTTACATTGCTTTACGGGGAGAAACGTACCGATAACAGGGTGAATAATACAAAACGTTAATATATCTGCGCTACTGATATCTACAGTCTTATATTAGGGGAACTGATCTATCGTTCCCAAAAAGTGTCTTCTTCCCACAGCAGGACAGGGACACCGTCTTTGTTTTAAATGGCTCTGAGCACTACGGGACTTAACTGCTGAGGTCATCAGTACCCCAGAACTTAGAACTACTTAAACCGAACTAACCTAAGGACATCACACACATCCATGCCCGAGGCAGGATTCGAACCTGCGACCGTAGCGGTCATGCGGTTCCAGACTGTAGCGCCTAGAACCGCTCGGCCACTGCGGCTGGCGACACCGTCTATCCACTCTGGTCTGCTCGACCTGATAATACAGAACTCCCTAGAAATGATACGTCTGTCTTGTGCCAAAAAGGTTTCGGAAACGCAAGCTGCAGATATAATTGGATATAAAATCTCTCGGAAGACTTTCTTCATTTTCTTTGGCTGACCGAACGCTCCACTGAACGACCCCGAATACCGTGATAGGTGATAGCACATACAATTCCATTTCTTAAATCTCTCATGCGTACCTCTACTTTGGTGGGGAAGAGTACCTCGGTTGTTAATGTGATACTGCTGGTGTTACGCGTGTACTGATAGTGGCTGCCATTCTTCGTGAACGTTGTGAAGCTTACTTGCGCGCCGGCTTCATGACATGTCGTTCTTTCCTGGGATAGAGGAGGCAGGGGGATAGTCTGCCAGTTTCCGGCAATCTTCATGTGATATTTGGTAGTTTTGGGGTATTTTTCAAACAAATTGAGGAAAGGGTCAAGTCCATGTGAAAGGTAGTCCACAAAAAATTCGTAACTTACTGACTGCTCTGCAGCAAGAGTATGAGACGGTGTCATTTTGCTGTCTGAATACATAAACTCTGAATCACACGTGTTCTAATGTTCTTTTGTCTTTGCAGGTGCTTTACAGCATTTTGTGCTGTATGTGTCTTCCCTGCAGGAAGAAGACACGTGATTTGGGGCAGAAATCAAAGAAAGCACGTTCGACGGAAGTCTATGATTACAGAAATGTGGACATGGAGAAGGTAAGCACTGAGCAAGTCTAAGGTGTATGAAAAATTCCACAATGAAGCCAACGACCAGTTACATTACAGTTAATATAGTCACTGATACAGCACCATACAGAATCTCACTGTATCAGCTTCTGGACTCGGCTAAACTCTCTCAACTACTCGTCATAAACAAGCCATCACCAAACGACAGCTCCTCCTACAGTGCACACTCACCCCACCGTTTTACAAGTGCATTTTCAGCGACAGTGAAATAAGTGTGGATCGAGCCACGTAACCCAATTGCAGCCACACGTCTTCGTATCCATCACCCCCATGACACTAGCCGCTCACTTTCCTATGATCTTCGGATCAGCGTAATAGCTATACCTGCTTACAAAAGGACTCGTAATAACTGGTGACAACGGTAACAACACTAATGGTTGGAATTAAGCTAGTAAACTGAACTGAAGAAAACATTTCGGCTATACACGTACGCATCCCGGACCGACCAAAACTTCCATATGTCACATATTGCCCATATTTTCTATGTTCGCATTTTGTTGTGCATGCGGAGGAAGAGACTAATTATTACAACCATCACACAGTCTGTGTTTATACGATGTCTGTATATTACATTACAATTTCATTCAGTCAAACATGCAGTCATTAACGGTTTGAGAAAAGAAGACCGCATACTTATGTTCTTCCTACTAGGAGGCAACTTCTATACATAATGTGGCAATCAGTAGCAACGCTGCGGACAGCAGCATACTGTCTTTAATAAGTAGTAGAGTGAAGACCGCATGAAGGCAACCGAAAATTACATTCAGTCGATATTGTTACAGATTTGTGGGTCAAACCGTAAAAACATGCCTGGTAGGATTAAACATCGTTCCTTTTGAGAATATCCAGGAGTAGCAATTGATGAATGTTTCAAACATTTAGGAAAACTTTATATCTTTTAATGGATAAGTTCATTTCCATTAGTAGATGTAACCCAGACATGTCACACCATCGCAGACCACGCGGTATTAAAATAGGTGCACAGTAGATTGTAATACGTCTACAATTATTTACGTTATCAATGCTCTTCTCAGCCAGCATCGGTGAGGAATGTCTGACATCATGACCTTAACCAGAGCTATATGACATAGTATTATTTTCATGACGCCATCAATAAGGATATGCGTTTAGTGTACGCAGATGTGTGTTACTTAAGTGATATTCAATGTAGCAGGCTTTCTGAAACCTAGAGTGGCTTGCAATGTTTATGTTCCGAGTCTTCAGATGACATGTCATTCGTCAGTAGTATAGAGATCACAGTGGGACGATGGCAACAGAATGAATTTGCCTTCTGCGGGCACGCGCTCCATCGACTATACTAACCAAGAACGACACACGACCTGTCCTCACAAGTGTACTTCCACCAGTGCCTCATTTCCCGACTTCCAAACTTCACAGAAAGGCAAAGGTCTTGTACTCGAGTTTCATTCCGGCATATTCCGGCCTTCATATTTCACTACGTGTTGCCTGAATATATCTATCCACATTTGCTTCACATATTCTAAACCTTCATTGTACATACAATTTTTCTCCTTTCAAGCGCCAGTTTAACTATTACAGGATGCCTTAGCACTAGCCGTATTTCTGTGCCACAGTTTTCCCTAGTGTTTTCCGTTAAAATCTTACCTCACGTTTCCATTCTTGTAGCTCTTAGTTCTCTGCCTTATTTGATGTCTTAATTTACAACTGCCATCTGTAGCACCGTACTTCACATCTCTTAAACGATACAGTTATGGACTGCATATGTTGTATAAAATCTGTTTCAGTATTGTAAGTCAAGTGTTTAGAATGTTCGCATCTGTTAGAAAAATATGCAACCCACTCTTCCAGGTTTATGGCCGCTTGAAAAAGAGGAAGGTGTCACAAGTGCCTTCTGTCTTTGAGATATTTCCCTGCCAATGGACCCCAGAATCAGCCAGTCACATCAGGAATGGAGATAATAGTGTGGACTGTACGCTGAAGGACGACTATGCAGAGGTAAGTCAATTTCAATACAACCATGTGAAGTAAGCTCGAAGAAAGGGTAAGAAAGAACGAGAGAGAAGAATGACCAAATAAAGTAGCAAACTGTATGCTTTGCAGAATCTGTTACTCTGCCGGATAACTCTTTCATTTGTACATGAAGGACTAAATAAGAATTACATTTTATTACAATGCAGTAATAGTATCTTGCACTGGTTACAAGAACCTAAGGTAAATCTAAGGTGAAAAGCAGCAGTAGTACTCGTGCACTAAGCTTCCTCTGTAAAACTGATGGGGGTTCGGAATATTTCACTCGTTTCATACGCAATAGTGTTCTTCGGCGCTCCACCTTCACGAAATGAAAAACGAAGGTTAACAGTGACTTAGTGCACCAAAATCTGGCAAAAGCTTTCGACGTGCTACCTCAGTCTCCAGTAGACAGGTTACGGCCATAGGGAGTGTTAGTTTGGATATCCTTGCATAAAGCTAAGCACTTCCATAAACTGGTAAAAGCGTATGCCTTCAGTTTAAAAGGAAGACGAAAGATGACTTTAATTTGAGTGCAGTAATTTGAGGAAGTAGTACGAATCCACCGTATAAAAATGCACACAATGGCAGAACGATATAACGTGTGTTTCAGTTCCAGTCCATGTGACGCTTACCTAGAGCCGATGCAGGAGGAAGTTTAGAAACTTTAAGAATAGTTGATAAGAAAATAAATAACCGGAACAGAGACCACAGGGGTGTTAGAGAGGGTATTAGAGGGCGGGGACTCTTGAACAAAAGATAACAGTGCTGCCGTAGAGACCCCCTGTAATGTTCCAGAATCGGAATTCGGGGTTGATTAGGCGGTGCTAAGGAAGGGAGAACATAAATTAATATGACGATGGGAAGAATAAGCTAAGAGAAATTAGTGTAATAACAAAGATAATTATAAACATTAATTTACATTTTCGTTAGTAAGCACTCTCACTTGCAATTCCCTGCGTATTTTATTGTGTACTGGCACTTCAAATTTATTTGCTGTAGTGACGTAAGTTAACTGTTTGTTGATGCCTTAGCACTAGTAGTAACAAACTACAGGTAAGTAACTAAGTGTGCTCCATAAATATCTTTCTTTGTCTTTTCACTCTAGTACCTTTTAGCTCTCTACCTTATTCGATATCTTAACTTTCAGCACACATCAATAGCACCGTACTAAAATTCCTTAAAACTGCAATTACGGGCCACTTATTGAATATATAGTCTGTTTAATTATTACAATTCAGATATGTAAACCTTTATATCTGCTGTATACATGACGTCTTGTCTAAATTAGTGATGGTAAAAACAAAACTCCCCCAGGTTCGTATATTTGGGCGCTTCAAGGTGATAAATGTGGCCGAAGAAATTCCTCCATCTGTTGCCCACAACTGCAGCCTTCCTGTGGAACCTCGCAACCGCCGGAAGAGGCGAGAGAAGAAGCAGGAGGATCCCATTGACGTAAGTCAATATTATTACTATCATGATAAAGAAGCAGTAGGGAACGGCCAGACAGGGTGTGAGGAAATAATGTACAGATGGTATCTCAGATGGTATGCACTGCGGAATACTCCACTGCCAGGTAATACGCTGAATAGCCAAAGAAATTGGTACACCTGCCTGATATCATGTAGGGCCCCTGCAAAGCACCCAGAGTACCGGAACACAACGTAGCACGGACTCGAGTAACGACTGAAGTAGTGTTGGCGGGAACTGACAGCATGAATCCTGCAGGCCTGTATATAAATCCGTAAGAGTTCGAGGGGATGGAGATCTCTTCTGAACAAGAAATTGCTAGTCTCAATAATGTTCATGTCTGTCTCCAGCTGCACACGCCTCACACCATTACTGAGCCTCAACCAGTCCCCTGCTGACATGCAGGGTCCATAGATTCATGAGGTTGTCACCATAACCGTACACGTCCATCCGCCCGATACAATTTAAATATAGAGACTCGTCCTTCCAGGAAACATGTTTCCACTCGTCAACAGTCCAATGTCGGTGTTGACGCGCCCAGGCGATGCTTAAAGCTTTGTGTACTGCAGTCATCAAGGATACGCAAGTGGGATTTCCGATTCGAAAGCCCATATCGATGATGTTTCGTTGAACCGTTCGCACTTTGACACTTGTTGATGGCTCAGCATTGAAATCTTCAGTAATTTGCGGAGGGGTTGCTCTTCTGTCACGTTGGACGATTCTCTTCAGTCGTTGTTGTTCTCGTTCTTGCAGGATGTTTTCCCGGCCACCTCCATGTCTGGGATTTGATGTTTTACAAGAATCCTGATATTCACGGTGCACTCATGAAATGATTGTACGAGAAAATCCCCACTTCATCGCTACTTCGGAAATGCCGTGTCCCATCACTCGTTTACCGACTGCAACACCACATTCAAACTAAGTTAAATCTTGATAACCTCCCGTTGTAGCAGCTGCAACCGATCTAACAACAGCGCCATACAGTTATTGTCTTATACAGGCGTCGCGGACTCCAGAGGTGTAATCTGCCTGTTTACATATCTCTGTATTTCAATACACGTGCCTATAGCACTTTCTTTGGTGCTTCAGTGTATTATTGGGAATCGCTCAAGCTCCATAGGTGCTTTCAAAGCATGAGAGACCTCAGCTGAGACTCAGATTTACAAGAAGAGCAATGAAAGACATTCACTCTATTACAGAGCAATAATATTATCCTCAACTTGTTACAACACCCTAAGATAAAACTAAGGTTGCATGCAAGGATATAAACGTGGAAAGGGATGCTAGGCCATCAAACTGAAGAAGACGGAAGATGAAGAACAATATACATAGGGAGACGTGGCTCTAGTATAATTGGTGTAAATTAATCAAACAATAAGGTATTAATATGTTCGGAGGAATCATACATTGTCTTATAATATAGCAAGACAGTGTGAAAGGAGTATGAATTTAAAGTATGTTACTAATTACTTTTATTGTAAAAAACAATATATCAAGATATTGACAAAGATAGAGTAAATAACTCTACGTGATGTATTGTTAATCAGGCGTAATATTTCATCCTGGCGGAAGATACAGCGTAGCAATGTCAAAATATACTTATATTTTCGTTAGTAATCTTCCTTTTTTAAATCTACCGGCGTAGTTGCTGTAAGATTGCAAATAGTAACCGAAAACAATCGAAGACGTCACATATCATTCGGCTAAAAAAGGATGCGTCATGTTTTTTGTATCATCATAGTCTTGCTTGGTGTCACTCTTTTGTATGGCCGACTCATTTTATATCATCACGCGCCCTATCCCACTGTATATGCAATGGTCTGCTTCTTTTTTTCTAACCTGGCCATATCTTCACAATTTTAAAATACATTAAAAACACTGTATTTCACTTTCATTACTGTCTGCAGTGAAGGCTTAGTTACTTAATATGTAATCCATTTAAGAATGCTGAGAAAGACGTCTTAACTTTTCTGTCCTTTAGACGCATGCTATTCTAGATGAATCAGTGATGATAAACTCAAACCTCCCACAGGTTGATTTTACTTGGGACTTTGGAGAGGAAGAGGTGGCTGGAGAGATTCCACGTTTTGAGGGCGACACTTGCGATCGGAGTGCTCAACCTGAAATTTTACCGCAGAAACCAGAGACAGAGTTGTTCGATGCTCCGCAGGAGGGCCGTACTGAGGTAAGTCAGTAGCATTACTACCATGAATAGTTAGTAGGAAGAAATGGCCTGATAGGTAGACAGCGGAAAAAAGCCAGTTACACCTCTGACTGCATGCATTGCAGAATCACCCACTCTGCGAAATTTATTTATTTATTTCGAATCTCTCACGCTCCAGACATGCCTTCATGACGGCAAAATGTACTCGAGAGTCACGTTTACGTTTTATTACAATCCAGAAATACTAACGTCCATTGGTTAGAAGACGTTAAAGTTAACTTCAGATACAACTTAATTTTGCTGAGTTGCAGTAAGCTTCAGATGTAAAATTGCCATGACTTCGGAATGCCACTAGCGTGACATGTCGGTCTAAAAGGAGTTGAGATGCACCAATTATAGACGACACCCTTGGATAGTCGCAGCTGGTCGAGCTCTACTGCTGCCAGACTCTCATCTGTCCATCGGTGTCGTAAGTTCGAGGCAAACGTGTAAGATTAGAAGCTGACTTTCAGTTTGCGACGAAGGCGTTATACACGCAGTGCGATTTCGAATTGTGGGCCGCGGGAGACTGAAACCGGTTGCCTCATTATTAACGCAACTACGACGAGGATAGTGTTTAGCGATTTATGTTAACGTGGAGTAGTTAAATCCGGGAAAAAGTGAAATTATCATAGCACATACTGATTTCAAGACTTTGTCTTAACCAACTCACCACGTTGCAATTTCATGCGGAAATAAAACTTTGTATACCTTGTGTCTTAAAGAAAGATACAATTCTTTACTGAAACATACGACCGCATCAAAACTGGACTGTTCTGATGCTTGCGACTAAGCTTACGTTGGCCTGTGGCTCCCAGTGGAGTGCGTCCTCAGCCATTTTGTGGGAGGAACACACGAGGTCGGCTACATGCCTCACTGTTCTGTAAATGCAGACCGCCGTTGCCCAACTTGTGTCATCAACACACACTAAACAGAGGTATCATCGCGAAGACGTATCAGTAGTAAAGGGAAAAGCTGCGATGCAGTTCTGTAATTGTGTGACATTAGGCAAACCTGTTAGTTGAACTGATGTCTCGAATCCGACACCCACATGTCAGGGGATGTGAAACCAAGAGCTGGAAATAAATGACTATGAACGCCATAAATTAACTTGTTGAGTGGCAGTAGGGGATAAATATAGAAGGCAGAAGGAATCACAAAATGTCAATGTTTGTAGCCGACTAGATGGTGAACGTGCCACCTAAGACAGATGATAGAAACGGAATGACTATTACACCAAATCAGTATGCGTGGTAACGGGTACGATGGTTGAATCCCTTGTAAAAGTTCAACAGGATAAATGTGACGACATAAAGATTCCGAATGAACTTATGGAATATTCTATGACATCCACAAAGGCGCTCTACTGGGACTCTTTTATCTACCTTCTAACATAGCTCACACCTAATTGCTCCAGCTAAACTTTCGTGGCGTCTGTTTTGCCTTATTTTGATACTGCCAACGGTTGTTCTAATGCTGACGCTCACATGATCTTGTAATTAAGTTCTTGATGAAAACTATCTGGATAAGTAGACTGTAAGAGTATAAAAATTGTAAGAGCATACGAGCAGTTGGCAGAGACCACATGGAATCAATAGTACAAGCCGTAAGGAAAGGGCGATGAAGGGTTGCCCAGGCATTTTCGGTACAGCTTCTGACAGACTTAGGACGAGAACTGAAACAGATGCCATCCCATCTGTAGGTCCACACCGCTATCAATCATTGTTAATACCGAAGTTATACATAATTACTATAATATATTTATTGGACAGCAATTCATAAAAAGAAATGAGGCAAGAATTTTGATTGGAACTAGCAATAGTAGGCTGCTTTCGAGGCTAAATTATTTAAAATTAGGCTGTAATAATGTTTTGGATCACCTTCTGTCGCAGGCTGAGCAACATCTTAGAGGCAAACTCTACCTCTACATTTACATCTACATATAACTCCGCTAGCCACCAAGCGGTGTGTGGCGTAGGGCACTATTCGCGCCAAAGCCATATTTAACCACCCCCTGTGTTCCACTCGTGGATCGCGCGAGAGAGAAACAACTGTCTCAACAGCTTAGTACGAGCTTTAATTTCCCTTATCTTTGAATGATGATCATTGCTGAATTTGTAAGCTGGTGGTAATAATATATGCTCTACATCCTCGACGAAGATAGGATTTTTGGAATTTAGTGAACAGCCCCTTCCCTTTGGCTCGTCGTCTATCTGCAAGTGTGTCCCACTTCAAACGTCATAACCATGTAATCCGAAGACAATGAATGTGCGAAATACGACTTACACAGTAGTATTTACCAAAAGACTGCGCTTCTTAGTCACATTAGAGAATTACCTCTGACCACCTTTTACTTCAGGTACTTAATCAGAGTAAATGAATAATTTAGTAGGAAATGGAAATTTGTGCAAACTGTGTTACGGGTTTCGCTGGTCCTGTTATAAAACATAGTCGAGATGCATCCAATGGAAAAGAACACATGTTCTTTCACCCATCATCCTTTCCCATATCTAGACAAAGTTTTCTAATGACCTCGTCAACGATGGTACGTTACGTCTCAATCAGCATACTCCCGTCATTGCGGCTGCCACTGCACGCACATTCTACATGTTATGTTGCCTCGCCACAGCTGTGCTGTTAGGGATACGTCGGATGATATCTTTTTGAAATTTACTACTGTGTCGTTGATGGTGTTGCACTGGTTATCTGAAATCCTAAGGAAGTCGATTACTTTATTGAATGACTCGATCTGGGACAGATTCTGTACGGCTAAAAACGCTCCTCGCACTTATTAGCTGGGATGATTTGACCGAAGAGAGTGACGTATTCCCGGGTTCGATTCCCGGCGGGGTCAGGGATTTTCTCTGCCTCGTGATGGCTGGATGTTGTGTGCTGACCGTAGGTTAGTTAGGTTTAAGTAGTTCTAAGTTCTAGGGGGCTGATGACCATAGATGTTAAGTCCCATAGTGCTCAGAGCCATTTGAACCATTTTTTAGGGTGACGTACACAAATGCGCGCAAAATAGTTCCACGTGATAACACAGTAACAATTCTAGATATAAAAGTGTTACCACTGCATGAATACCAATGTGTGATACGTAACGTCACAGAAATCATTGATGAGAAATATATTACTCAACAAGAAGAATACTAGTAATTCATTAGGAAGTATTTCTACTTCTTGGAGGTTAAAAATATGAAGTCATACGTATAACAGACATCAGTTAAGTAGAAAAACAACATCTGTTGGGGAGAAGCGGATGTAACGTTATTGGAGTGAATTAAAACATAAAGCTTTAACAACTTCAGAGCAATTATACAAGTTCTAGTATATGACACATGAATGTGAAAGGCGTATGAACGTTTTATACTTGACTAAACACTTTTATTGTAAATGAAATTAATTATCTGGACAACTGACAAATATACTGCATTTAATTCCAAACGATATCACGATAATTAGATGTATTACTTAACTTTACTACATGATTCAGAGTAGTAATAAAAAACATATATATCGACATTTTCTTTAGCAAGCTCCCTTGTTTAGAGTTGAGTGTATGTTTTGCTACGTAGTTGCTGTACGTCTTTATGTGTCCTATGTAAGAAGTAAACAAAAACCATCAAAAACAATACATGCCATATAGACCAATGACAATGTCTGATGTTTTTAGATAATCATCCTTTTAGAAAGTTTCATTCTTCTGCGTGGTCATTTTGTATCATGGTGTGCACGAAGCACTGCATGGGCAATAACCTGCATCTTATGTTCGAACCTGAACAACTCTTAACAATTCTTACTTTCAAGCACCCGATTAATTATTCCTCCTTGCCTTACGAATATTCACGTTAGCCTTCCTGATCAGTCTTCCTCATAAAAATGTTCCCCCTCCATTAAATTCCTGTACCACATAGTTCTCTACCTCTATCTTACTTTTTAACAAACATCTGTAGCACTGTTTCATCATCTTTATTACAACCTACACATAGAGATCTCGTATAACCCATTTCAGAAAGTTAAGTCAGTATCTAAGGTTCCCTGTAGGTTAGAAGCTTGCCTTTACAGCTGAGTCAGTGCTGATGAAGTCAAACCATCCACAGGTCCGCGTCACTGGGCGTTTCGACGTGACCAATGTGCTAGAAGATATTCCACCGCTCGAGAACGACGCCTGTAAACTGACTGTGAACGCCGAGACTATTTGCAAGAAAGCAGAGGTGGAATTCGTTGATCTGCCGAAGGAGGATCCCTCTGAGGTAAGTTAGTGTTATTAGTACAATGAAGAGCTAGCAGGAATAAATGGCCACTCAGTTTGGAGCGACGAAAAGACAAATACATCTCAGACTGTCTGTATTGCAGAAACAGCCAACCTGTCGGACGATAATTTTCGCGAACCTCTCACAATCCGGTTACCTGTCACGACTATAAAATGTAGTCGACTGTCTCGTTTACATGAAGGACTAAACGAGAGGTTCACTATATTACAATCCTATATTACACGCTAAGACAAAAGAACGACGCACCACAAACGAATTATCAGAGTGGGAAGGATATCGGTAGACGTGATGTTCGGGTGTACAGGTACAGACAAACAAATGATTATGCGTTCAAAAAAATTGGATGATCATAACAAACTGAGCAAGTCAGAAACGCGTTGGTACACCTGTGGACCTTCTCCAAGCAGTTGGTGGCCTTGGCATTGATTGACATGATTGTCTGATGTCCTCCTGAGATATCGTACCACATTCTGTCCAACTGTTGCGTTAGATGGTCAAAATCCTCAGTTGGTTGCAGGTTCCCTTCCACAATGCTGCAGACGTTTTCAATTGGAAAGAGATCCGGTGACTTTGCTGGTGAGGTTAAGTTTCGGCAAGAACGAAGACAATCAGCAGAAAATCTCGCCCTGTGCGGAAAAGCATTATGTTGCTGAAATTTAATCCGAGGACGGTTTGCCATAAAGGGCAATAAAACGGGGTGCAGAATACCTTCGACGCACCGCAGTGCTGTAAGATTGCCACGGATGATAACCAACCGAGACCTTCTATGAAAGGAAAAGGTGCACTAAGCATTATTTCTGGTTGTCGGTCCATACGTCGGGCGACATTCAAATTGGTATCTCACCGATGTCTGGGGCGTATATATGCGTTTTCAGCTATGTATCTCTTTGACACGAGTAGAATTGTCTTCAGCGAAGAAGCTCTCTTCGAGTTGAGCGCCGGTGACCAAAGAAGACGTGTCTCAGGAAGCCCCTGGCTGCCGCCCTCCGTACAGTCTGACAGCCAGGAGTGACGGTCTGGGGCGCCATTCTTTTTCACAACTGGAACCACTTGGATTCCATTCGCGGCTCCATTGCAGCACAGCTGTATGTCGACGGTATTCCACGCAACGCTTTGTTGCTATCCGGGGCTTATATTTCAGCAAGACGAGAGTTTATATTTCCTCCCTCTTTGCTTGGCAGATTCTACCATGACCGTCAAGTTCGTCGGATATGTCCCCAATTCAGAACGTTCGTAGTGTTAAGCGTGTTGTCCTCCGTCCAGTTCGAGATTTTGATGCAGTAAACACTCCTATTGGCAGAATATGCCACGATGCCGGGAGCACATCCAGTAACTGCAATAATCTGTGCCACGTCGAAAAACTGCTGGTATAAAGCCCAGAGGAGAAACAGCGCATTGTTGACTCCCTCAATTTGTGAAGCCCTTTCTCTTACATAAATAATTCAGTTTAACTGAAACTGTAGTAATTTGTTAGTCTATATATGTACATCACTTGGTTATTTAGAGTGTACTCACGTCCTTCAATTACTAGACACTAAACTGAATCCAAGGTCTAACGCGATGGTATCACTAGAGATTATAAGCTTCCACTGCAAAATTGTCTCGGGTTCGGTATGGTTACATGGCACCCTGCAACGACTTGAATCGTGCCAGTTGTAGACCATAGTTCTTGCGAGTCACAAGTGACAGTGTGTCACTGCTGGCTGGAGTCACATCCTTCCGTCTACACGGCAGGTTCGAGGTAGTGGTATAAGATAAGCAGGTGCCTTTTATTTCGCGACAAAGACGTTATTTACGTAGCGTGATTTCTGATTGGGAAATGACGAATACTCAAATCGATTGACTCACTTTCAACGCATCTGTGACGATCAATGTTTTACGTAATTTATGGAAATGTGAACAATCTAAATCTGGATAGTCGATGAACATTTAAAAGGGCGCGTACTGATTTCCAGTACTGTGTCTTAGCCAACTCACAACTTCTCAATGTTGTAGTTTTCTTTGGAATATCGTCTCTATCTGGCTTGTTTCTTCCGGAGATGTTAGACTTCGCCGAAGTCGACTCCTTCAGAGATGAACTGTTCTATTAGTTTCAAGTGATCTCAAGTACCTCTTGCTTCAACGAGATTGCATCCTTAGCTATTTGCTGGAAAGAACAGAGGAAATCACCAACGTGCTGGACAGTAATGTAAACATTGACCGCAGTAGCATCGGATCGTCAGAATGCGGATAACCTAACACACAAAATAACGGTGAACGTTTTATCATTTGATATGACAATAAGAATTAAGAACGACGAGTTTAAAGGAGAATGGTATGATGAAGTGTGTTGAATGTCAGAAGATTAATAAAGCTACTGCATGTGAAGGTACAAGGACACCTCCTATCTTACATAAGTTCAGTCGCCACTGCTACGAGAATATACCATGACAGAATATTTTTCGTGTAAGGATCCGTCTGTTTAGCCTCATCCACTATTTTGCTGTGAACAGCATCAGTACAGCTATAACGCTTGGTACGCACGGAACAGGCAACTATTAGAATATCAACCCGAGGCACAACCGTTGCTCTTGTTGTCTCCGGTCTGAAGAATGGCATTATGCAGCTCGCCACAGTAGTCCATCGAGTGAGAGCCTCTTGGTTTCTTCATAACTATGGCAAGCGTCATTCATGTGAGTCCACTTTACATGTTCAAGTCTTCATCCATCAGCAGAATTTTACAAACATCCAACGTTCCACGATCACACACACTCCCTCAGTCCTTTTTCACCAACTTGATAACCCCCTAAGGCTTCATGATGCATTCTATCAACAGATTCCACCTTTTATTCACTTTCTGTCACAAAAATATTTTTCTCCCCAGCTCGATTGAGTTGCCCCATGTAAGCCACGCCCTAGGTCGACTTCGTCTTCAGCGCTCTCCTGGAACACTTCCCTTCAAAACCATCTGCTCTTTTCTGCCCAGAACTGCTTACAGTTCACGTTTCCTTCATGTACAAGGCTAGACTGCAGACAAATACCTTCAGAAAAGACCAAGTGACATTGAATTTTGCTATTGGCGTTCTCAGTTTTACATCTTCTGCACTTCAGCATCCATGTGATATTTTTCCACCCAAGTAGCAAAACTCTTTTGATACTTTCAATGTCATTTCCTAATCCATTTCCCTCCGTAGCTCACAATTTCGATTTTATTCTACTGCATTTTACTACCTTACTTTCGCTTTTTAACATTCAGCTAACAACATATTTTCAATAGGTTACCCATTTCTTTCAGCTGATAATTCAAGTAAAGTACCGTCTCTGATATAATTGCATTGTTATCGACTAAACAAAAGTTTAATTTTTTTTTTCTTCCAGAACTAGAATATTCATTCCAAGTTTCGGTTTCCTTTCCGTATTACCTGCTGAATGTCCACACTGAATAACAAGTGGAATAGGCTAAAATCCTGTCTAATTCGTGACTCGCATTTCATCCATGTTACCTTCAGAAATGCAGCAGGTATGAACGTCCGTTTGCTTTGCTTCAGTGTATCTCCCAAGTTGTAGAATTGAGTCAGTAATGGTTCGTGCATCTCTACATCCCTCTTGAACCTAACCTCATCTTTTGCCAGTCTAATCATAATTTCGTGTTTCCAACCATTCCATTAACATTCACACTCCTTTGGAATTTTCCACTTTCGAAGTGGGATCATTACATATTTTTGAAGACTGAGAGTATGTATCCAACCTTGCTCGTGTTACAAGTCTGGTGAACTCTTTTTTTCTTGCTTCTCACAATGATCCCAATAACAGTAAAGAAGTTTTGTCTACTCTAGGTGTCCTTCTTCGACATATGTCTTTCAGTGGTCTGTGAAATTCCTTTCAGAGTATAATGTGTTCCTTCATACCCTCGTCTAATTCCTCTTTCCTTTCGATAATAATTACTTCAAGCTGGTACTCTTTGTTGAACCTGTCCGTAGGCTGTATCCCAGTTTCAGTCTTTCCTTTCTTGCTTCATACTGTCTTGCAATCTGATCCATAGGTATTCATTTATGTGATTTTCTCCAAAGTTTTCTTAAATTTTCCTGTGTGGGGCGTCTATTATTCCCCCAGTCAAGTTTAGAGTTTCTTCTCCATTATTTTTAAACCTGTGTATTCACATCTGCTGGATTAATTTCCTGTATTTAGGTATTTTCTTCTTCCGTGAATAAAATTCTTTACTGATGAGTTGTCTTTTCCTCCATTTGATCCTATGCAGCTCTCATGATCACATCTCTCGAAACCAACCGTTCGTCATCTTTTGCAATACATCTCCCTTTCTGAATCAGCGGTTGCCTAAAGCTCCCTTTGAAACACTCGATGGTCTTCTGAAGTCTTCTGGTATCACCAGGTTTCTAAAAGATACATAGATTCCTTTCACTTTTAAAAAAAACCCAAATTCAACTGATTTCTGTGCACATTTTTCTAGGCGCCTTTCTATATAATTACTTACCCATAGCTCATGGTGCTCTGTTATATTTTATATTGTCCTGCTCTCGAATTCCTGCCTTGCATCACAATTACTTGTTTCCTCCTTTCATGCAATGAATATGTTTTTCTATTGAAACTTAATTTATATCCACCTCCTAATGATGTACAAGCTAGCAGCCTATCATACTAATATCATGTGGATGTAGGACTGATGTTTATCTGGCTACTCATTTTCATCTGGCTACTAAGTTGTTCGGCCGCATTCCTATTTTCTTGTTCATAAATAAATCATCTCCTGAGAAATTTCCTTTTGCTTTCAGCTGTAGGAAGTACCCACACAACAAACCCCACCACACTGACCAAATTAGCTCCCTTTAGCAGGAATACGTGTATCAGAGGGAAGTGCCTAATCAGGACGCCAACGAGCACCTTACTTCGTCCCGCTGGCTGGAATGAGGCACGCCTCAGCCAGGTAGCAGGCTTCACCAGTGAGGCAGCTGCATACAGTGGCACTTTACACTATACGCCGGCAGGCAGTGAGTTGTCTTTTCGTTTGCTATTCCATCATTTCATTGCAGCTGATTCCCTCATATCCTGACACCCAGCACAATATCACTTATTTCCGTATTTACATTAAGTTACGTTGGGTGTCCAGAAACCGCAAAATGCACTGAATAAGCAAATGTGCACTAGGGAAGAATACAAAATGGGTAATTTCGGAGGACTCGTAACAGTTGAAATCAAACGATGCTTGTAACTGACACACAGTTCTTCATTGAATAAAAGTAAACCACCGAGATGGGTAATTCCCAGTCACAAGACTGCTCGCAAGCAGGTGAACTATCCGTTTTAGATTAACATCAACAAATTCAGAACAGATAATTCGATAACAGTAACAACACCCACATCAGACTGACTTACAAGCAAGGAATTACATAGAAAGGGCAACTTAATTAATAACCTTCCAGAAATCGTATCAGTGTGTATCTAGTTAAAGTCCCGTTGCTAATAGATCTTCAGCGGTATCCCATTGCACATTGTGCGATAGACGAAGACACTTGTTTGTAAACAATTTACTTCTCTTTTATATTTTTTAACGGTTAGCAGCCGTACGGTATTCTCTGAAGGCTGGACTTCTTAGTATCATTTTAGCGCTTTTCTGACGTTAACAGGACGTTGTGTTCCTGTCCTGGATTTGATTATACTCTGCTGCTACAACTCGAAATCTTCTATCATTGCTCGTGGAACTCGTACATGAGGCCATCTTTGGCAATTGACTGTGCTCGTATATTACAAATGTTGTGAGGTTGGTCTAAGATTTTCAATTTTCTCAAGCAGTTTAATGCTGTTTTGTTCAACCAACTAACCTATCATGACTTCATTAAGTTCATTATGTAGGTCTCTGGCTCTAGACCATCGGAGTTATTTGAAAACGTGTCTTAAGCATCTCTTTCATATGACTTGAATACATTTGTCCGGAGTACTGTGCCCAAAAACGAACTTCTGTATGTCTTGGCCTTATCGTGACTGCCTTACAACGTCTTATTTTTGTATTGACTTTCACGTTTTCGCTGTCTAGTAAGCGATGTAGGGCATCAATTAGTCTGATCGTCTTCTCTTTCTTAACTTGTATGTGTAAGTTGAATATAAATTTATTGTCTAATAATACACCTAGGTATTTGACGTGGTTGGTCCCCTGTATCTGTCTGTTATTGATTTGTTGTCTGCCCCTCAGGTCTGGCCTTCTTGTGGAGAACAGGACTAAGCGTTTCTTATCAGCACTGAGACGCACCATGTTATGTTTTGTCCGGTGCTCTGTAGTAGTTAGATTGCCTCTAAAGGCGGCCTATGGCTGCATTCACTCTGCCACAACATCGTTTGCTAAATACCCCAGCTTACTAGTTTATAAATTGTGACAGACCGGAGACGACATGTAAAAGTGTATCATTTATTAGCTATCATCTGTTATGGATATCGTTAAATCTTCTTTTTATTTCTTCTCTTCTTTGCACTACACGCGTAATAACAAGAATGGTATTCCGTATTAACTGTCTGTTCGTCACAGTGTCTGGATATACTATGCTACTATTATTTTATTATGTAAGTCCTAGGTGAAAACTGATTTTGTCACAACTATAGCTATCCTGTTTGCCTAGGTGGACGCTGCTGAAAATGAAAAACCTCGTAACGAAGTGGAGGAGAGGGCAGCCGAGGATCTCAGCAGCCATGCTTCGGTTGCTGCTTCCAGAAACTGAAGAAAAGATTTATTTGTTCCAATAGTTCTTGTTTGTTTCGAGTTTTTTGTTCTCTTCGAGTTATTTGTTCAGTTTTGTTCTTTGCTCTTGTGTTCGAGTTTACTTTTGTTCAGTTTTGAATTTTCATTACCAATATTTTTCTCATTTATATACAAAAAATAAATCTTTTGTTTTTCGTCAACTGTTGTCTAGTTCTTTAAGTGTGTTACTGTAAAACGATAGTTCACGAACACACTTTCTAAGAAGTTCATTTTCATGTATTTAATAGCAATCAATAATATACGCTTTGCATTCTGGAAACTAATCAAAGATAGCTATTTAAAATAAAACAACAAAGCCTGCTGTCAACCGAATGCCAAACACGTAAGCCCCTCGTCCACAGCACCAAGTACATTGTCACCTCACGGCTGGGCCATTTTATGTAGTCTTATTGACGTGGGTATAGTACACTTCTCATTTCGTAGACAGCCAGATGCCATTCAGAGAAATAATATTCAGAGAAAGAATATACAACATCGATTCGATTTGTACTTCAGGCGATTGTGAGGATGGGACTAGTACCCCAAAAACCGATCATGGAAAGGTGTATATATATATATATATATATATATATATATATATATATATATATATATATATATCCTTGCTGTCACAGGATACACTATTTGTAATTGATCACCATATGCAGCTGCATTACCACCAACCACTACGATGTTCGTTCAAGATACTCTAAGGCACTTGAAAACCTCAGTACAGTGCCATAAATAGGGTAAACACATACCTCCGACAGTGGCGCATATTTTAGCTTAGTTTACTATACCACGATCACTTCACCATGACACACTTCATAAGATGCTGAGAAGCTCAATTTAATTTTATATTTTTTAGAGTGGGTTCGATAAGTGTGTGTAATGAGGTGTAACACCATATCTCCAATGACTATGGGTAAAATCATGGCCTGGAAATTTGTCCACACTTGTGAACAACTTATATGGGGGTATATATCAGCCATAAGATGTTTAGGACTCCGTTGGATAAAACATTGATGGAACTTTGCGAAGAACTCTCATAATCTACTTTCTCCTAGGAAGCTTACTTCCATGTAGCAGATGAGTACATATCTGAAGATTTCGCGTTTGCCGGCCGCGGTGGTCTAGTGGTTCTGGTGCTGCAGTCCGGAACCGTGGGACTGCTACGGTCGCAGGTTCGAATCCTGCCTCGGGCATGGGTGTGTGTGATGTCCTTAGGTTAGTTAGGTTTAATTAGTTCTAAGTTCTAGGGGACTTATGACCTAAGATGTTGAGTCCCATAGTGCTCAGAGCCATTTGAACCATTTGATTTCGCGTTCGTACCGATATAAATCTGCGCCTTCAGTCTGATGATTGGGACATTTGTAATATATTCTCTGTGATTCTCCTTACGCCTTCCAAGAGTACCGTACCTTTCTACTCGTAGTTTGTTTAGGAATATTGTATACATGCTCTATACGAATTTCTCACTTCCATCTTCCGTTGATACACGGGGTAGCTACTTCAGGAAAGGCAGTTACAACACGTTAAACTGTCAGTAAATGGCAAGCTCTCAAGGAAGAGGTTTGTCTCCCATTATTTTCAGGTATGGATAGCTGTATGGTGCAGTGTGCATAGTACGTACGCGTTAATGTAAGAGTACAAATTTTATTCCCTATAGACATGGAAAGTGTCGGCTCTTTAACGTCAGTTTAATTAATTGTACTGCATCTTGCCAAGATCATACCAAAATTGCGATTTTATCCTGTGTATCCTAGTGCAGAACTGGGTCATAGGTCGGCACAAAATGATTTTAGCTCTGTTAATCCTGGCTCTGCTTGATCTTTGTTATTCGTTGTGTACGCCAGCTGCACTGATCTCACCATATTCATAACTTTGAGTGAGGTCATTTTCGTAAACCTGTTCTGCTATCCTCACCCAACAGATACAGCATCAATTGAATGTGATCAGAACCTTCGGAGGAGAGGTAATGTCGCTTGGCATATATGACATCCGCTAAGGCCAACGCCTCTTGAGCCGATATGTTTCGTCCGAACTGCGGTGGAACGTATGAATGGACCATAGCAGAGCGCAAAGTTCACAAAAGTATCTCTGTCGCTGAAATAAAAATAGAAAATAAAATTTGGAGGAAGACTGCGATGAACGTTCTTTGAACTATTGGTTTGTTGATAGACTCGTCTCACTTTTGGTACTCGGAATACATGGAATGCATAGAGTGAATGTAAAAACTATTTCGGTATCAACATATTCCTGATGCGAAGCTAATCCAGCAGACAAACTACTAAGCTATCAAAACACAGACTACATAGCTATGTGGTGTAAGAATAATTTTCCTGGTGGAATAGAAGACAGAAATAAATACGCTACATAAGATAAAATTGTAAGGAGTCGTCCGTTTCGTCGGACCACAAGTGTTTGAAAACACAAGAAAAAGTACGGTAGTTAAATGCTTTCTTCAATTATTCGTCGATTCAATTTGAGTGCCATTCTCGAGTAACTCAACAAATAACAAGCGCTTCTGACACTTCGCAATGTATAAATAACCGCAGTAAGTAAATAAAAGAAGAAATATCACAAGAACTCAGTCTCTATCTCGCAGTAAATATTAATGCCCTACTTCAAAAAAAAAAACCAATAGCTCCAATTATGTCATGAGACTGACTATTTGTCTTACAGTGAAATGTCCTTCAGCAACCAACTAAAGAAAAAGTTCCTGCAACTAGCCAATATATTGGAACCGAAATAAAGCCTTCTCTTATGAATCATAATAAAACACCCTATGTTCAGACAACCACGCAAAGAGAATGACAAACATTACAAGCAAATCCTGGTTGTTGTATGCGCGAAATTTTAATGAAACGCAATGCATCAAAAAATCAATAGATTCCAATACTTGGTGATGCGTATGAAGTTTACAGGAACAAACTGAAACAGACATTTGAAACTCTGGCAGTGAATGTGTGTATAGTGAGGTAGCAAACAGTTATCGTGTCAGACATCCCTTATAGAAATCATCAAATAGATTCTTCTTGTGTAAAAGACGTTCAAGAAGCAAGGCAGTGCGTAAAGAAATACTTGCGAGTCAGTTGGGTATGTATGTTTCTTCTGTTTGCTTTATATCTCCTCTGTTAACTACAAATGCCTGCTGATCGCTTCTTTCCTTATTCCATGGTGATACTGTAATGGACATTTTCTCCGCCAAATAACGAAGTGCATTTTCAGTGATTCATTAAATGTGTAACGATAATGTGATATAAGTTATACCACTAGTTTTTTAGTTATTTGGTATTTAAGTGTAAATTAAATTGAAGTATTTTAGATATTCTAATGTTACAAGCACTTTGGACTGTATGCAGTTTACAAGTATAGAGATCGCTTTCGTCTAGCAGGAAAATTTTGATAAGGAGGAATCGAAAAATGGTAGGGGTCAGTCGCTGATGGGGCTCGGTAACCTAATGACGAACAGACAGGACAAGAAATTCAACAAGTGAGAAAGAGTGATAGTTTCGAGGAATGTGAGGGAGTTTCTTTATGACGAATGTCAGAAGATTTTATGTAGAGCATAGAATCATCGTAACGAGTAGAAGAATGCTGTTTGACCATGCAGAGACGAACAGAGTTTTAAGATTAGACACCGATGTTAACGTTATAAAAGAAGAAGAGGATATGCAAGACAAGAAGATTTCAAGCAAAAAGATAGAAAGAAAAAATATCAAAAAAGGCGATTCAAGACTGTAAAATTTGACAGTGAATAAATGCATGAGAAAAGAAAAATCAAGCCACCTGAAGTTTGAGAAGAACTAGCAGTCATCACAGAACGCTAGCGTACAGTGAATTTGCTGAGGCTGAGTACACTGAATAGTTATCAGCTTTATTTTGATTGAGGGAAGACTTTGAACGGCAATAGTAATGTGGATGGTGTTGTGAAAAGTGACTGCTTGGCGGCCCACCATGTTTATAGAATTTGGTCTGAGAATTGACTGTTTATTAAAAAATTACCTGTAATGAGGACCAAAGCAAACATTATTTGAAGAGTGTTCCTCAACACATATTTTGTGCAGACGTTAATTATAGTTAGAGACATTTAAAAGACTTTGAAGGTTAGTGAATGTTATCCAAAAGAACAATTGTTGAGCTGATATATTTTTATATTCACTGAAACAAAGCTCTGTCTTGCAATTAAATGTTGTTTTCATGTTATTAGAGACTGTATGATTTCTGTATAGTCAATATTTCTCTTGAAATTGCAACAGTTGGTGTTGGTTAAGTCCTGCATAAAGTTTGCCCTCCCTGCGAAAATGAATAATTCTCAACTACTATAATGAGGTCGGGCTACTCTCAGTGACGATTCTCAGACCCCGACACTAAAAACGAGCAGTGTACTTTATATTTGATGTTTAAAATAGTCAGTTTGCCAGAAATGCTTCAGGAAAGGGTTTTTAAAGAATAGAAAACTGCGCTTGGCAAGTCATGACCCTAGCTCCGAACTAAGCAGTCCCCTTGGCTGCCTACTAACGGTTACTAACGTTGCTGGAGGTCTTGGAAGCAAGCAGGGAAATTTTCAGTTGTGGTGCTTCTAAGTTCATTTCTCAAAGCTTATAGGATGTCTGCGATATCTTGATGCAACTTTCCATTCAGTCACCTCTTCATTCGCGGAAACAAGGAAAAAATTTGAAGGCGAGAGATCGGGCGAATATGGTGGATGTGGGATGTCAATAATAGAATGACAGAACAGATACTCGATAACAGATGAAGCAGTGAGGTGTCTTGCATTGTCATTCAGTATGAAGCAATCTTGTGAATGCCGCAAATTACGGCAGCGATGTCGAATTGCTTGTCGCAAACCTTTCAAGACTTCGATGTAAGCAGTTTTGTTCACTGTTTGACCTGGAGGAACATACTAGAAGCGAACTAATCCTTTAGCATCAAAGAATGTGTTCAACATTGTCTTTGTTCTCGAAGATTGTCGTTTGCTACCGGTATCACCAAACTTAATCACTAACAATAATTTTTGACAGAAATGTGGAATGACTCCATCCAGTACTTCAGCAGAATCTCTTCGTCTTCCCTCTTTCTGTTCGTCTGTTAGTGTTTGAGTTACGAGTTTGCAGTAATTTTCCGTTTGCCTAAATCTTCGCATAAAATCTCAAGACACATCACGATTCAAATTGAGTTCTCCTGATGTCCCACGCACAGCTGCAAGTCGCTTGGAATAAAAGCCTTACACGCTCCTCGTTTGCATCGCTATGTGCTGTAGACGGGCGACCAGATCGTGTTCGTCTTGATTCGAATCTCTGTCTTCACGAATTCCTTTGTGTTCTTGAAAGTGCCTCGCCTGCATTTATTGCCCAGTTTCACTAGAGGTTTTCCAGAGCTTGATGCAGAACTTTACACTCACTCTTTGCTCATGATCAGTATCCATTGTGTTAGCGTAAATAATGTGCCAAAAACCCAAACAGTGTGTTGCTAAGCACACCACTGTCACATCGTTAGTTTGCACGGTAACATGGCCGAGATCATTTAAGAAATGGACACATGCCAGATAACATAAAAACAACATTTGTCCTTTTTAGTATTGCAAACTCAGAAACAAAAAACCTTGTCCTAGAATTTTTCTGACAAAGGGAGAGATTTAAAATATTTATTGCTGGTTAACTTTTCCTTTTACTGAAACAGATTGAATGTTTCTAGGATCTAGCTTTCCTCTGATTAGTAAGATATGAGTAGTAGTTGTGCGTTAATAGATAATATGATTGTCTAACTGTGGCGAGCTTGTAATACCACAAAACGTGTAATGAGATTGATGCAGCTGCCCTCTCAATAAAGTAGCTTAATAAAACAAAAAGTATTGTATTTCTGAATACTCATTATGGGCAACTAGTTCTGAATGAAATATAAATTGAATTGACCACGAGAGTATTTAACTTGTTACTTCCACTCAAGGCTTCGAAGAAAGCTTGTTTAGCAACACATGTTGACTCACAAAAACTATGCTTCATTTAACATTGGTATGGATTTGAAATAAAACGTATAAGATTTATTACTTTGAATATTATGGTGCATAATATACACAAAATTCCCCATAGTGACGTCACCTAAAGTAACATGTATCACATGTTGTCCTTAGCACACCCCTACAAAAATCAGATTTTCGACGGATTTTTGAAGTGATGTCAGGTACAGCTTATTCGGTGAATGAAATACCGACTTGCTGACGCCAACCGCAAGATACAGCCATTTCACAAACTGAACGCAAGCTATTTCAAAGAATCGTATTCATTGAGAGTCACTCTGTCCTGAGATAGACAAATTTGCACCAACCAACATGGCCTGCACACTGCCAGCATTTTGTAGTGCATAATGGTTAGATATGCCCAGGAGAGATTTGGTCTTAATAAAATGTCTGACACCTACCAACTATAGCTGATTCACACACACACACACACACACACACAAATATATATATACTATTGACCATTAAAATTTCTGCACCACAAAGATGACGTGCTACAGACGCGAAATTTAGCCGACAGGAAGAAGATGCGGTGATATGCAAATGATTAGCTTTTCAGAACATTCTCACAAGAGTGGCGCCGGTGGCGACACCCACAACGTGCTGACATGAGGAAAGTTTCCAACCGATTTCTCATACACAAACAGCAGTTGACAGTCGTTGCCTGGTGAAACGTTGTTGTGATGCCTCGTGTTAGGACGAAGAATACGTAGCATCATGTTTCCGACTTTGATAAAGGTCGGATTGTAGTATATCGCCATTGCGGTTTATCGTATCGCGACATTGCTGCTCGCGTTGGTCGAGATCCAATGTCTGTTAGCAGAATATGGAATCTGTGGGTTCAGGGGGGTAATACGGAACGCCGTGCTGGAACCCTACGGCCTGGAATCACTAGCAGTCGAGATGACAGGCATCTTATCCACATGGCTGTACCGGATTGAGCAGGCACGTCTCGATCCATGAGTCAACAGATGGGGACGTTTGAAAAACAACAACCATCTGCACGAACAGTTCGACGACGTTTGCAGCAGCGTGGACTATCAGCTCGGAGACTATGGCTGCGGTTACCCTTGACGCTGCATCACAGACAAGAGCGCCGGCGATGGTGTACTCAACGACGAATGGCAAAACGTCATTTTTTTCGGATTAATCCAGGTTCTGTTTACAGCATCATGATGGTCTCATCCGTGCTTGGCGACATCGCGGTGAACGCACATTGGAAGCGTGTATTCGTCATCGCCATACTGGCGGATCACCCGGCGTGGTGGTATTGGGTGCCATTGGTTACACGTCTCTGTCACCTCTTGTTCACATTGACGGCAATTTGAACAGTGGACGTTACATTACAGATGTGTTACGACCCGTGGCTCTACTCTTCATTCCCTGCGAAACCCTACATTTCAGCAGGATAATACACGACCGCATGTTGCAGGTCCTGTACGGGCCTTTCTGTATACAGAGAATGGTCGACTGCTGCCCTGGCCAGCACATTCTCCAGATCTCTTACCAATTGGAAACGTCTGGTCAATGGTGGCCGAGCAGCTGGCCCGTCACCATACGCCAGTCACTACTCTTGATGAATTGTGGTATCGTGTTGAAGCTGCATGGGCAGCTGTACCTCTACACGCCATCCAAGCTCTGTTGACTCAATGCCCAGGCGTATCAAGGCTGTTATTACGGGCAGAGGTGGCTAATCTGGGTACTGATTTCTCAGGATCTATGCACCCACATTGCGTGTAAATGTAATCATATGTCAGTTCTAGTATAATATATTTCTCCAATGAATACCCGATTATCATAGGTTGTGTGTGTGTGTAGAAAGACACACACCTATTTGTGTGTGCATGTGAAAGCAGCAATAGTTTCAATGTGTCATATATATTCTCAGCATGTGTAAATGCAAGCACCTTCAACAACAAATTATTTCACGCTATAAGACAGAACATCCTATCCCTACCATAGGCATGGGAAGATGAATAAGAAGCCTTCATTATTGTTCTGCTTTTATATGTCCAATGACTTTGGACCTGATTACCTCGTTGGCTGGGACATTCTTACTCTTATTAACCTTATCATGTACACTATTACAGCAGATCACATAACGAAAGACAATCAGTGAGTCCAAAGGTGATAGAAATAATCCCTTGCAGATAACTTAGATGAAACAAACCTAATCTATAGAATTTGGCAAATATCCAAGTATAATGGACAGCTTTCATCAGACTCTCTTAAAATGGGAGAGCAGGCTTCAAACTTTTTTATGAACTAAACAGAAGATCACATTCCAAGCTGATCGCTTTTCGCAACCTCTACTGCTAGGAAGTCGTACTTATTCGCAAGTACAGTCAGAAATAAAATATTTCACTATCCACTAAATAGCAGAAAATTTCTTTGATAAATAATCTTGATAAATTTCAACATGTTCCTTCTGAAATTATCATCAGTGTCTGTGAGGGTAATTGTATTCTATGGTATTGATTAACGACATTAGTAATACGTTTAACACTGATCTAGTAAAATGTGAGAAGTTCCCAGGAATGATACTTGAAAGATGTTACCCATATCGAAGTCATGATTGTAATATGACTTAAATTATTTTCAATTATCAGTAGAAGTTGTGGAAAATACTTAGACTGAAAAAGCTCTTGCATAATAGGCAAATGTAAATCCTCACAAGAATGAAAATGCACATGACTTAGCCAAAGCTATGGCCTCACTGTTGTCGTGATGTAAGCGAACATCAACAGCTAATATGTGAAAGTAATACAAAATACAAAAACATGATATTAAATGGTGTGTGAATGCGATGTAAATGAAACACACACAGCTAGCATATCAATAGAATTACTCTAAGAAGGTGAAGCTTAAGGATACTCTCAATAGCTAACTTACAGGTATGTACTTTACGTGTACTATCTTAACTATTTTATAAATCTGAGCACCCATCTCATGCTCTCCTTTGGGGTAGAATTGTATATAACAAAAAACAGAAGATTATTCTTTTGGCAACTTCATCATGGTCGCATGAAGGACAAATTAAATGTGTAAAATCACTAAGTCGATGGAGATAATCTATATAGACAAGATCAAACAAATCTTAATACTCGAGACCCGATTATTTTTCACACCAACGATATTATTGCAAAGGATTATGAAGTGGTTTCCAATATAGCCTAGTGATCCACAAAAATTTGCCTCAGGTGGCATGTGCAGTTACTTAGCTGATGTTGTAATTACCAAGGCTCAGTACGTGAGAGCATTAATGAATCAAGATGGTCCACAATGATAAAGAATTGGTCGTTGTCCTGCTTAATTAACGTAGATGAAGTTACAAGTGTCATGCAACACATAACAGTTCGCCATCTGTGAAACATAGAATGATAAGAAATGAGCTTGTATTTATAAACTAGAAGAAGCTGACACACGCGTTATTCGTTCGTGTAACGAGGAATGGCTGATCTTTTAGTGGCACCAGAATTACCTTCCAAGCCGTTTCGTGGCTTGAGGAGTATGATGTAGATGTATGACGCGCGCTCAAAGACAGGACGCTAATCGTCATCTTTGGCGCATCAAGTATACGAAAAAAGTATACACTATAATGACAATATTTTGTTTCATTACTATCAGGATTGTTCACTTCTGCTTAACTACAAAATTTGTACTTAATGTAATTGATGAAAGGTGCGTATCAGAGATAACCATTTTACATTTCCCTTGACCTTTATAATTATTGTTGTATCTCGGAAAGACAAATGTTTTACGTAGGAAGGGTGCAGTAACTTTGTTATGTTTTGCTGACTGTCTCTTTTCTGATTGCATTTTCTTAGATTTTTTTATCATACCAGGAGAAGAATTCACACTGGGGACGGATATGACTTTTATTCTCTGTTTTATTACGCTCGAAATTCAACATATTTCGTACCCTTACCCACCTTTCCTAAACATGGGTGATTGCTTGGTTGTGTGAATGTCTGTGTAAATACGAACGTACGCACATCGATAAATTTAGATTGTCCTCTTCGGTCCCGTCTTTGACCTGGGAATGGCCGTAGGATCTTTTCCCGGAGGCTACGTTGTGTCGGCAGTCTAGCGGATGCGAGCAGAGGGGGGAAGCTCGGTCTGCTTGTTCATTCTTAACGAGTGGCTTCACGATTGGTTTCCTAAAGATCGCTGCTCAAGAAAAACGATTGCTTCAATTTTTGATGCTTAGGAAATACTGAAGTGAGAAACCGGGTGCTGTGTCTGCTGTCTCCTGATTGGAGGAGACGCTCGGCACCACTGCAGAGTCGCTTTGTCGACTGGTCAGTTTGCCACTTCCAAGGTTTTGTCCGTCTCTGTCCTCGGAGTTTCTGCAGGCTGAAAGTTGTTCAAAGTCAGCAGACGCTGTTCGGGGTCTGTTTAGTGTCACTGCCACTGCTGTGCTCACTAGAAATGTGATTTTACTTGAGAGATAGTAAGTATTTCCACGTTGGGAAGTATCTGAGATTTTTAATTCATTTATCGGAAGCACTTTTTGGACCCTTCGTGAGTGATAAATATCTGGTCGTTTACCTAGATTAAGTTAGGGAAGGCCTTGTTCCTCATCCAGTCATGATTTACTTCTTGCATCGCGATCCTTATTAAGTTTCTTGATGTCTTTCTATTGTCGGCTTCAAGCCAGTTTTCGCAGATCGTCTGCCCTAGAGATGGTGAACTTGTCGTCTGCTCTCTTTAAGTGTCTGGATTTTTGTTTCATTTGAGTGTCCAGTTCGAATTTTTCACTTGACCTAATCCTTACGGAATACTGTTGACTAAAATAGTTAAAGCAGACACCCCTCACTGATCGATAGTGAAAGGACTTTCTACATTATAAGTGTTTACAGGAGTAGAGTATTTCATTCTGTTTCATGAATAAATGTAGCCTGGAGTCAACTACTAAGCTAAACTTCTCCCTAACGTGCATTCCAGCACACCATCCAATATTCCTGCGCTCATTAACCCAAACTGCCCTCTAATTAAAATCTATGAGAAGACATATATTTAAATTTTATCCCTCATCGGCAGTTCTCAAGTTTGCGTTAGAATTCCCTTTGCACACATTAATAAAAACAAAAAAAAAGAAATTACGACCAAATTCAATTAAGATATCGTGTGACTTCAGCCAGTTCGGCGCAGTGGGTGTCCGAGAATGACATTTGTGGGGTCCTGCCCATTCGTCTCGCATAGAATGCCTAAAGGATGGTGCGTTCTCGGAATGTTGTCCAACAATTCAAGCAAAATCCCATTAATAGTTATTATTACAAATAAGAAGAATGACAAAACTTAACTTGTATTTACAATAAGTGGTCGCAAGCGAGGGGCGATATGCAAATAAGTGACCTTTGCTATATACAGTGTTAATGCAAGCATTTGATATGGATCACACTTCACTGGTATCATAACAGTCTCTGCTGGGCCGTGCTGATGCTGTCCGAATACTGAGCGGCCAAGGTTGGCAGGAACTGCGCTTATGTTCTCCTCTTCTAGAGGCCGCTGCTGTCGTGGTGCGGTCCTAATCAGCGCACCACTGGCTGACGTTGTTTCACCGCCTTCTCTTCTCTTGCGTTCTTCAGCTCCGTTCTGGCGCTTGTGGTTACGCCAGGACAACATTGTGCAGAAGGAAACATGGAACTTCGAAAATGTTCACGTTACATGCCGAGAGCCCGTCCCACAATATACTCAGTTACCAAAATTTAGACGATATCAGTATATTTTTTCAGCAATGGGCATGTTTTAACCTAGACGAATCTAATTAAGGTTAGTTGAAAAAATTCCTCGTCTCAGCACAGCATAGAAAGACCAGTTATTTCACAAAGTTTTGAAAGGAATAGACGATGCAGAACGTATGTGGTGGATGAAATACCGACTTTCTTTTCCTGATGGTCAATTAAACGCAGTTTATAAACAGAAACTGGGAAAGTGAACTGTAACCCCAGAAAGGCACTCTCCCATGGCTTTCTATAGAACGCGCTCCTTTGTACCTGATCAGAAAACTTAACATTTATATATGATGAGAATCAAAATGAAATAAAATTCCAACCAAAGAAGATTTATTCCGGTGACACTTAAACTCTATTTATCACGTCGACAGCCCAACATTTCTCGCCAAATAGTTAGTAAAGAAAACAGTGGTCATCTCTGATGCAGAATAGTCGTATAATGGGATCTGTAATATCACACAAGGACTTCACACACACAAACCCACTGCTGCTTTCATATTTTGCTTACTCTGTGATTTGACTGCGTGTTGAACAATTTCATCAAGATTTCAATAAAACTAGTTTCTTATTATTAATGTAACATGAGGTTTTATTCAATAACTGCTTTTCTCGGTTAGTGATGGTTATTTTGTTAAACAAATCTCCACCAGGGAATGTGTAGCAATGTTGTCTGCCAAGCATTGTAAATGGCACTAAGTTCACGCCCAAAAGTAATCATATACATTCCAGCAAACAAGCTAAATGTATGATGTGTAATCTGAACTAAATAAGAGTAATGATTTTTAGTAATTTTCAGTGCTACTGCATAATACTCTTTTTACTAGTTACAGATCGTTTATCGAATTTAACGCTACTGTTGTTCGAGGCGGCAACACTTTTCCCTAAGCAAAATGAACAGTTTTGTCGCACAGAACCTCACGCACACAGCAATAATGCATTTTTTCGTGTCAAAATATTTCATAAAAGTTTTTAAGAAATAATCAAGCTTCATACATCAGCTTATACAAATTTGTATCACATAAGAAGCTGTTTCCTTTCATAGAAGTTCACTATATTTAGAGATTATTCACAGTCTAATTGGAATTTATTACCTCAGATTAGATTCTGGGCAACCAATACAGATTTATTACCGCTATTATGAGCAACAACATTTATGTCTGTATATAAAGTCAATTAAAAACTATCGCTGTAGTATTTGACTAAGATGGCGGCTAACGTAAGGCAATGAGTTATCAATTCTGCTCCAACCCCTGTTTTAATACTAACAAATAATATATATTAAACCTTTTTGTACCTTCACTATATGCATTAACATTTGAAAATATTTCTTAGTGTTAATCGCTTATTATTCAGCGTTTACCAATAAACCGCGCTGTAGATCAGTATATCCAATGGTTGCGCTGCTTTGTAGCTGATCAGAAAACTTAACATTTGCATATGACGAGAGTCAAAATGAAGTAAAACTCCACATAAACTGTTTTTGCCAAATATTAAATTGGCAACATAATACGGTTTTTTACTGACCTCTGTGTTACCAGACATCAGTCACATCCTATCAGTACAACACTTCGGACAAGAAGAAGGATTATTCTAGAAGAGTCATAGATAACAAAGAGTTTTCCTTTATGTTTTTTTATAATTATTGTCTAAGATATAGTTTTTTACAAAATATTAAATTATGCTATTGACAATAATTATTTATTATTTTATTAACGACGAAGACCTTTTTATTAATATCACGAGCATGTTCATTCACTTTCTACACACAGTGCTGTCGTGAATGTTATTCTGAATAAAATATAGGCGTGGGTATTACAACTCTCACAGTCTTCTCGTCATATACGAGGGGCAGTCAACAAGTAATGAAAAGCATTTTTTTCATTTTGGCTCCACCATTTTGTTAAAAGATGCGTATTTTGTTGTGAGGCATCGTGATATATTCCTGCTTCACGCCCTCCAGTTTCATGGAATTCTGACAGGTGCTGGCGCTATACGTAACCTTCGAAATGGTGCCTGTAACGGATGTGCATTACAAGCAGAGAGCTGTCACTGAGTTTCTTCTGGCGGAAAACTGGAGTATCACAGATATTCAGGCCGCTTGCAGAATGTCTACGGAGATCTGGCAGTGAACAAAATCACGGTGAGTCACTGGGCGATGTGTCTGTCATCTTCACAAAGAGGCCGCGTAAATCTGCCTGACAGCCGGCCTGCTGGCCGGCCGCACACAGTTGTCACTCCTGTAGTGTTGCAATGAGTGGACTCTCTGTTTCCAAGTGACCGATGAGTCACAATCAAACGCCAGGCTGCGCAGCTGTGTGTCTCTTTTGGTAGTGCTGACTTACTCAAGGTCATGTGCTAACATTTCGCACAGTCCGACTTCCATCTGTTTGTCCAGTAAAGGATGCAGTCTCCGGGAAGTAGTACGTGGGTGATGGTGAGCTTACTGATACAGCAAGACGATGGCTCAGACGTTGGCCAGTAGAATGGTACCATGTGAGACTACAGGCCCTCCCAGTAGGGTGGCGTAAGGCTGTCACACTGCACGGAGGTGATGTTGAAAAGTAGGATTTTGTAGGCAAAGCCTGTGGGGAATAGTATGGCGTATTTGAATCCATAATACGCTCTCAGGGAAAAAAATGGTTGTTTTACTTACTGAAAACCCCTCACGTATATACAGTTGGCCTCAAATGTTCAAATGTGTGTGTAATCTTATGGGACTTAACTGCTAAGGTCTTCAGTTCCAAAGCTTACACACTACTTAACCTAAATTATCCTAAGGACAAACACACACACCCATGCCCGAGGGAGGACTCGAACCTCTGCCGGGACCAGCTGCATAGTTGTCGGTCTCAATGGTACACCATTTTACACCGTAAGAAAGGACACCTTTCTCTATCACAGCCTCGAACAGAAAAGAAAGAACACGCAGGCTCTGTTTTCCTTCGAAATTTGTAAAAGAATGCCAAACGTCTCAGCTCTCTTTCCCTTCGTTGGCTTAGGTTATTCACGTCCTAAATACCTCAAGCACAGAAACTACCGTAAGAGACGCTGCAGTGAAAGTTTGTCGGTGGGTTCTGCGATAACAACAAAAGTTCGTCGCGAATAAGCGACACGTAAGTAACTGAAGGTTGGCAATGTGCAAATATAACAAGCAAATTTCATTTTGATAAGACACGCCAAAAGAAATCAAGGAATGACACTTTCGAAATGGAGGAAGTGTGGAGAGTTAAAAGTACAGTAGAAGACCAGGGCTAGAGTACAGTAATCAGGTTCAAATTTATGTAAATTTCGGCAGTTACGTAGAGCTGAAGAGCTTTACACAGAACAGACTAGTGCAGAGGACTGCACGAAGCAGTCTTCGACTGATCTCCACAACGACACACACATGTGTAACGCTAAATTATTTACAGATGGTACTCAGCTAGGAAAGCCGATAAATGAGAAAAGTATTCTTCGCAAAATCTAGCAAAACAAAGGCTGAGTTCTTTGTTTTCTCTGTTGTCCTCAGTACTTGATGCAAATTTTTTGATAACCGTCACACCCAATTTGATATTTTGGTTTACTTCCTGTTGCACTGAATTTCAATGCAAGACCATCCACGGATGTGGATCTCAACCTCATCTGATCTGTACGACCTAAAATTTCTTGGCATATCTTTCGATATGTTCTCTAATTGAAAGATGTTGTATTAATTTCGTCACCGATACATGAAATGTGATAGTTTTCATCTTTCTCCAGAGATTGTGTTATGCTGTGAGGATGTAACTTCGCAGGTCTTTCTTGAGACAGGATGACAGTGACTGTTTTCTATTTTGGACAAATACAAATACTCTCGATGGTTTTTTAACGAGTTTCTGTCTTTTTGATCAGTATGTGGATGTGGCTTCCATAGCCGAAAACATCACACTTGTTAAAATATTCTGGGTTATTACTGGGTTTGTTAGCTGAATTTTTGTGAAGCAACCCAACTTTAAAGTGGAGAAACAGGCATGTATGACCTGTTCCGAAACATTTTATGTGATGAGGAGAGCATCACATTCTGTTTGGTAAAACTCCTAGCCTGGAAGTCACGCGCCTGTATTATCATACGATATGCAGGGACACGGTAGAGGTTATTAAACATACCTATAGTTTAATGGGATGAAGCTGATTGTGAAACTGAAGGGTATCTTTATTCCGCTGGTATAGAAGATGAGTACTGTTCTGCTACCATGGGCCGATATCATAGCGAATGCAGTAATCGACAATGGCCAATAACGCTTGAAGTTTGAAAACATGTGGCAGCACATCTCTGCAGGGGAGCACGTAGAAACGAACTGTTATTGCAGTCTGTAATGAGCCAGCAGCTTGCATGCTGGAACGCAAGTCGATTTCTTCGAACTGTACTCAGAAGAGATAATTAATATAGAAGTATCTTGAAGGACGTCTGCAGCGACTGGATACAATGTTGTGGAATTAATCGGTCCGCGTAACTGCTACAATCACCAGTGAGTATACGACGAGTATAACGAAAAGAAATGTGAACAACTGATGGTGGTGGTGGTGGTGGTTAGTGTTTAACGTCCCGTCGACAACGAGGTCATTAGAGACGGAGCGCAAGCTCGGGTTAGGGAAGGACTGGGAAGGAAATCGGTCGTGGCCTTTCAAAGGAACCATCCCGGCCTTTGCCTGAAACGATTTAGGGAAATCACGGAAAACCTAAATCAGGATTGCTGGAGACGGGATTGAACCGTCGTCCTCCCGAATGCGAGTGAACAACTGACACACACTGTCTGTTAGGTATACTATTACGCGCAACAGCCGCGGAAAAGGCTTAAGTCCGACATAATGCTGTCACAGCCAAGCAGAAAACTCTTTTATCTACAACTGACATTTTCAACGTAATGTGATCGTTGCACAGACGGCGTTCGTGGCTAAATAGAACGGCGCACACTGCCGCCTTCGCTACGATCTGAATTTATGTTCACGCCTGCATTTTTTGCGGTGTTTCCTTGTTTTTACTCAACTCCCATACAACAGCACACACTCACACTAATATCCCTCCCGTATTGAGATAATTTTCAAAGGCTTGCAGTTAAGGCAAATGCAAATTGCAGTTGAAGATGACAGTCTCCATTTTACTGGAGTGTGTAAAACATAAAAAGGAGAAAACAAAAGGAAAAAAGGAAGATTGGATTTAACGCCACGTCCATATCGAGGTCATTAGAGATGGAGCACAAGCTCTCATTCTGTTAAGGGTGGGGAACGAAATCGGCCGTGCCTTTTCGAAGGAACCATCCCGACATTTCTCTGGAGCAATTTCGGGAAATCACAGAAACCTACATCTTGATTTCTTACTTCTCACTCCATTAAGTTCTAATTTCTCTGATTCAGCGAATCAGTAAATTACTTATCGCTAAAGGTATCTTTCACGATAATATATGTTTATACTTATTACCTTTTTCTTTCATTTTATAACTTTATTGTAAAGCCTAACACTGAATGACACAGATATCACACTGGTAACTATAGACGATCCAGTCACATTTATGTGAACACGTGTCAGAAGGCTCAACAACCACCATCTGTAACGCAGACTTGCAGGTAGACAGTCAGTGAGGCTCTGGAAGGTACGGACAAGGACGTGGAGCCGTGCCTACTCCAGTGGCGTGGACAGCTGCCCTGTGTACTTTCCTTGAGGATCAGCCCGATCGAGGTGGCCCCACAGAACTTGACTGATCTCAAATAGGAAGAGTTTGGTGACCAAGGGAGAAAGAAAACCTCATGCAGGTGCTCTTCGAATTTCACGTGTACACTCCGAGCTGTGTGATGCCTTCCATTGTCTTGCTGGTAGATGCAGTCGTGCCGAGTAAAATCCAGACTGCATGTAGGAGTGGTCATGGGCTCAGCGATAGACGCATACTTTTGTTGATCCATTTTACGTTCGAGAATAATGTCATTCACGGAATGCCACGAAAACGTTGCCCAGACCATGACGCTCGCTCATCAAGCTTCGAAGCTTCCGGCGAACGTTGCAGGGTCGTACGCGTCAACGGTAATCTGTACGATGAAGCAGAAAACGTGATTCACCTGGAAAGGCCACCTTTCGGCGCTCAGTGGACGTTCAGTTGCGATTCTGGCGTGCGAATCCCAGCCTCCGTCGCCTATGAACGGCAGTCATCATGGGTGCAGGAAGGAGGCGCCTGCTGCGGAGGCGCATAGAGCAGCGACATCCGCTGAACGGCCGTTGAGGAGACACTTATTTATAGGCTAACGAAGGAGACGTCGGTAAGTTTTTTGCAAACGTGAACACTAAAAACAGTGTGCATATGATTTGAAAGTTGAAAATGTGCCGAGTAAGAATCAGTAGCAGAGGTTCTACCTTCATCAGCTATCGACGCAAATACAGTAAATGAGGATTTAATTAGCTTACGAAAGCATATTTTTATATCATAGGCATCTATTCTTGGGTTGGGGTTGATCTGTTTGGGAGAAGAGACCAAACAGCAAGGCCATTGGTCTCATCGGATTACGGAAGGCGGGGAAGGAAGTCGGCCGTTCCCTTTCAAAGGAACCATCCCGGCATTTGCCTGGAGCGATTTAGGGAAATCACGGAAAACCTAAATCAGCATCTACTCTACGTAATCTTAAATGAAGAAACAAAGGGAAAGTTATATTTGATACGGAAAATCACGTGCGCATTTAAGGAAAACGAAAGGTTTGAAAATGCCTCCCTGACGCGATGTTCCTAGCGTAAGAATTATAATATTTACTATTTAAAACAACTGTCACGAGCACGTGACAGGAATGACGAACAAAAAGCAACGTCGCCTAAACCTGCATTACAGAGAAATAGGGAACGACAAAGATGAAGAAGAAGTAGAAGACGAAACAGAAGAAGTAAAGTATGTACAGATTAGTTTTACAAGAACCATTTTTTAGTGTCCCATAGGAAATGGTAAAGATTCAAGTATATGTCTTTGTTTATGATGTTAGATGAAATGTGGGGTGTAGAAACGAAACGTGAATACGAGAGATGAACTGCTTGGTGTAATCATTGATGCTGCTGCTCTCATTAGGGAACGTACAGAAGCACTCGCACAACCAACAGTACATGTCCTCCAAATATTCCGCATATGCAATGAAGCTGCGGTGGGATACTCTAGAATTTATTGTCAACTATAAAACACTTGTAATGTGACATGCATAAGAGGGCTTAAAGTGAATCTGTTACAAAAAATGATATTTTTCAATTGACACTTTGTAAAATATGTTGTAACATTTACCACCTGTTATATATCTGTACATGTGTAAACCCGATATTTTACTGAACAGCACTGAAGCTGAATATGAAACTATACTATCTCGTAAACTATTCGAGAATATGTCCATATGAATATTTCGCCTTCAAATGATCGTTCTTCTGATATCCCTGAAAAGTCAACATACCTGGCGAGAAAACCTATACCAAAGGGGTTTGCAGTTTAATTTTTTTCGTGTTTACACATTTAGTACTTGGTTGTGTGGACCAATGCCTGAAGCTATTTGAAGAAATAATAATATGAGGGACGTTCAGTGTGTAATGCAACAGATTTTTCTGAAGGCAGTTTGGTTTGATTTGCCATTCCAGTGCAGGATATTGTTTCCCCCTCTTTTGGATACGAAACTCTATTTTTCAGCATAATCTCCGTCCGATGAGAGGGCCTTACGCCTCCCTACCACGCTGACCTGTATGCCCGCATGGTACCAGCTGCTGGTCCACGTCAGAGCCAACGTCTTGTAGCATCATCCACGTACTGATTCCTGCGGAGTCTATTCTTCTTTCGACCAGAGACATGGAACTCGGAAAGGGCGAGATCCAGGCTGTAGGGTGAATTTGGAAGACCATTCCAGTGAAGTGTTGTGAGATCCTCTTGGATACCCAGGCAAGTGTGGGGTGTTGTGTTGTTATGGAGAAGGAGACAGTCGTTCACATTTTCGTGGCAACGAACACGCTGAAGTCGATCCTTCAGTTTCATGATGGCAGCAGGGTAAACTTCAGAGTGTCCACACTACGAACAGAGATGTCCAGCTCTGGAGCGAGGTGTCTGTTTGTGATCCGTCAGTCACCTCGAATGAAAATGTCCACACGTTCCAACACTACAAGATTCACAGCCCTGTGCAACGAACCGGCACAAGGGAGAATGGTCAGGTTAGCGCGACTCTGTTGCAGAGATGACAGACGCCCTCCCAGGCCTCGGTAGACATTCTGCAAGCACTTATGAATATCTGCGATACTCTGGATTTCCACCAAACGAAACTTAATGACAGCGCTGTGCTTTGAACGCACCTGCATTACAGATGTCATTTGGAAGGCAACATATAGCGCCGCCACATATCGAAACTTCATAAAACTACAGAAGCTGAAGCGTGATATTCCAGATTCTTGATGTTTTCAACAGAAAGGGGCAGAGAAAAAACTATGTTACATTACTTTTTGAACGCCCCTCGTAGAACGATGCCTTCATTTCGAATGTGTACTTTACTCCGTTGACGTTGTGTAGCTTTACAGACCGGTCGTCGGAAAAGAAATTGTTTGGAACAAATGCTGCTACGTATTTATTTATTAACATACAGTTGCGGTCGAACCGAATGTCGGTTTGAATAAGGCAAAAGCTGCTCTTGTACCTGTTACAGGTTCTAGAAGCTACTCGTTGAAGCGTTCCACTGAAGTCGTCCATCGGACAGACAGATCTGTTTGCGCGCCGGCAGAGAGGAGTGTGGACTGAGGTCTGGCGATAAAGAGCTGCCCCGCCGGACGTACGCGGGCCGCCTGTCCTCTGGAGGCGAACAGCCGCTGAGGCGCGCCACTTGCTGTCAGGATGGAGCGGTACGCAGGTCGCGTCGCCCTGGTGACGGGCGCCAACTCCGGCATCGGCGCCGCCACCGCACGGGCGCTGCTCAGGAGGGGGCTCGAGGTCGTCGGCCTCGACAACAGGATCGACAGGGTCCAGGTAGTTAACTAACCACCAGCCTCGGTACAGCATCTCAAAACTGGACAGGTTCAAAATCTGTCCCAGAAATTCTCAAACAGAAATAGCGTTCGTTTTAGTGCCACATAGAAATGAATCTGATGTATTAAGAGTAAGGTATTACTTTTTTCTATTTTTAACTCCATCACTTTTTTATGACACAATCGTAACTGGTTTTCAGCCTTCATAGGTCATCCTCAAATGCTACTTTTTTTGAGTCATCAGTCTTCTGACTTGTTTGATGCCGAGTGCCACGAATTCCTCTCCTGTGCCAAACTCATCATCTCAGAGTAGCACTTGCAACCGACGTCCTCAGATATTTCCTGAATGTATTCCAATCTCTGTCCTCCTCTGCAGTTTGTCTCCTCTACATCTCCATCTAATATTATGGAAGTCATTCCCTGATGTCCTAGATGTCCTATCGTCCTGTCTCTTCACCATGTGAATGTTTCCCACATATCCATTTGCTGTGCATAAATTCGTCTTCATTGCCTTATCATTTAACCTAATTTTCAACATTCGTCCGTAGCTCCACATCTCAAATGTTTCGATTCTCTTTGGTTCCGTTTTTCCCACAGCCCATGCTTCACTACCACACAATGTTGTGCACGAAATGTACCCTCTCAGAAATTCCTTCCACAAATTGAGGCCCTTATTGCCAGTGATAGTCTGCTTTTGATGTCCATCTTGCCCCGTCCGACACTGGACATATTGTTGCCCAGGAAGCAGAATCCATTAACTTCATCTACTTCATGACCATCGGTCCTGATGTTAGGTTGCTCGCTGTTCTCATTTCTACTACTTCTCATTACTTTCGTCTTTCTTAGATTTACTCTCAATCCATATTCTGTACTCAATAGACTATTAATTCAGTTCAGCAGATCATGTAGTTCTTCTTCACTTCCACTCAAGATAGCAATGTCATCAGCAAATCTCATCATTGATATCCCTTCACGTTGAATTTTAATCCATCTCCTGAACATTTCTTTTATTTCCATCATTGCTTCTTCGATGGTACAGCAGAGGCGAAAGGCTGCATCCCTGACTTACACCCTTTTTAATCCGAGCACTTCGTTCTTGGTCGTCCACTCTTATTATTCCCTCCTGGA
The DNA here is from genome assembly GCF_021461395.2 of Schistocerca americana. Classification (NCBI taxonomy): domain Eukaryota; kingdom Metazoa; phylum Arthropoda; class Insecta; order Orthoptera; family Acrididae; genus Schistocerca; species Schistocerca americana. The sequence continues at coordinate 1,081,425,186 of NC_060120.1, forward strand.
TCTTGTACGCATTGTATATTAGCCGTCCCTCCCTATAACTTACCCCTATTTTTCTCAGAATTTCGAACATCTTGCACCATTTTATATTCTCTAAAGCTTCTTCCAGGTCTACAAATCCTATGAATGTAACTTGATTTTTCTTTAGTCTTGGTTCCATTTTCAACCAACATGTCACGATTGCCTCTCTGGTGTCTTTATCTTTTCTTAAGCCATGAGCTGTTAAGGTGAATGTGCGATAATTCTAGCGCTTGTCAGCTGTTGGAGTCTTCGGAACCATGTGGATGATATTCTTCCGAAAGTCAAATGGTATGTCACCAGACTACTCATAAATCCCACACACCAACCTGAATGTTCGTTTTGTTCCCACTTCCGCCAAAGATTTTGGAAATTCTCCTGGAATGTTATCTATCCGTTCGGCCTTATTTCATCTTAGTTCTCCAAAGCTGTCTTGAATTCTGACTTTAATACTGGATTTCCTATCTCTTCTAAATCCACTACTGTTTCTTTTTCTATCACGACAGATACATCTTCCCCTTCACAGTGGTCTTCAATGTACTCTTTCCAACTATCTACTCTCTCCTCTGCATTTGGCAGTGGAACTCCTGTTGCACTCTTAATGTTACCACCCTTGCTATTAATTTCACCGTAGGCTGTTACGATTTTCCTATATGTTGAGTCAGTCCTACCGACCTTCATTTTTCTTCGATTTCTTCACATTTCTCATCCGGCCATTTTGTCTTAGCTTCCCTGCGCTTCCTATTTATTTCATTCCTCAGCAACTTGTATTTCTGTATTCCTGAATTTCCCTGAACCCTGGACTTCTTATTTATTTCATTCCTCAGCAACTTGTATTTCTGTATTCCTGAATTTCCCTGAACACTTCTATACTTCCTTCTTTCACCGATCAACAGAAGTATGGTTTCTTCGGAGCTATTTTCTTTGTACCAATGTTTCCTTTCCAACTTCTCTGATGCCCCTTTTTGGAAATGTCCATACCTCTTCAATTGTACTGCCTACTGAGCTATTCCTTATTGCTATATCTACAGCCTTAGAGAACTTCGAGCGTATCTTGTCGTTCCTTAGTACTTGCGTATCCCACTTCTTTGCGTATTGGTTCTTAGTGACTAAAATCTTACACTTCAGCCTACTCTTCATCATTACTACATTCTGATCTGACTTTATATCTGCTCCTGGGTACGCCATACAACCGAGTATCTGATTTCGGAATCTCTGTATGTGTATGACGTTATCTAACTGAAATGTTCCCTTATCACACAGACTCTTGCAAGTATACCTCGTCCTCTTGCGATTCTTGTGCAGATTATTCACTATTACTAGCTTAAATTTATTACAGAACTCAATCAGTCTTTCTCCTCCCTCATTCCTTTTCTCAAGCCCATATTCTCCTTCCCTTAAAACTGTATTCTGGTCCCCGATTACTTTTAGATGTTTATCTCCCTATTCGTACTGTATTACCCGCTCAATATCCTCATATACTTCCTCCATCTCTTAATACTCAGTTTGCGAAGTCGGCGTTTACACATGAAATATCGTTGGTGTTTGTTTGCTGTCGATTCAGATAGAAACAACCCTGTCAGAGAACTGTTCACAGTAACACATATTACCCTATACTCATCTGACAATAAATCCGTTTCTTCTTTCCATTTCACTTAACTGGCCTCTACTATGTCTATAACGAGCCTTAGAATTTATCTTTTCAGATTTTCTAGTTAGCCGACCACGTTCAAGCTTCTGACAAACACACGTTCCGACTCGTAGAACGTTATCCTTTCGTTGGTTATCTAACCTTCTTCTCATGGTCACCTCCCCTTTGGCCGTCCCCTCCCAGAGATCCGAATGGTGGACTATTCCGGAATCATTTTCCAATGGAGAGATCATCATGAAACTTTGTACAGTTACAGGCTATATATGTTGTGGATATACGTTATGTGTGTTTTATGCAGTGATTTCCGTTGCCTTCTGCATTGTTGATTGCGTTTACGTAAGTTTATGGACTGACTTTTTTCTGGTTCATAAACATTTGATCTTTATCTGTTATTACTTTTCTGTTGTAGTTTCATCTAATATCACGTTCCATGACCTTGGACATTTTATATTGTTGATTCTTTCGCCCTTAGGAGCAGTTTCCTAACCCGAGGTCAAGAGAGTGCCCTGAACCTCCGTCCGCTGCACCGCCCTCTTTGACAAGGCCGTTGCCAGAATGAGGGTGACTCTTATGCCGGAAGTCCTCGGCCGCCAATGCTGGTTATTAATCAATATTTAAACAGTTTCGTGTTTCGAACTTGGGACCGAAGACGTTTTCGTTACTAATCAAAGACGATACCCCTCGACCACTTGTGCATCACCAGTGCTGCTATGGACAATACTAACGGTTATAGTAATACCTGAAACAAGTGCTATATTTTCACTTGATTTACTTGTGAGCTTAGTAATGTCGGTTTCATACCTATGAGCGGTATTTGATCAACAAGTGCTCATCACCGTTTCCACAAACGGTACGTTGTTTCTTGCAAAATGTAGTAACAGTTCTTGCTGCTAACAAGTGAGTCCGACTGTAGGACTGTAATACTGTAAACTCTATTGTCTGAACTTGTCATGTTCACAGAGATTCAAAACACGTTATCTAATGTCGGCAAGCAAACAGACCAAGACTTACCTTAATGTTGCGTTTGGCTTCTATATCGCATTAGTGAAATCCTTCAGTAGAGTCCAGGTTTTCTCAGTAGTGTTTACCGGAATGAAAGCGCCATCCCTCCGCGGTTTCCCATTTATTTTCACGAAGCATCTTTGCTATATTTGAGTGTTTCTCGAGTGTATAGTAACAAGTCAAACAGACCGTCTCTGAGTTGCTTCGATATCTTCCTTTAATCCGAACTTCTGGAGATCCAAAGTACTGGAGTACTACTCAAGAATGGGTCGCACAATTATTCTATTCGCGGTCTCCTTCATATCTGAGCAAAATTTTCATCAGAATTCTTCCAATAAATTTTAATCGATAAATTGCCTTCGCTACTGCCGACACTACTTGCTCGTTTCATTTCATATCGTTTTGCAATGTTACACGTAGACTTACAGAGCGTAACGGGTGTAATTTATTTTATTTTTATTTACACATCAAGTTCCGTAGGACCAAACTTAGGAGCTAATGTCCATGGTCATGGAAGGTCTCAGTACATGAAATTACAACATAAAGGTAATAACAGACAAAAATCAAACGTTTATGAATCAGAAAAAGTCGGTCCATAAGTTTAAGTAAACGCGATCAACAATACAGCAAGAATCACCTTAATTTTTCAAGGAATTCCTCGACAGAATAGAAGGAGTGACCCATGAGGAAACTCTTCAGTTTCGATTTGAATGCGCGTGTATTACTGCTAAGATGTTTTAATTCGAGTGGTAGCTTATTGAAAATGGGCGTAGCAGTATACTGCACATCTTTCTGCACAAGAGTCAGGGAAGTCCGATCCAAATGCAGGTTTGATTTCTGCCGAGTATTAACTGAGTGAATGCTGCTTATTCCTTGGAATAAGCTAATATTGTTAACAAGAAATGACAGTAAGGAATATATAAGCCCGACCGGTTGGCCGTGCGGTGTAACGCATGGCTTTCCGGGTGGGAAGGAGCGCCGGTGTGTGTGTGAAATCTTATGGGACTTAACACACTACTTAACCTAAATTATCCTTAGGACAAACGCACACATCCACGCTGGAGGGAGGACTCGAACCTCCGCCGGGACCAGCCGCACAGTCGATGACTGCAGCGCCTGAGACCGCTCGGCTAATCCCGCGCGGTGGAGCTCCGGTCCTCGGCACGAATCCACCTAGCGGATTTGTGTCGAGGTCCGGTGAGCCGGACAGTCTGTGGATGGTTTTTAGGCAGTTTTCCATCTGCCTCGGCAAATGCGTGCTCGCTCCCCTTATTCCGCCTCAGCTACACCGTCGGCGACTGCTGCTCAAACAAGTTCTCTACGTACGCGTACACCACCATTACTCTACCACACAAACATAAGGGCTACACTCGTCTGGTGTGAGTGTTCCCTGGGGGGATCCACCGGGGTCCGAACCGCACAATAACCCTGGGATCGACGTGGGGCGGCGGAGGTTTGAAGTGGACTGCGGTAGTCGTAGTGGGGTTGTGGACCACTGCGGCTGCGGCGGGGACGGAGCCTCTCCGTCGTTTCTAGGTTCTCGATTAACATAACATAAGGAATATATATATATATATATATATATATATATATATATATATATATATATATATCAGAGAGAGAGAGAGAGAGAGAGAGAGAGAGAGAGAGAGAGAGGGAGGCCAACGTTAAAATACCCAGACTCGTGTTGAGAGGCCAGTGTTAAAATACCCAGACTCGTGAACAGGGGTCGACAAGAGGTTCGTGAACTTACACCACTTACTGCCCGAACCACACGTTTCAGAGCCAAAAATATCCTTTTAAAATGGGAAGAGTTACACCAAAATATAATACCATACGACATAAGCGAATGAATATAAGCAAAGTAGACTAATTTTCGTATCGAACGATCACTCACTTCAGATACCGTTCGAATAGTAAAAATGGCAGCTTTAAGTCTCTGAACAAGATCCTGAACGTGGGGTTTCCATCACAGTTTACTAACTATCTGAACACCTAGCAATTTGAACTGCTCCGTTTCAGTAATCATATGCCCATTCTGCAAAATTAAAACGTCGGGTTTTGTTGAATTGTGTGTCAGAAAAGTAAAAACTGGGTCTTCCTGTGATTTAGTGTTAGTGCAGTTTATGACCTAAGTTCATGGCTTGTAGAAAATAAACTATGTGAAACCGTTCCAGTGTTGGACACAACATCCTTTACTACCAAGCTAGAGTCATCAGCAAACAGAAATGTTTTGAGCTACCCGTTTTACTAGATGGCATGTCATGTATATAAATAAGGAACAGGAGTTGCCCCAACACTCATAAGTGGGGCACCCCCCACCTGAACGTACCCCGCTCAAACCCCACATCACAGCCATTCTCAACATTGATAATAATAACGTTTTCCTGCTTGTTGCTAAAGAAAGAGGTGAACCAAGTGTGATCTTCTCCCCTTATTCCGTAATGGTCCAAATTCTGCAGCAATATTTTGTGATCAACACAATCAAACGCCTTAGTTAAGTAAATTAATGTGCCTAGCGTTCGAAAGCTTGTGTTTAACCCATCCAGTACGTCACAGAGAAAAGAGAATTAGCATTTTCAGTTGTTAAACGACTTCTAAAGCCGAATTGTACATTTGATAGCAAATCAATAACTTTTACAAACACTGATGGCATAGAAATAAGTCTAAAATTATCTACATTATCCCTTCCTCCCTTTATCTAAAGTGGCTTTACTACTCAGTACTTTTGTGGCTCAGGAAACTGTCCATTCCTAAAGGAAAAATTACAAATATGGCTAAATACAGGGATAACATGTGCAGCACGGTTCTTTAATATTCTGCTAGACACTCCATCATAACCATGAAAGACCTTAGTGTTCAGCGATTTAATTATTGACTCAATATCCCTCTTGTCTATATCACAGAGGAGTGTTTCAGACACCAATCTGGGAAAGACATTTGTCAAGAAAATTATATGATTTTTATTTAATTCGTCAGCAATTCTCAGAAAATGATTGTTAAATGCTGTACATATATCTGATTTATCAGTAACAGAAATATTTTTACTACGAAATGACTTTACATCGTCGACCTTGTGCTGCTGACCAGGCACTTGATTCACAACCGACCATATGGTTTTAATTTTATCCTGTGAATTAGCTATTCTATTTGCATACCACATAGTTTTTGCCTTCCTAATGACATTTTTAACCACCTTACACTACTGTTTGTAATGGGCTACTGTAGCTTTATAGTGACTGCTTCTAGCATTTTGATATGAATCACGCTTTGTTCTACATGATATCCTTATCATACCAGTCAGCCACCCGGGCAGCCTTTTACTGCTAGTACCACGTTTAGGACGTTCCAATGGAAAGCAGCTCTCAAAGAGCATGAGAAATCTGTTAAGGAAAGCATCACATTTGTGATCTATTTTATCGGCACAATAAACATCCTGCCTCTCTTGTTCCTTAACGAGGTTTAAGAAACTGCCTATTGCTGTTGGATTATCTTTCCCTCATAGTCTGAAAGTATACGTGACTTTTGTTTGAGTACAAAAGCCCTTTAGTGTTAAAATTTGTGCATCATGGTCTGAAAGGCCATTCACCCTTTTACTAACAGAATGCCCATCTAGTAATGAAGAATGAATAAAAATATTTCCTATGGCTGTGCTACTGTTCCCCTGCAACGTAGTTGAAAAAAAAAAAAAAAAAAAAAAAAAAAAAAAAAAAAAAAAACACCGCCTGCATCAGAATATACGAATTTAGGAGACTATCAACATCCTTTTTCTTGCACCATCATACACTACACAAAATTTATATTGAAATCACCACATGTAATTAATTTCTGGTACTTCCTACAAAGTTACCCAAAAACCCTGTCTAGCTTGAGCAGAAATAATCTGAAGCCAGAGTTAGGGGACCTAAAAACAACCACAATTTGCAGTTTAGTGTCACTAAATTCAACTGCCCCTGCACATCATTCAAATATGTGTTCAGTGTAGTGCTGTGATACGTCTATGGACTCACATGGAATACTGTTCTTTACATACATAGCCACTCCTCCACCCCGCAAGGAACTCCTTGAAAAACATCCAGCTAATCTGTGTCCTGGTAAATGAAGCCTCTGAAGTGTTAAATTATTTAAGTGGTGCTCCGATATACCAATAATCTACAAGCAGTTCTCTAATTTTGTCTCTAATACCTCTTATATTTTGAAGAAATATTCTAATTCCTTCTCTACTTGGAAAAATGACATCCTTTGAACGTAAGCCCTTAGTTAGAGGGACTTGCTTTATGTAAGTGCAGGTAATTCTACTGGTGGCTGAGGACAGCGTACGGAAGAATGTTACATCTTTATTTATGTCACTGCAGTCTAAAAGTCGTCGTCATTACAAATCATATCTTTTAGTTGGTTAGTATCTCTAAGTAGATGTTGCAAGAGAAAACAGTGAATGACCGTCTTTCCCCTGGGCAGTAAGTCGAGTGTGAAGTGCGGACGTGTGGTCGCAAAACGGTTAGTGTATACTGACAGGCATAATCCTCCTAGTGGTGCAGTATGATCATGCAGAAAGCCTCAGGTCCTAAAGTTTCTGATGTGTTTGTAGGAAGACTGTTCCACGCAGAGAAACAACAACCAGCACGCTGATGTGTGTACACATAAAGGTCTCATGCGTAAGAATGTCCGCACTTACAGATGTTACAGCCTGGATAATCGCCGTGTCTTTGTCCTTCAGCACAACACTACCAATGTACCCAACAATACAGGAGTGTTTTTCCTACTCATCCGCATTAACAGACACTTTTCGACATTTGTAGGAAGCTGTCATTCATCATACCAAATTGAAATGATCTCCGACTCATCCTGTAGCCTCCAACACACTCTACGAAAACACTGTCCCTTACACTGCAGTGTAGTCAGCAAACAGTTGCCTTGGCCATCACATCGTTTATCCATATTTAGAGAATAAGATAGGTTCCATCACTCGTCCCTGGCATACTCCATATAATAACCTCGTCTCATTTGCCGTCTGGAACAACGTACTAGGTACTGGTCCATACTGTCGGACCTACATTAAACCACAACACAGCGCTGTGTGGCAATGTTTGGAATGCATTCTGGAAATCTAAAAAAATTTAATTTGCCTGTTGCCTTTCATCAATGGTTCGCAGGTTATCATACAAGAAAAGGACAAGTTGAATTTTTCACGAGCGGTGCATTCTACATATGCGCTGATTTGCGGACAGGAACTTTTCTGTCCAAAGGAGATTTATTATTTCGCTCCATTGCGTTACGGATCCCTTCTTTTACTCTTCTTATGCACAGGGGTCACCTGCACTTTTTTCCTCTCAGTTGAGACTTCGCTCTGGGCGACAGATTATGCAAGCTAGGTAACGGACCAGTGACAAAGAGTACTTTCCGTAACACCAAATACTGCATTCCAGTCCCTAAGTTGGTTCTCTCAGCTACACCGGCACGAAGAAGTAGGAGACACGGTCTACCATTGGACGTTACTGAGGAGCAGCATATTTCACATAGTTGAACCACGTTCCACTTCATAGTGGCAGTTGTCACGGTTAGATGTCGGAGATCGCTGAAACACGCGTTAAGCCGGCGCGCCCTCATGTTCGGATGTCCACACGCAGTGCCCCAGCAGGCCAGAGACTCACGCAGCACTGGCTACCGCCGTGTACGCGCGTCTCAGCGATCGCTCCAGGTCTGCAGCCTGACTTGGCATACCAGACCGGAATGTCCAGGTGTGGAGGCGTCTAGGGACGACTGGAATGGTAGGAATTTGGACTTTATCAATATCTATAGTGGCAACACTTGTCATTGATTGATACTGAATTTTCTCAAATATGATCACGAAGGCTGCCCAGCACATATTTGCTAGTTCTCTGTTCACCCTCCTAGAGTGCGGCATGATTTTATCTCGCCGGACTGGCTTGTGAGGCTTAGCGACGGCTTGCGCCTTAAACCAGAAATGTCAGTTAGTTCCTGTCACTGGATACCTCTGCCAAACAACTGGACAGCTAGCAGACTCGTCCTAGAGAAACCAGCCACATATTTATCAGAGTAATTACAATTAAATATTACGATCATCGTACCAGTCTGATAATATTTGCCGATGAACAAAGTATTGGAAATGGCTCCTGTTGACGGCTTGGGCTCTGGATACCACTGTTATGAGTGGACATAATTTTCCTCATAAAACCTTTCCTGTCCCTTACAGCAATCGGTGCAATGAAAAATTTTGTCCACACACGCACACACACACACACACACACACACACACACACACACACACACACACAGACTAGTTGTCTCGATTCTCCTCATTTCTAGAAAATTATTTGATTTGAAGTCTCCTAGCCAGTCAGATTCGGGAATAGACCGTAGGTATTTTGAGTCAGCGTTTCTGGGAAGTGCTGCATCCCCTCCAAGACTCTCTCAAACAAGTGTTGTAAAACACAGGCCTCCGGCAATATGTGATGATCAACAGTACTCCCAGTGACGAAATGATTAGAAAGTCATCACCGATATGTGTTGGTGTACTGTAATAAACGACGCTGTCGATAGTGCCACAAAGAACATGCCAGGATCTGCTTAGGGGAGCCAATGAGAAGACGTTCTGTGATCCATTTTGTTGCAGCCATATTGCCCGCCCTGTTTGTACACTATATCAGATCCAGTTGAACCCCAGCATTTGCTGTATTGTGAAACTGTTTAGGAGTTGTGTCTATCACCTCCCTATGTCAGCTATACTCTTCAGTGAACTGAAATTACAATTACCGATGTCAAATCTATCATGCCTTTACAACTGCACATATGTAATTTTCTTACGTGCATAGTAGTCTGAGCACTTCCCACTAAAGTCTGGTGACATGCTGGAATATAAGCCACAGTAACTTTACGTTCAAGCAGCACTCTCATTTATAGTTATATAGCGACAGAAAAAATTATATGTCCACACTCGAACCAGTTGGGCGTCGTTGTGCCAAATAGCAGACTCCCTCTCCCCTCCCCCCATCCCACGCCACATTGTCATTATCACATATTTGTCGAGTAATAAATGATGTAATTACAATTAAAAAGCTTCCGCAACTTTTTTATTTTCTAGATTTTGCCACTTCCACGAAACTCTTTCGTATTTCTTATACTTGTATATGCAGCTATCACAGTGGCGTCTTACACGTTCGGACCCCCATGTTGGAGTTTGTGTTAGCGGATTTCAGCCGTATATCATGTTTAAACGCATAACTATCGTACACCTAACACCCAGATCATACAAATTTCTTGCCCAAGACATCATTCTGAGTCCAATATACTACAGTACCTCTATTCGGCGTTAATTTCCAAGAGCCGAGTAAATGGGTAGAGACACGTTTGCACACCATAATGTTATCGTAAAACTGTTCGATATTTAATTTTCTATTGCTAAAAACTGCACCAGTTCAACACTTTCGAGGCGGAACACCTCGAGACGGAACTGATTTTGCTGGCAAAAATAAGTTTTGGTTCAAATGGCTCTGAGAACTACGGGACTTAACATCTTAGGTCATCACTCGCGAAGAATTTAGATCTACTTAAACCTAACTAACCTAAGGACATCACACACATCCATGCCCGAGGCAGGATTCGAACCTGCGACCGCAGCAGTGGCGCGGTTCCGGACTGAAGCGCCTAGAACCGCTCGGGCACCTCGGGCAGCGATAAGTTTTGTTTCGGAAAAAAAAGAACCTGTTACAGCGCCATATAAAGATTTTGTTTGTTACATGTGCGAGAATATAATTACTTCGATCAATCTTGAAATTATACGAAGCATACTGTACGCTGGGTTCTTTTTTTTTCGTAACAAACTAATTTTTGCCAGCTGCATCAGACCTGTCTCGGCGTGTACCTCCTCCAAAGTGTTAAACAGGTGCAGTGTTTCGCAAGGAAAAGTGTGCTTAGAGCCGATACCAAATACTTTTGCGATAACATTATTGTATGCAAACATTTCTCTAGCGGTTTACTTGGCCCTTGAAAATTAACCGCGAATGGACGCACTGTAGTATACAGTACTTGCAATGATGTCTTAGTCGAGAAACTTGTGTGATCTGGGTGTTGGGTCGACGATTGTTATGCGTTTAACCATGATATAAGGTTCTAATGCACTAACACGAACTTCAACATGGCGGTCCGAATACATAACACGCCACTGTGTTGGTTTGATTTACAAGTATCAAAAGATCAAAAGTACGAAACGGTTTCATGGAAGTGGCGAAGACGAGGAAATATGAGGTTTATTCAAATGAAACCTGGTCAGTGCGTCTACCTTTGCCTTACACGTGAGGTGGCACCGTATAACTGCGGGTATGGTGGTGCCATCTATTGGTAGAGAGATTGACGCGTGGTCACCGTTTGATGTTGCATAGCGCCAGCGTGGTTGCTCGCCAAAGAGAAGGTGGTCACAAACATTATCGTCCACTACCGAAATGTATCGACAAATGAAGGCTGTGTAAGATGAGTCGTTCAAGTGTCGTGGAACGGTGCAAACGATTCGTTGAGTGGCGCGAGTCACTGGAAGACGACGCCCGTCTTGGACAGGCTCACCGTGTCATCATACCGGAAACGGTTGCGGAAGTGAATGCTTTGTTCTGGGACAACTGCAGAATCACCGTGGACGAGCTCTATCGGTCACAGGGTATTAGCGTGGGCATCGCCCACAGCATAATGCATCAACACTTGATGTTTCCAAAAATCAGTAGGCAGTGGGTTCCCCACCAAGTGACCGTCGAACAGCGCAGTACTGGAATGGCGCTGTCTTTGAGTCATCTGTAACGTTATCAATATACGAAATACGGCTTTCTTTCGCGTATTATCACAGGTGACGAAACATGGTGTCACCATTTTGAACCGGAAAGCGTCAGAGCAAGCACCTCCAAAGAAATCAAAGGCCGTGAACAACAGTTCTGGTAAGGTCATGATGTCCTTATGTGACCACAAGGGCTTACTGCTTGTCGAGTTCCTGGAACAGCGAACCACCATCAATGCCCAGCATTATCAAGACACTTTATAGAACCTTAGACGAAACATTTAGTCGAAACGCCGAGGAATGTTTTCCAATGGCGTTTATCCTCCAGCATGATAATGCCCGCCCACACACGGCCAACGCGGTGAAGACGACATTGCATCCAGTTTCGGTGGGAAACGCTGGATCCTCCTCCTTACAGTCCCGACCTTTCACGGTGTGGTTTTCATGTGTCTGGACCTCTAAAACAAGCTATTCGCGGACATCGATTCGCAACGGACGACGAAATACGTGACTGGGTCCAGGCCTGGATCCGACAGCTTCTTCAAGGATGTAATCGAAAGGGATAAATGTGCCAATAGTTTTGGCGACTATTTTTGAGTATGTTTGCTGTGTATAACTACACTTTTGAGTTAATAAAATCGTTACCGTTTCTTTACACAAGTGACCGGGTTTCATTTGAATGCCCCTTATGAAAAAGGTACGAGGACTTATTTAATTGTAACTAGACCCTTTATTCCACAAAAGGTATGTGATAACGACGATGTGGCGAAGGGACGGGGGGGGGGGGGGGGGGGAGGTGGGGGGCGCTTGCCACTGTGCTGTGCAGTGCGAAATGACAGCAAGCTGGTGCGAGTGTGAACATCAAATAATTTTTTCTGATGTCCACATTCGCACCACACATGTACACATGTAAACTACAATCACAGATGTGTATGTTTTAGAGTGTAAGAGTACTGTGGTCAGTGTTCCGACATGACCAACGAAAGTAACTAAGTCTGGTTGTAAGGGAGATATAGAACTGATCCGGAAAAATTCGATTTAAATGCTTTGATTGCCATAAAGGGGATGAAAGGTTTCATGTGGAAAATTATTTCGACTCATAAGAATTGTATAGCCAAAGCCGACAGCAGGAGCGATTTCCAATACTTTGTTCATTGTCAAATGTCATTGTAATATTTAATTGTAATTACACTGATAAATATGAGGCTGGTCTCTTAGGACGACTCTGCCTGTATTCTGGGTGTTGGCAGAGGTAGCCGGTGGTCAGAATGAATTTACATTTCTGGATTCATGTGCAAATCATCGCTAAGCCTCATGAACCAGTCATGTGGGGTAAACCGTGTCGCCCTCTAGGTGGGTGAATAACCAACTAGTACTCAGTATGTGTTGGGCAGCATTCATGATCGTATTCATTCTATTATCCCATTTTTACGTTCATATTTGAGAAGATTAAATATCAATCACTAACAAGTGGCGGTGGTGGTATTGATAAATTCCAAATTACTTCCTTTCGAATCGTCCCCAGTCAGGATGCTGACATGGCGCGATCGCTGAGACGTGAGTACACGGCGGCAACCAGTGCTGCGCGGTTTCTGGCCTGGGGCGCTGCATGTGGACTTCCCGACGTGAGAGCGTCGGATTTACTACTGTTCCAGTGATCTCCGACCCCTAGCTGTGGTAACTACTACTGCAGAATGGAACACGGTTTAACTATGTGATATATACTGCTCCTCAGTAGCGTCCAGTGGACTCTGTCTTGCAGTGGAAAGATGGTATTCGTTGTTGTTACTGTGCTGCCACATGGTAGAACATTCTTCATTTCGCTGTAGGCTGAGAAAACCAACTTAGGGATCATATAGTGCTTCGAAAACATAACCACATCATCAAATTCCCGATTGAAAAATTTATTGTTCCTGATAGTGGTATTACGAGCATACATACCGATTGAACCCCTCCACACATTGTTTAAGGTCGTAGCACGCAATTCAGCAGAAATTTGAAATTTTCAGCTACCTCCAGTGTAGTGGATTTCCTACCAAATGACCCAACTGTCCCAGTACCCACCAACAGGAGGCAAGGGAAGAAAACTCTAGGAGAGTTTGGAAACCGGGCACTTATGTGGTCGAATCGCACCAAATGTAGCATTCCTAGTATCCGCCAATCGGGTACAAGGTAAAACTGGCAGCACATGAATGGTATTGATTTAATTAATTAGTAAATCAATCCAGTAGAGTAAGGGAATACTTCCCAGAAATCCACAGTTGGGTGTTTTCCGGGTATCCATTAGTCTTTTCAGGAGAAAGCAGGGATTAGTGCGGTACACAACACACACTAACAACTCCGTCTCAAATGCTTTTCTTCCATCTGTTACCAGTTTTCCTAGCTATGGAAGTGTCAGGACAAGTAGATATAGCGACCACCAGCGCCAGGTAGGTGTGGGGGCCATCGAGGGATGGATGAGATGGGGTCGGGGGAGGACATCTTGGTCTGCGTGTGCTTGCATATTTTAGTTCACACAAACAGAAAGTAATTATTTGAAATAAATGCTGTGGGGGAGAGGGGGGGGGGGGAGGAGGGAGAGAGTGGTAAGAAATGAGTCTGGTATCAATTTTGAAAGGGATGCCACTGCCTGAATCTTTGTTTGCAGAGGATTAGTGCGGTCTCACAGTTGCGACGATCCCTGACTTGTGGCATGCACTGTGCAGTGAGATTGCTCCCGCATTCAGTGACGTGATCGAGGGCTTTTTCGCCATAAATGTTCAGGACAATCTGCCCCTATGTGTGATGAGTGTTTTAAGACAGTATGTATGTATGTATGTATGTATGTATGACCACAATAAAATTGCGCCATAAATGTTTAAAAATTCCATACTGCCTTGTCATGTAGAAACTGTTTAAAGAACCAGTATTACATAGACTACAGTAAATTTTCTGACAGATTCTTTGAAGGAATAAATAATTATATTACACATACTCCCTTGCGTGCCAACAATTATTTAAAAATGTTCGATACGCCCCAATCGATTCCTTACAAGTGGACAATCAACTAAGTCTTTTTCTCCTAATTCCAGGTGGGGGAGGCGAAGGGATCTGGGAGAGGGAAAGGCAGCTGGTAGTTTTCCCAGAGGAGGAGAGGTTAATTAATTGTTCAATTTAATTTATTAATCCCTTAGTTAGATATCGAAAGTGTTTGTATCCTGAGGGGATTTCCTGGAGCGGTTGAGGACGAGGGGGGGGGAGGTGTGAGAGATTTCTCAGAAGGATGAATTACCCTCAGGGAGTCATAAATCAGCCTCCATAAAGCAATTAACAGAACAATAGGGAGAGGGTGGGGAAGGTGGAGAGATTACATGAAAAACCACCTAGCAGAGCAATAGGCTTATGTCATAAATAAGTGAACTGTCACGACTTAATTAATTTGCATATCAATTTGATATCAGTTAATGTGCTCCAGAACGAAGGTTGTCCTACCACTGAAGTTCTATACTGAATTCCCCCAAGAATGTGGAGCCCAGGAGATGCCGGCATGCACACTGGAAGATGTAGTATGCATTACCAAAAGCATAATGGAAAAAATAAGAGGAATAATTAAAATCTTCGGATCTTCTCGCCTAGAGGAACTGCAGAAAGAAACGGAGCTAATAGTTGAAACCGCAAAATAAGTATTTTACAGGAAGAAAACTTTGTATGCATTAGAATTCCAGAAAGTACTTCTCTGTATTTGTCAAGTTACATGCTGGAGAAAGAAATTGATGATGAAAATGCAGATCTATGTTATAAGCTAAAAATTAAATTGGGAATTATTAAAAGTACACCTATAAAAAATAAGGAATTAGTTATTTTCTTGGTGTGAACGTATAAGCAAAAGGTACTACAGATTTAGTACAAAAACATTTACTAATCGCTAACCTACCAAAAATTCTAAGACATTTCCTATATACAATGATCCATGTGTTTGTATTTCGGATGGGGGAAGCGGGTGGTAGGATGATCTTGAAAGGTAGTTGTAATTACGGAGGTGAAAGTGTAGCGACCCCCTTTTCTTACCTATATGGAATATGTAAAATTGCGAAACCTAGAAATATTACGAAATATTACGAATGAATACCATGAAACGTGCACAGACCGAAATCAATGAAACTGTGTGTTCTGGAGGGAAGTAGACTGATGCTACATATGAACACCTTAATAGTGGAAAGAGGTGGTCTCAAGGTGAAACGGTCATAGCATCCAGCACATGAGCAGTACAACCTAACATTGATTGGACCATGACTTCAGTTTGCAAGAAGAACGTTACAAGGAGCAGTGATAAGCTGCGATAAGACTGTTACATCTCCTCCGGCTACTGATAGTGGTGTTTATTTCTTCGTAAGATGTCGCTGTTTCTTCGTATGCATTATCGGCTGCCGACGATCATTTTATAGGACTCTTAGGAATATACTACAATTTCCAAACCGTAATCGGGCTTGAACTTCGTAAAAAGCACGCTTCATACATCTCTGGTAAGCTATGTAATATTTGTATTACAAAGAACCGATGTTTTGTTTTATGACCTTACAGTTTAACTACGATAGTTTATCGGAGAAAAATTTGGAGGGACAATGTATGTCATGCGCTGGAAATAACATTTCTTACTTCGAATATTAACAGCGGTATATTCCACGTGACTAATAGGTTGGAAACATGAACTCTAAGAATAACCGACCATGGAGATCTGTTAAATTTTCAGCAGTTACGTCAAGAGCCCCTTGTCGGTAGAGTCTACGTGATTAGTATACTGTAAACTTTGACGGGAACTGACAACGAATGAGAAGACCTACGACTGTATCATGCAAAACAGTGCAAGAACATGGAGAGCCAATGAGTCAGAGACTGTATTAAGTGATACTGTATTTGTTCCTCAGCAAGGGTGTAACAAAATTCAATTTGCAGCAATTTCAAAATTTAGGCTTACTATTTAACCAAAACAGGGCATCATCGTATTTTTATTAGCTACATAGAGATCTATAGTGAGTTTGAACATCAGCCACAACTCGTCTATGATTCTGGAATTTGGAATAAGTGTTCTGTTGCGTCTTTTACGTAGAACTGTCTATCGGTTCCAATATTTGCGAATGATCCCCTTGATTTCTTTATAAATGTTTTCTCTTGGTGACCAACATCGCTAACCATGTTTGCCAATCACTGTCTCTTTGTCGGCGGACTCAAGTTCATCTACTTTACTTGTTGTCAGCAGCGCTAAACTGTATCTCTCACGTGATTGTTGTGAAACTAATTTTTCGGAGCAGTTATCTGATGAGCAGTTTAACATTACTTTACAAGAATGCTTGTTCTCATAGTCGATAATGTAGGTGAAAATTTCCTGGTTTGTACTAGCTGCATGAAAGTAGCTCCTTTCTGCTAATGTATAGTTGAGCTGCATCCGTGTAATTCAATTTAGGCTATGCTGAATGACTTTAAGAACGGCGCGTCTGATTCTGACACCTTGTGCAAGCATGCAGTTATCAGGCTAACTGGACCACCGTTAGTTACTTTCATCTGTGTGTTCTAGCAGTTACGTTTGATTTGCATTTCACCTAACCTAATAATTTTGCGCACGCAACAACGAGGAGAGTTTCTGTCCCAACTTTGCCATATACATTCCCTTTACTGTTGAACGGAGATTCTAGTGTTATGTGAAAGTTATTTGAAGCTCTCGCTCCGGCAGATGACAACTAACACTTCTAGAACCTCATGTCCCGTATTTGATATTATTCCGGTTTCAGTTATTGGGTTTACAGATTACAAAATTTTACATGGAAATCTTGGGAAATTTCGATTCACACTCAAAAAAATGTGTTCCACAGGCCCTCTCTTCCCTCTTGGCCGCTTCTGGTCTTTGATGGACACTGGGGTAACTGTACGAGTCTCCGTAGCTCGTGGATTCTTCAGGTAAGCCCTGCACCGAACTGACGAAGTTTTTGCTTTAGACAGTCCACTTGGCTCCAGTTCATAGCAACACGCTAGGGCTTTACATAGTCTTTTACTGTACGTTCGTGGTATACATATATCCAATATGAATGTACCGTGAACTGGGGTAATTTGATGTCAAGCAATAGATATCCCAGTTCGCGTTCGTTATCCAGTTCAAGATAATGAAGTCAGCAAAGCGGCGATATCCACAAGCGACTTGAGACTCAACCATGTCCAAATGATACTGCTTTTGGAAAGCCTGGTAAAAAGTTGTTCACAGTTGGCTCGACGACATGAGGCATCCTTGCAGAAGCTGTGTACTTTGCAAAGATAAATATGAGCCGCTTCTGTCTGCGACCCACAGAAAAATCCGGGCTAACACCCATGTTACCTCCTTTCTGACAGATCATACAATGTGAAACAAGTCGGCAGACTCTTCATATGTACCAATTCCCTAATTACTCTCTTGCCCGTTGCCAGGTCTGTTTGGAGAAAAAACCGCGAACTATCTAGCGCAGGACCTCCTAAGATATCTTGCTACATCGCAAGAACTCCATAAATCGAAGACTCAGTGAATATCACGCTGCTCTGATTGCCCGACAGGAGCAACAACTGCTACAGACTTTAATATTTCATCTTCACTATGACAAATACCAACTGCAGTTAGCTGAGACAACGGCAGAATGCTGAACGTTATGTTGCGACATCAGCTTCAACGAATCTGGGTACAGAACTATCTATTAGCACGTATCACAACAGCCCTGCTTCCCCAAGATTCTAGCCTTAAGGGGAAGAAAATTTTCACCATTAATAGGTTAAGAGCACCCACTTGGATTCCAATAAAACGGATATAATTAAAATCCTATCCACATTGCGATTATTACTCAGATGAAGAGGTGGTCCTATACACTGACGGAAATCTCAACACCAAGGAGTTTTGCGACGTAAACGAAAGATGGTAAGCGTGTGTCTTCATATTAAAGATGATGTCGATTCACATTTCGCCCTTGTCACTTAAGATTTGCGCTAGTAGTTCCACTATGAGAAGCCAAAATGGGTTGGCTTCAAATACGTGCGGTCGTATCTTTGGGATTATACGTGGTGAGTTGATGTTAGTGAACGTTGCCCTTACAGGGACAAAGACGCCATTATCAACACCTCACTGGGTTTTAACGAGGTCCTGTAATAGGGCTACGAGGAGCTGGAGGTTCTTTCTGCAATACTGCAGAAGGACTTGCAGGGATATATCCACAGTACATGACAGCTGGGAGCGGTGGTTACGTGAATGTACGGTCGCAAGAAGATCGGGCTCTGGACGACCACGGGGCACTACCGAGAGGGAACACCATCTGTTTGGGAGTATGGCTCCGACACATCGCACTGCAGCAGTTTGAACCACGATGACACAACAGACCGTTACAAATGGATAACCCCAAGGACAGCTCCGAGCCAGACATTTTATAGCGTGAATTCCACTGACCCTAAACTACTGCCGTTTGCGAATTCAGTGGTATCAAGCGAGAGCTCGTTGGAGGGCTGAGTGGAGGTCTGTTGCGTTTTCTCATGAATGTTGGTTCTGCCTTAGTGTGTTGGTAAGAAGGAATCCAGCTGAAGGCCTGCAACCATCCTGTCTGCATACTTGACACATGGACCTATACTTGGAGTTATGGTGTGGGGTGATATTTCGTACGGCAGCAACAGCTCTCTCGTGAACAGCTCACGCATCCTGGGTGCAAATTTGTACGTCTGGTGATTCGACCTGTTGTGCCGCCATTCATGAATAACAGACCACGGTTGTTTTCCAACAGGATAATCGCCCACATACCGCTGTTTTACTCTTACGTGCTCTGCAAATACTCGACATGTTGCCTTGTCCAATTCGAGCAGCAAATCTGTCTCCAATCGAGCACATATGGGACGTCATCGAACAAAAACTCCAGAGTCATCAACCAACAGGTTTAACCGCCCCTTATTGACCGACCAAGTGCAATAGGCATGGAACTCCTTCCCACAAACTGACGTCCGGCACCTGTGTAACACAATAGATGCGCGTTTGCATGCTTGCATTCGACAGTCTGGTGGCTACACTGGTTCTTAATGTACAAAAATTTCACATTTAGAATGGTTTATCTCGCGCTTGCATTAACCTATGACCTCGTAATGTTAATCAATTAAATATGTTAACTAGACAAATGTATTCCGTAAATTTCATTACTCTACATTAATCACTTTTTGATATTGCGATTTTTCCCATCAGTGTAGTTGTAAACAGTAGATGTAGCTAGATTGGGCGAACCAGTTTTCATTGTTCGATAGAAAAGGTGATAGTGTCATGAAATTTAGTCCATATTTATTAGCGGTGTCCCTCAGTGAAGAACCCACTATTACTTCCGTTGCTACTTCGCTTTATGTCTGTTTTTGTGTTATGGCTGTGTCTGTCTTTCTTTTATAATGCCTTCACAATGAACAGAACAAGATCAGGAACTGCACGTGATACTGATATGTTGCTACGTTGTTATATTTTGTAATAAGTTGTCCATACGTCTTCCTTTTATGGAAGGTTATGAATAGATTCCTGAAAGAGAGTCGTTATGTTGCGACATCAATTTCAGAGTACCTGGGGCCGAAGTATCTAACAGCACATACCACATCATCCTTGTTTCCCCACAATTCTGGTCTAAAGCGGAAGATTTCCACCATCAATAGATTAAGAGCAGGGCATGTGGCTTCCAATAGAGCAGCACATCTGACATAGTCGATATCCTATTTGAAAAATGGTTCAAATGGCTCTGAGGACTATGGCACTTAACATCTGAGGTCATCAGGCCCCTAGAACTTAGAACTACTTAAACCTAACTAACCTAAGGACATGACACACATCCATGCCCGAGGCAGGATTCGAACCTGCGACCATAGCCGTCGCGCGGATCCTGAATGAAGCGCCGAGAACCGTTCGGTCTTAGCTGCCGGCGAGATGTCCTGTCTGAAATGTGGTTACTGTTCATTTGAAGAGCTTGTCTTTTAGTTTCTGGTGCACTAAGTACAACAGTGAACACAAGACCAACTGAAGTCCTAAAAATTGTTTATTTCTCATACAGATTTGCTTTAAGTTCTTTGAAGAATTATGAAAATGTAAGTTTTTGGTTGTTACCTGTTTGGTGCTTTAATTCGATTAGTCAGTGGTAAAAGCGTAACATTGAATGACTATGTTAAGTTTCTTTACACATATAATCAAGTTAAGTGAGGCTACCTGTCTTCGCGAATTCCGTGGTTCTGGGGGGAGAACCAAAAATATTATCATCCTTCTTGGCAACAGCTCCTTTGGTCATGTAGTTACGACACTCACTTGCGTAGAATGGAATTTTGTTAAATGGCATACTTGATCTATCTCCTAATGATTTTTTTCCTTCTGTCTCGTGCAGATTCGACAAATCTGTCGTTTATTTCTTGCAGGCTCGAGAACTGAAGGACGCTCCGGGTACGCTCTATCCGTTGCAATGTGACGTCAGCTGCGAGGAGAATGTTCTATGCGCCTTCAAATGGATCAAAGAGAATTTAGGAGGGGTCAATGTTCTTATCAACAGCGGCGGCGTCTGCAGAGAAAACCTTCCCACAAGTAAGTGAGCCACAGTTCGTCTGCATTCAAGTAAGAATCTTGAGACGTCATGATGCTGCAAAGAATCTGGAAAGAGATTTACGGTTAATATGGAC
Organism: Schistocerca americana; assembly: GCF_021461395.2. Taxonomy (NCBI): domain Eukaryota; kingdom Metazoa; phylum Arthropoda; class Insecta; order Orthoptera; family Acrididae; genus Schistocerca; species Schistocerca americana. The sequence goes on from NC_060120.1 coordinate 1,081,446,296, forward strand.
AGGTGGTAAATTACGCACAGAACCGGCGCTGAAAAGGATTCTTGTACGCTTACTGTTTCTCACGGCTGGATGTCTTGTTCATGTCGTGTGGTATGTAAGAGACTCAGAGCAAGGATCGGGATTAACTTAAGGAAAACATGTGCAATGGTGGGCCAACTCCGTGCGTCATTTATCATTCACCTCAAAAAAAAAAAAAAAAAAAAAAAAAAATAGATAAATAAATAAAAATTAAGAACATAATAGCAATTCTGTCATAAGCCAACTAACAGTTACCAAGAATCTCGTTAAATTAATACAGATAACTGAGGTTTTTAAAGTAATATCGCAATGCATAATGAGATTTGCACTACACGTAAAATTACAAGTGGTACTCTAATAACATATCAACCATGCAACACCGTGATGGCCCGATTTCAAAGCCGCGTGGAGTGGCCGCGCGGTTTCAGGCGTCATGTCACGGAGTGCGGGGCCCCTCCCGCCGGAGGTTCGAGTCCTCCCTCGGTCATGGGTGTGTGTGTTGTTCTTAGCGTAAGTTAGTTTAAGTAGAGTTTAAGTCTAGGGGCCGATGACCTAAGCAGTTTGGTTCCTTAGGAATTCACACGCACCGATTAGAAACAATTGATGAAACAAACGGGCGGCAGGGCTGCGTCTGCGCGTCTAGCAGCACAACTGTGGGCTAACCCCACAACAGGACTTGAATTTAAGTTCAACAAACGACAAGTAAAGGACGTCAAAATGCGTACATCTCCACTGCAGCCGGCGGGGTGGCCGAACGGTTCTAGACGCTACAGTCAGCAACCGCGCGACCGCTACGGTAGCAGGTTCAAATTCGGGCATGGATGTGTTTGATGTCCATAGTTAGGTTTAAGTAGAGTTTAAGTCTAGGGGACTGATGACCTCAGCAGTTAAGTCCCATAGTGCTCAGAGCCATTTGAACCATGTGAATTACAATGATTTTACAATAACAGAAACACTGACAAAACTACTTTCTCAAAATTACCAAAGCCATGATACCAAAGGAATGACAATAAACTGCTCAGCTTGAGGTGGAAATGAGAAATCCGCAGAAACGTGTGTGACCTGCCAACAACTATGCCTCGTGCGTTGACGGGAAAGCCGCCGAAGCAGAAGGAAGACGCGTTCCTGCATCGGACCAGCAGAACAGCAATGCGTCAACCGCTGCCTATACAAAGCTGTCGGCATGTACCAAACGTCAAGCAGCAGACACGTTTGACAGAAATTAATATACACAGTAGTATTTAAACGGACAATTAAAATTATTCGCAAGGATACCAACTATTAAAACTTCAGCACAGAAGCACCCCGCTCATAAACATTGCAAGTTAACCTTCCTAGAAATAACAAGGAAAAATGTACAAAGTCATTTGAAAGAAGGCCATAACGTCTACAACAAAGAAAAATCACACTCAGTAGTATCAAATAATGATAACAGTGATTTCAGGAACCAGATTACCATTGCAAAATACTAGCTTGGGGCGTAAAGAAACCAGCAGACTGACACACACAGGTCCAAAAGGCATAAAAGAACCGGATACCTGGCCAGCTAGCTCCGTAAGAGAATTAACAGTCTTTAAGTAGAGCAGTTACTGAATAGTCTTCGTACATGATTTCACATAAATGCCAAGGAAGCCAATAGCTTCAGGACTTCAAGTAGGCACTGGATAATACTGCCCTCCTGCTCGTAGCTGCTAACAAGAGGTTCAGTACACCTCGGCGTATTTAGGCCACCACAACTAACTGATGCATTTCGTTAAAGGAGGGCACCTACAGACTAACGGTCGACGGTTTCAACTCTCTGCATCGGTCATTACGCCGGGTAATCAGGCACACCCGTCCAGATCCGTCTTCCATACACCACTCTATACTACACAGCCCCAGAGGTAACACACAACCAAGCAAAGATGACACGACGAGGGCCAGAATCGATGGAACGCGCGCAGAAGTGGCGCCAGTACGATCGCGTGCGAGCGCGCCCTCACAGAAGCAACCACTGTTCATTTTTGTTGTACAAACTGCGTGTTGCATAACAAGCCAAGTTGTCACATATTATTGATACAATTTTCGATAAAGCATCGTTCAGTTCACTAAGTTTGATACGCTTAGACAATGAAAGAGGAAAAGAGGCAGCAGGTACAACAAAGAAAAGAATCATAAGTTACTCTGGGAAAATGCCGAAAGCAAACCAGCCGGCTACGACGTTCCAAGATGGCAGATGAAGCAGTTCCATGATGAAATAGCAAAGGCAGTGTGTGGTGGTAAGCCTTATCATGAGCCCAGCTATAGACCACGTAGCCAAAGAAAACTAATAGTATTAGGCGTTCAGAGGCGGGCAGATAAGGCAATGCCATGTTGAAACGGCAAACACACTGCGAGATAAACCAGTTGTTGGGACTAGCGATAGGACACTTAGCTGTTGCTCACAGCTCATGGAATTTGAATGAAAAATAAGCAGAAGGAATCTCTTAGCAGACTCACACACACACACACACACACACACACAAACAAACACACACACACACACACACACACACATACACACGATGGAGGTTTAATTTCGTCCTATATACGTATAAGCAGGAACTACCTCGAGCTGGGACACAGGCTGACAGTTACAGTAACTGTAGCAGTGCAGTATGAGGGGGATACCAGAGTATTACAGTTTTCCAGTCTGTGGAATTAGCTTCAGATAACGCCCATCTGCTGGGCTGTTTCGTTCTGGTCTGTAGTAATTTCTGTACGACAGTTACAATCTTTCCATTATACAGCTGATGGTTGTCCATAATCGCAACTGCGAATACTTTTCATGTCACTGAAGGCTGTCGTCCGTTGATTAACAGCGGCAGTAGCGGCTCAACATTGGGCTGACCTGTCTGGGGTTTGAATGAGTCTCCAAGACGTGTGCTGTACAGGCCTAGACAGTTATTCTGGTAGGCGACACGGATTAATAATGCGTTACTGTAGCCAGAATAAACTGCCATTCAACAATTGGTAAAATCTTATTAAAAATATATCACGTATTTTATACCCACTGATGAGAAAAAACATAATGATCAATTACTTAAAAGCCTGTTCGTCCACATTTGGAAAGCAATACAGCGGCGACTCTGCGTGCAGTGGATTCTACAAGCTCGTGATAGGTTTTCAGGTGTTTTCCCCGGTCAAATATTATTTTTAAGCGTACGTGAGGAACGATGTTAATTCCAAATGGTTAATGTGTGATTGGAAATCTTCACAAGTGAAGAAAAATCCTTTTTACTAATAATTTGTGGAAAAAATTTGTTTTATGTTCTCGGCAATTAAGAACTTCCGAGCCGTCATTGAGATTCGAATTTTGGAACGTGGATTACCCGGAAGATCAACGAGTGATCACAAAGTCGCATTACCCCCTATAATGTGTCCGTATATACTTAGATGTTGACACTGTGTTCATATGGCAACATGACACAGGACATCTTTGAGGTTGTGTGACTGTTCTTAATTATTTATTCCGGAGTGTGTGGGTACGCCACCGTTTTCACAACACAGTATGATTCTCTTACATGTAAGATGCGAAATTCTCCTCCAAATTTCTGGCATGATGGCAGTAAACGTACGCCGAACAATATTCTTAAGTACATCTGTCTCGCAACGTGTGACAGAAACCTTACATTTTATGAACCCCTTAAAACGCATTGCACACAGGATGACACATCACAACTTCGAAGCGGCCACTCCAAAGGTACAAGCGAATGGACAGAACAACATCCAGTCCGTTTATGATAAAATATCTCATTGAAGCATTCTCTAACGGCGATAACAGAATGGACTGGTGCCCTATCCTGCTGAAACCACATACGCCCGAGCCGTTCCCGATCTTGCAGATGCGGAATAAACCAATCGCGTTGCATGGTGACAAGCAGTGTGATTCACAGAAGAGTTGAAGAAATATAGAGCTACCAAGTGGGTTGCAGACATTGCAGCCAATGTCAGGACATGTGTTGGGTTGTGTTCTAGTTCGTCATAAAAATATTGGTTTTCTTTACTCTAGAAACCTTTCTGTTTCTTGCACTGCGATATATTGCACACTTGTCAAAGAAAAACAATTTGTCACTTGAAGGAAGAGTTGCTAAGACATCAAGCATTCACCCACACAAGCCTAATGACTTTTCGGATGTCGTTACCACGCAGTTCGTTTGCAAACGAAGGTTTAAATGCCTTTAGCTTGTAATCGTTCCTGATATGATTTTGTAATGTAGAGTTTGGAACTCCCAATTCCGCTGACCGTTTACGAATGGACTTCTTTTGGCGGACGTTCGACAGACACTGCATCCTCCACAAACGTTTGCATTAGCGTTTATGAACTTCTTGGGCGCATCAAATGTATTATACATTCAGCTGAAGTGGCTTCGGCTAACCCCGCGTGGCGTCAGGCGCTGCAGTCATAGACTGTGCGGCTGGACCCGGCGGAGGTTGGAGACCTCCCTCGGGCATGGGTATGTGTGTTTGTACTTAGGATAATTTAGGTTATATAGCGTGTAGGGCATGCAGCTTTACTCTATGGTTAAATGATGATGGCGTCCTCTTGGGTAAAATATTCAGGAGGTAGAATAGTCCCCCATTCGGATCTCCGGGCGGGGACTACTCAAGAGGACGTCGTTATCAGGAGAAAGAAAACTGGCGTTCTACGGATCGGAGCGTGGAATGTCAGATCCCTTAATCGGACAGGTAGCTTAGAAAATTTAAAAAGGGAAATGGATAGGTTAAAGTTAGATGTAGTGGAAATTAGTGAAGTTCGGTGGCAGGAGGAACAAGACTTCTGGTCAGGTGACTACAGGGTTATAAACACAAAATCAAATAGGGGTAATGCAGGAGTAGGTTCAATAATGAATAAAAAATACGATTGCGGGTAAGCTACTACAAACAGCATAGTGAACGCATTATTGTGGCCAAGATAGACACGAAGCCCACGCCTAGTACAGTAGTACAAGTTTATATGCCAACTAGCTCTGCATATGATGAAGAAATTGATCAAATGTATGATGAGATAAAAGAAATTATTCAGGTAGTGAAGGGAGACGAAAAATTTAATAGTCATGAGTGACTGGAATTCGAGAGTAGGAAAAGGGAGAGAAGGAAACATAGTAGGTGAATATGGATTGGGGGTAAGAAATGAAAGAGGAAGCCGTCTGGTAGAATGTTGCACAGAGCATAACTTAATCATACTAACAATTAGTTCAAGAATCATAAAAGAAGGTTGTACACATGGAAGAATCCTGGAGATACTAGAAGGTATTATATAGATTATATAACGGTAAGATAGAGATTTAGGAACCAGGTTTTAAATTGTAAAACATTTCCAGGGGCAGATGTGGACTCTGACCACAATCTATTGGTTATGAACTGTATATTAAAACTGAAGAAACTGCAAAAAGGTGGGAATTTAAGGAGATGGGACCTGGATAAACTGACTAATCCAGCGGTTGTACAGAGTTTCAGGGAGAGCATAAGGGAACGATTGTCACGAATGGGGGAAAGAAATACAGTAGACGAAGAATGGGTAGCTCTGAGGGATGAAATAGTGAAGGCAGCAGAGGATCAAGTAGGTAAAAACACGAGGGCTAGTAGAAACCCTTGGGTAACAGAAGAAATATCGAATTTAATTGATGAAAGGAGAAAATACAAAAATGCAGTAAATGAAGCACTCAAAAAGGTATACAAATGTTTCAAAAATGAGATCGACACGAAGTGCAAAATGGCTAAGCACGGATGGCTAGAGGACAAATGTAAGGTTGTAGAGGCTTATCTCACTGGGGGTAAGATATATACTGCCTACAGGAAAATTAAAGAGACCTTTGGAGAAAAGAGAACTACTTGTATGAATGTCAAGAGCTCAGATGGAAACCCAGTTCCAAGCAAAGACGGGAAAGCAGAAAGGTGGTAGGAGTATTTAGAAGGTCTATGCAAAGGTGATGTAATTGAGGACAATATTATGGAAGTGGAAGAAGATGTAGATGAAGATGAAATGGGAGATACGATACTGCATGAAGAATTTGACAGAGCACTGAAAGACCTGAGTAGAAACAAGGCCCGGGAGTAGACAACATTCCATTAGAACTACTGGCGGCCTTGCGAGAGCCAGTCCTAACAAAACTCTACCATCTGGTGAACAAGATGTATGAGACAGGCGAAATACCCTCAGACGTCAAGAAGAATATAATAATTCCAATCCCAAAGAAAGCAGGTGTTGACAGATGTGAAAATTACCTAACTATCAGTTTAATAAGTCACAGCTGCAAAATACTGATGCGAATTCTTTACAGACGAATGGAAAAACTGGTAGAAGCCGACCTCGGGGAAGATCAGTTCGGATTCCGTAGAAATGTTGGAACACGTGAGGGAATACTGACCCTACGACTTATCTTAGAAAATAAATTAACGAGAGGTAAACCTACCGTTCTAGCAATTGCAGACTTAGAGAGGGCTTTTGAAAATGTTGATTGGAGTACTCTCTTTCAAATTCTGAAGGTGGCAGGGGTAAAATACAGAGAGCGAAAGGATGTTTACAATTTGTACAGAAACCAGATGGCATTTATAAGAGTCGAGGGACATGAAAGCGAAGAAGCTGTTGGGAAGGGAATGGGACAGGGGTGTAGCCTCTCCCTGACGTTATTCAATCTGTATATTGAGCAAGCAGTAAAGGAAACAAAAGAAAAATTCGGAGTAGGTATTAAAATCCATGGAGAAGAAATAAAAACTTTGAGGTTCGCCGATGACATTGTAATTCTGTCAGAGACAGCAAAGGACTCGGAAGAGCAGATGAATGGAATGGACAGTGTCTTGAACGGAGGATATAAGATGAACATCAACAAAACCAAAACAGGGATAATGGAATGTAGTCGAATTAAGTCGGATGATGCTGAGGGAATTAGATTAGGAAATGAGCCACTTAAAGTATTAAAGGATTTTTGCTATTTGGGGAGCAAAATAACTGATGATGGTCGAAGTAGAGAGGATATAAAATGTAGATTGGCAATAGCAAGGAAAGCGTTTCTGAAGGAGAGAAATTTGTTAACATCGAGTATAGATTTAAGTGTCAGGAAGTCGTTTCTGAAAGTATTTGTGTGGAGTGTAGCCTTGCATGGAAGTAAAACATGGACGATAAATAGTTTGGACAAGAAGAGAATGGAAGCTTTCGAAATGTGGTGCTACAGAAGAATGCTGTAGATTAGATGGGTAGATCACATTACTAATGAGGAGGTACTGAATAGAATTGGGGAGGAGTTCGTGGCGCAACTTGACTATAAGAAGGGACTGGTTGGTAGGACATGTACTGGGGCATCAAGGGATCACAAATTTAGCATTGCCGGTCAGCGTGGAGGGTAAAAATTGTAGAGGGAGACCAAGAGATGAATACACTAAGTAGATTCAGAAGGTTTTAGGTTGCAGTAAGTACTGGGAGATGAAGAAGCTTGCACAAGATAGAGTAGTGTCGAGAGCTGCATCAAACCAGTCTCAGGACTAAAGACCACAACAACAACAACAACAACAACAACATGTAGTGTGTAAGCTTAGGGACTGGTGACATTAGCAGTTAAGTCCCATAAGATTTCACTTTTTTTGAAGAGTAATTAAAATGTCATGTAAGATTTTAGTTATTTTGGTCAATTGCTTGTGTAAGGGTGGATGGTGCTTATTCATACAGCCGGCCTTTAATGTTATCATGTTAAGACGCACCTTCGTCAGGAGTGGGTCAGTATAAATCTTGGTCCCATCTTCGTTGGTAACCCCCCGCCCCCGCCCCCGCCCCCCCATAGAATGATTCTCTTGCTCCGCCCCTACACCCTCTTCCTCCCCCCCCCCCCCCCCCTCTACAATGACACATGCCAGCAACGCTACCAAGGGCAGTTCAACCTTGCGACAGGAAAGGATGAAAGTCAGTTGGCTCAACAGTGGACACTATGAGGAATGCTGGACATGATGAAGAATAAACGGGAATTCAATTAGCTGAGATTGATATACGTAATCTTACATATGTAGATGACACCATACTGGTTGCAGAAGGTGAAAGAGAATTAAACATCCTGCTGGTGTGAGGGAGAACGTCAAGGAAACGAAAATTGTGCAACTGCATGTATCACTGCATGGCATGCAGGAGGAGAAGAAATGGAGGTATTTTCTGTGTTGGTGAATGCAGCCACTAAATCAAGAAACCGTTGTAGCTTTGAGGATAGGGGAGGTACAACTTCGACAGTGTTTTAAGGAGTAGAGACGTAACTTTAAAACAAAAAACCTTATAGTAAATTGTGATATACGGATGTAAGACCTGAGTCGCAAGAAGGCAGGACGGCGTGGAATATATACCTCTGAATTGTGGTATTGGAAGAAAATTCTTAAGAGTTCCATGGACTGCAAAGAGTACGAATACAGCAGATAAAACCAGACTGTTGCTTCGACGGTATAATACTCAAACAAACAAACAAAAACAGTCCTACTTTGGGGAAATTACTAGAAGACACCATCCGATGGAAAAGACGGTAATACTGGGCAAGATCGGAGGCAGAAGAAATAGGCGGCCAAGGATGAGATGGATCGACGGGGTCATAGCAGTAGTGGATTCGAACCTGGAACGTCTGCAGGAGACAATGCAGCACAGAAGAAATTAGCGTGCCTTAGTTCATGGGGTCATGGATAGTGGGAATCGACTTAACAAACAAATAGAGAGAGTGAGTGAGAGAGAGAGAGAGAGAGAGAGAGAGAGAAAGAGACACTACATATCAAGTTAACATCGTTTTACTCGTTGGATTGATCCGAGAGGGCGAGCTAACGCTTGTCCATCTACCCTCTTACCTTTATCCATTTTTAACCAGTGTTACACGATGGATTCATTCCTTGCCGCATCATTAGTGTAAGTTTGGCACAACCACCTTGATTTTGTAACACAAAGTTACGCATATCTTTGGTATTATAGATATTTCTAACCTACAGAACTCGTTTCAATAATTTTTGTTTAAGTTGAGTCGTTTTTCAATTAGGCAACAGATTCCGTCTGCACAGTACGATTGATTTATTTTACGAACTTCACACTACAGGCGACTTGTTTTGTTTTACCTGTGTACTTTGTAGTTTAAATTCATAAATTTATTGCATGTTCGTTTTGAGGCACCTTTCTGATAAAACATCAGTTACAAATGATTTATGATGATTCCTTCAAAACATTTAAGCAATACTGAAATTGAAAAATAAAATATCAGATTCATGAAATACAATGAAATAAAATTTTTTGTTATTAAATGAATTACAGTGTTACGTACTGTTTCAAATTGTCAAAAGTGGGACACTTTAAACTAAAATCATGGACACAAATCCTCAGCGAGGCGACCAGTCTATTTACGCAGACAGTGGTTTAAGAAACTGAGTGCTTTCAAAGAACATGGTTTGCGTTCGGAAAGCATTAAGCAGAATGGAAGAAAATTTGTACTATCAAAATGTGTGAATCTATTGGATTGCGACTGGTAAAGAGAAGTTTGCAAGTATTGGAAGCCAACAAAGATATCGTTGCATCCCATCTACTGGCCGGTGATGAAACGTGAATGTACAGAGTTGCCAGAAACAGTCGGAATAGCACTTAATGCTGTTGCAGGGTAAGTTGCGCTGAGAAATAATTCAGTACTTTGCCCCGTGTCCGAATAAAAAACAATGTAAGTTAGCCAATCAGGCCGTTGCGTCTTGAGCGCGCAAATTCAAGAGGCTTGCCAGACACAGTGACGCCAAACATGTTCGTTTGTTTCCCGAATACCGAGCAAGAGAGCGACAGACCAAATAATCATGGGACGGTAGTAAGGATCGAACCAGAGCCGAAGGCTGAACAGTCTCGAAAGTTGGCATCCATGTTATAACAACTGATACTAATTGAATCTGGCGGGCCGCCTGAATTTGCGCACTCAAGGACATTCAGTGCTTACTATTTCGGAAACGGAGCAACGTATCGAGGTCTTTTGTTAACAACTATTTCTCAACTCAGCCTACTCTCCAACACTCTCAAAAGCTTTACAGATTGTTTCCGACCATACTGTATATAATCCAGAATGAAAAAGGTCCAGGTACAAGCGACGTATCTCCTTCCGAATACTAAACAAATGTAAGAGGCAGCCAGCAGCAAAAAAAAAAAAAAAAAAAAAAATCATTATTTCTATTTTTGGAATAATAAGGACGCAGTTCTTGATTTTCTGTAATGCCGCTGTTCATAAATACCGAGAGACACGTTCACCATTTACAAGCATAATGTCGTCACTACCACGAAGAGATTACACAAGTACACGGAAGCGATCTAAATTCACAATAGTAATCCCAATCCGCACGAATCTTTGGCAGCTAATCTGGCACCTTCTTAGACTGGACCAACATCCCTTACCCACTGCACAGTTCAGAAGTGACCCTCCGACTTTTACAGGTTGGACCCTGTGGAAGACAGTATTCAGCGTCTCAAATTGATAATACTGGTGACATAAAGTGGCTGTGACGACGAAGATACAACAGTTTGCACTCGAATTCTTGTGACGAGGATGACAGAATCGGCTTAAACGACGATGCTCTGTCACTACATTAAAAAAAGTAGCTGTTATGAGTAGCTTCATTGTATAGAGGATCACTAACTTTAACAGCATAAGCATTTCGAATGATGTGTCGGTACACACTGTTTCACTGCAGTCCTCGCCCTTCGCTTTATTGCTGACTGATGATGGCGGCATGCCGTGTTCCCAGCTGAACAGATAGCCGAGTGGCAGCACACACTGGACGTCAACGTCCTGGGGCTGTCCGTCTGCACGAGGGAGGCCGTCCAGAGCATGCTGGACAGGGGAGTCGACGACGGCTTCGTCATCCACATATGCAGGTAGACCTCAAAGCGTTTATAGCGATGTATTTTCGTCTTGTGAGACTGTATAGAGGTATTCTTAAACATAGAGCCATTCAGCATTTAGCTTCCAATAAACGTCGACATCAGGTACCGAGTGAGAATCATTGTCTCTGGTACCTCAAAACCGCCCTAAGCTTGAATTCTGCACTGACACCTGCGATAGCTCTGACATGAAGAACGTTTCATGAGATACCTCAGGGAGGAACTAATAAGTTTCTTGACAGTTCTTGGATTACAGTACTCCTCTTCATCATGCAGCAAATACATGTTGCAATGTAAAGTGAGATCGGTTCAGAATTCTCCAGTGCCCAACTGTCTATTGCGATTCTCAAGGAATAATCCTCATACATTACTTTGGAAAACGTACAACCGAACCTGAACCCTATTATGCTTCATTCCTGGATCGTTTGAGACTTGAGTTGGCTGAAGAAAAGCATAGACTAGCACACAAAGAAGTGCTCTTTCACCAGAATAATGTTCCATGCCACGCATCAGCGATAATGGTGTGAACTGGGCTTTGAAATGCTTCCTCATTCGCGTTGTTCACCAATCTCAGCTCCAAGTCACTTTCTCCTGTTCCCTAAATTGAAATTTTTGCTTGCTTTGAAGGAATTTTCAACAAATGAAAAAGTGACAGCCGCAGTCAACGAGTATTTTCGCAGAGTCTGACAAAACCTCTTTCTTTTGATGGGACGAAAAAACTGGACCAAGTGTGTACCCCTCATGGGCGAGAACGTCGAGAAGTAAGGTGAGTTGTTTACCGATTAAACTTTTTTTCCTTGATTTCTTACTGCACTTAGTATACCATCTCGTATTGCCACACAGCTTAAAATATATTGTTGCATTGCCCCTGGTTTGACGCTAGTTGTTGGGTTGCAGTTATTTGGTAATCTTGGACTCTGTTTTTTCACTCTTGTTTTGTGGTGAGCTATCGTAACTATTTCGGTTGGCACGTTCACCAAATTCTCAGAGCAAAAAAATGAACATCTTTAAATACACTTTATTCAGGATATGTGGATAATCTACCCAGCTACAAAACTAGAAATGATTTTTCGTGATATACAAATTCAATCTTGATTTGAAAAACCACAAGCAATGTCATCTCGTAAATAAACTCTTGCAAATTTTCATACAGGGTTATGTACACGTGTCTGATATTTTTCCTGTTAGGCTTAGCTATACACAGCGTTTAGCTTTCATTATTACAAGACTAGCTACTTTGTTTACAATTCGGACAGTAGAATTACAGGTGATGATATCACTGTGTATTGTCGTTTAAGAATAATAGAACGATTTCCGTTTTCCGAATACCTGGTTCTCGAAGTATTGGTACGTATTTATAGCTGGCAAAAGAACAAACATTACCTCTCCTTTTTACAAACTATGTAGTGTTAACCTATGTTAAGATAACACTTGAAGATTTGCAGTTGGTGTTTTACTTTCAGAGTTTATAGCGTTCGTTTTCACTTAACTATTGACACCACTGTTAATCATTACTGTTAATCTGGTGCTGTTACTGTTGGTGGTAGTGCTCATGTGACTATGGTGATGGTGGTGGTCGTGGTGGTGGCTCGAGCGGCGGCCCTATATATATATATATATATATATATATATATATATATATATATATATATACTCCTGGAAATGGAAAAAAGAACACATTGACACCGGTGTGTCAGACCCACCATACTTGCTCCGGACACTGCGAGAGGGCTGTACAAGCAATGATCACACGCACGGCACAGCGGACACACCAGGAACCGCGGTGTTGGCCGTCGAATGGCGCTAGCTGCGCAAAATTTGTGCACCGCCGCCGTCAGTGTCAGCCAGTTTGCCGTGGCATACGGAGCTCCATCGCAGTCTTTAACACTGGTAGCATGCCGCGACAGCGTGGACGTGAACCGTATGTGCAGTTGACGGACTTTGAGCGAGGGCGTATAGTGGGCATGCGGGACGCCGGGTGGACGTACCGCCGAATTGCTCAACACGTGGGGCGTGAGGTCTCCACAGTACATCGATGTTGTCGCCAGTGGTCGGCGGAAGGTCCACGTGCCCGTCGACCTGGGACCGGACCGCAGCGACGCACGGATGCACGCCAAGACCGTAGGATCCTACGCAGTGCCGTAGGGGACTGCACCGCCACTTCCCAGCAAATTACGGACACTGTTGCTCCTGGGGTATCGGCGAGGACCATTCGCAACCGTCTCCATGAAGCTGGGCTACGGTCCCGCACACCGTTAGGCCGTCTTCCGCTCACGCCCCAACATCGTGCAGCCCGCCTCCAGTGGTGTCGCGACAGGCGTGAATGGAGGGACGAATGGAGACGTGTCGTCTTCAGCGATGAGAGTCGCTTCTGCCTTGGTGCCAATGATGGTCGTATGCGTGTTTGGCGCCGTGCAGGTGAGCGCCACAATCAGGACTGCATACGACCGAGGCACACAGGGCCAACACCCGGCATCATGGCGTGGGGAGCGATCTCCTACACTGGCCGTACACCACTGGTGATCGTCGAGGGGACACTGAATAGTGCACGGTACATCCAAACCGTCATCGAACCCATCGTTCTACCATTCCTAGACCGGCAAGGGAACTTGCTGTTCCAACAGGACAATGCACGTCCGCATGTATCCCGTGCCACCCAACGTGCTCTAGAAGGTGTAAGTCAACTACCCTGGCCAGCAAGATCTCCGGATCTGTCCCCCATTGAGCATGTTTGGTACTGGATGAAGCGTCGTCTCACGCGGTCTGCACGTCCAGCACGAACGCTGGTCCAACTGAGGCGCCAGGTTGAAATGGCATGGCAAGCCGTTCCACAGGACTACATCCAGCATCTCTACGATCGTCTCCATGGGAGAATAGCAGCCTGCATTGCTGCGATAGGTGGATATACACTGTACTAGTGCCGACATTGTGCATGCTCTGTTGCCTGTGTCTATGTGCCTGTGGTTCTGTCAGTGTGATCATGTGATGTATCTGACCCCAGGAATGTGTCAATAAAGTTTCCCCTTCCTGGGACAATGAATTCACGGTGTTCTTATTTCAATTTCCAGGAGTATATATATATATATATATATATATATATATATATATATGTGTGTGTGTGTGTGTGTGTGTGTGTGTGTGTGTACGTGTACGTGTACGTATGTGTGCGTGTGTGTCTGAATGATTGACAGTCGGTAATGTCCTATGACAGCCGACCTCGTCTGAACTTTAGTTTTATCTGCACTTGATGCGAAATTTAACAAAAAAAGAAATGGTTCTAATGGCACTGAGCACAATGGGACTCAACTGCTGAGGTCATTAGTCCCCTAGAACTTAGAACTAGTTAAACCTAACTAACCTAAGGACATCACAAACATTCATGCCCGAGGCAGGATTCGAACCTGCGACCGTAGCGGTCTGGCGGTTCCAGACTGCAGCGCCTTTAACCGCACGGCCACTTCGGCTGGCGAAATTTAACAACTGCGCAATTTGCAAAACATCCATTATGATTATGTTTTTTTGCTGTTAGGCGTTTTCATTGCTCAATTTCCAATCAACGTCTCATGTTTCGAGAATGTCTAGAAGTTCTTGTATTTTTGCGTGTTTATTAACGAACATGAAAGCTGACTCTTATCTCCACAGTCTGCACTGGTGTCCAAAATTAAACCACTATTCCCCCGCTGTCTGTATAATTCACGATATAATCATAGAAAATGTCAACAGATGTCCATACAATCGTGATCTGCATGAACGATGACATTCCGGTAACGCCAACGATGACGTCAGAGCACCCATAAAACGAGGCAGTATTTGTCGAGCAGTGCGACAACCGCGGTCGTTGTGTACACTGTCACAGACGGTGCCGTGTGGCACAGAGGAGTCGCCTATCAGATTCTCTGCAGTGAAGAGAATGGAAGCGGGACAGTCACATTAACCAGTTGTAGGAATGTGTGTGAAAATGCGTTAAGCTGAAAAAAAACGAAGAGAAAATGGTGCAGTTGTTTACGTTCTGAATTTTTTATATTGTTTCTATTTTACTGCCATCTGTTTATATCGTATTGTTGCAAAATTAACGCAAACTTGCATGTTTTCTGATTGTTGCTTGGATTTTGAACACCAGAGTAGATAAGACGTTTGATTGTCAGAAAAAAATATTTGCATTATACACGGTTTTCTCGAATGAAGGAGTCGCTACAACGGATCTACTTTCACTTCCCCTTAAAAGACAGCGTCTGTGAAAGTAATGTAGCATTCTGCTACCATGTAGAATTCTCATGCATCTAAGGAAACAGGAAAATTAGAATTGCACGAGACGGTATGGTAGATAAAAAAGGTGGAGGTGTGGATTTTAGACCCCCGTCCAGCGATCCCCATGAAAATTTCCTGTGGTGTCTTTGTTCATTTTAAGACCTAAGCCAGAATAATTCTTTCAAGGCCACCATTGATTTCTTAACGTGATCATTTTAAACAGGACTAGTGTTTGTCCCTAGTAACCCCGATGTCGACGGGACATCAAAACTTCTTCGCTTAGACCTGACGAAGTGCGGTGTGCTTTTTTTGTGTTCACTTGAACTCTAGAAACGAAGGCATACAATTATTGTAACCTACAGGTCTTTCATAACCTACTCTTTGTAGAGCACCACGCATTTTCATATATCTGTGTGCTAATCCGTCATGTGCCAAAACCATTGCCGAGTAGTGCTAAATACTATGACTTGCTCACTGTTACGACCAACAACATGGTGAAGTGTTGAAACTAACATTCGTAACACTCATCAACCAAAACCTCCACAGAGGAACTCAATGTACAGCACCTCTGGTGTATCAGTTCCTGCACCTGTCGAATCTATCAAACACACTCCTCACACCTAACCCTCTGTTTCGCTCCCATGGTTGGTAGGGAGGAATCTGCAACTTCTTCAGTATCACACTGAAGTTTATGTATTTTAAGGATAGAAAACAATGAGAAATACAGACGTGTTCATAAGGGTGCTGTCACTTCAGTGCCAATACTACCCCTTCTAATTGCGTGTGATTATGTGTATGGCAGTAAATGACATGATGGCAATGGCATGATCACCCTTAATAAGTGAATTAAATTAGCTTTACCACTGACAGTCTCCAACTGGGAGTACCGTCTGGGTTAGTCCCCAAGTTGTGACAAATATCCACTCTGACTTGATCAAGATCGGTGTCTGGAGCCCAATTCTAGCAAGAGTAGATCATCCGCGTACCGATAATACCTTTATTATAAAAACAACTCTCGAAGAAACAATGCAAAATGATCATTCATTGGCATAGGACGTTAACTGCTACTCATTAATCTTAATTTGAGATTTTATTCGACAAAAACATTTAAGTGGTTGACACTGTTTAACATCTAAGTTAAGAAAGCCTCTACCCTTACTGGCATTGGCAGCAAAAGGCACTGAGATCAAAGAAATGGAACGAACGTATTCTGAAAGAATGCCTATCTGCCGAGCCGTGGTGCGTATATCGCCGAATTGAATTCTATGAAGAACAATTCTGGAGCGATAATCTGTAAACTGCTGCCAGTAGTCGTAGAGACAAAGTGCTTTGCGTAGCTGAAAATTCTGACTACACAGAGGACGTCAAATGGCGTCTGCAACCTCCTGGGGTCGAGGCCACTTCCGTGTAATGACGAATTAAGAATTCTACTTACTTATAAAACAGGGTCGGAGACTTTTTTAAGTGTGAGCTCGTAAAGAAGCACTTCATAATGCCTCCATCTCCACGGAGAAGCACAGGTTCGTATCTCTGTTCATAGAGAGACGAATGATGCAGTTCCTAGTGGCAACATCAGCACATACGAATCTGATGCTGAGACAGTTCTCTGACACCTCGCCAGCCATGTCTCAAAACGCTATCCACCTAAGTTTATCACTCACTGACACTCACCAGAGAGCTCTCAAAACCGCTATCTAGCCAATTATTTCCTACCGACACAACCAAGAGAGCCCCCCCCCCCCCCCCCCCGCCGTGAAGCGTCCAGTTGAGAACAAGCCTAGTGTGAATTCTCCATACAGCCAATCACAGCCCCCGTTACAATTGGAGTGCCTTCCTCTCTACAGGTCATGAGGCTATCAGTCAACCTCTTTCAGCTCATGATCAAGTCAATAGAAGCTTCTAGAACAAATTATGACCTCTCCTCCATCTGCAATTGAACTAACCGAATACGTTTCTGTGTCTTTTGGCAGAAATGCGGGATGGCACTTCGCATAAGAACTTCTTTCGGCCGTTAGCACGCATTTGCGGCAGGCATCCCACGTACACTCCTTGTGCTGAAAAACGCTGTTCGTGGCACTTGTAAGATTCTATGTAGACAATCTCATGCTTTCAGCGTCATCTCGCCTAAGCCTCCGTAGCGACCACAGGTCAATCAAGAGAAGTCCTTTCCACCGGCCTCACGATGAGGCGACTGTCTTGGGCTGTAAACTACCAGCATTCTCCTTTTAGATCCATGAAACGGGCTTCCCAGCAGCTTCCATGTCGATCACAGGTACCGTGAAGTCCCACTTTCGCCTTTCTGTCAGAAAATTACACTCTCGGTTTGCATCTCCACAGAAATGTTAGTATAAGGCTACCCAGCACCAACTAAGGAACGATTAATAATTCGATAGCTCCCGCCCCCCTAAAAGAATGCGATCCCCTACTAAGTAAATGAAATACGAATTGTCAAAATTATTCATGTTTGGTGGTTAAATCCTGCCAAGTTACACAGTATATAATCTTTATCCACATAGTACAGGCAATACATGTTTGTTTCTTTTTCTTGTTTTCAGTATAGCTGGTCACATCATGCCATTCGATCCATTGTACTCGACGTACTACGCCAGCAAGCATGCTGTCAAGGCTCTGCTTGAAGGACTGAGGAAGGATCTGGTAGCCGGCCGAAGTGGCCATGCCTCGGGCATGGATGTTTGTGATGTCCTTAGGTTAATTAGGTTTAACTAGTTCTAAGTTCTAGGGGACTAATGACCTCAGCAGTTGACTCCCATAGTGCTCAGTGCCATTTGAACCAAGGATCTGGTTGCCAGGAAGAGCAACATACGGTGTGGGGTGTTTCAAATGCATTATATTGTTACGTTTCAAAGTCTCCGAGCAGGACTGGTGTTTCTCAATTTTGTGGTTACGTAAATATACTTTTCAGTCGTACAGAATTTCCTAACCTGGTAAATAGACAGTTGAAACAAGTGTACATAAATTGCAGGAAAGGAAATGTGGTAAAGAGAAACTTAAAATGCTCATTATAAGCATCCAGGCTTCGTTATAGACATAGGATGTTAATTAAATAAACCATTGCTAACACAATCTCACAGACGAATCTGCCACTATGGAGCAGACTGTGTGCCAATCTGAAACTTGCTGTCTGTCTGATCCAATGCTCCGAGTTTTTGACTCCAACCAGAAACCTTGACTTCGGTAGCAAGACTCCGACTGGTTGACTTACCCACACAGAACCCGTCTCCTTACTTCCGCAGTCCCACTGCCTCCCTCCACTCCCTCCTGCTTTCCAACCTTCACAGAAGCTCTCCATGGGCACCCTGGTCCACTGGCCTTCCTGAAAGAATGAATAAGGGAAGAAATGCAATGAAGTAACCCCCTGTTGTCGCATTCATCTAGTAAATACGGCTATCAAATATTATAGTCATGTAACAGTAATTGTTTATTCCGTGCATGGATTACACAAATAATCGGAATTCTCAGGCCTAGTACGAAGAAGACACTGCTCAGAAATTACACTTGCAGCAAGGAGTTGACCATTTTATCTGCCATGCTGAAATCAGTGGTGGAAGAAGGCGAAGGTGGGCCCACATAATTTGTCAGTTTGCAGTTGAGGTTGCGTGGTGCCGCGTGGCTGTTGACAGACAGCCAGTGGCTTTTATCTTCGCATTTCTCTGTAGCCGGCCGCTGCTTTACAAGCGACACTGAGAACAGTTCAATACGCGTCATGTGCGATGTTTTCTCAGTAATCGTTCTGCAGGAGAAACGGTCAGTCAACATTTGACACAGAGCTGCTGTCCCATTCAAATCGATTGTTTGCTGTCTCCCACAGTACATGTGATGAATTTTATCTGCAGTAATTTACCTGAAAGGGTGACATCCAAGCTATATTTTTGCAGTTGTAGGTCAGGTAACAAGAACACAATCGGAAAAGTGGACTGAAAGAAGAACCGTCCGACAATGAACGGAAGCTGTGGATGTCACAAAATGACAGTAGATCTTTGGATGAATGCAAGGCTCAATCAGTCTGGAAACTGATTAAGAGACGGGTTGAAATGTCGCATGAATGCCAAGTCAGAGTGCCCACTCCGAAACACTGTCACCTCTTCACACAGAGTGCGCTCAAATCAACCAATTCCATCCCCTCGAAGGACCGTGCTCAAGCGATTTCTTCTTCTTCCCCCCTAATCCTGTTTTTGATGGCGCTGAATTTCCCATAGTGTCACCATGTTAATGGTGGGCTCAGCTTCCACTGTAGCACAATAAATGACAGAAATTAGGTAGCTCCACCCTATCATTCGACGTTACAGGCTGCCAACCACTTCGATCCCACTCCAGAGAATCACTCCACGGCGACCAGTATTGAAATAAGATGTTCCCACGGCAGTCTCACACAATTCGATGCGCCAGTCACTGTCTGCATCAAGCTCCCTACATACTCACACGCCAGCTTTTCGTGAATGGGTTCTGGTTTCTGTTATGTGCATTGCAGAGTCGCCAAGATGGCACCAGCTCAACAGAAGGTCCGTTAGTTTCTACTGGGAAGGCCTTTGAGGTTCCCGCTCAGGTATATCAGGTACTTGGAAACTCGGTGTCGTCAATTAGCTGTCTCAGCCTCTTAACGGGACTCTCATTTCAGAGTGAAGTGAAACACAGTCACCAATTTTCAGAGGCTGCCGGGAAAGTCCTAATAATGAAGTGTGGCTTCACGGGAACCCTATTGCTCAGAGCGTTGCATACTTTTTAGTACACACAAGAGGTCGTCACTTCGTCGCTATTCAAATGTACTTCTCTGTAATCACATCCGTAATATCTTACATGGAATAAAAGGAACCACATTGTTCTCAATATTTTATCAACTTATCTTCAAAGCTGTATGCTTCGTCGGATGATAATCATTGAACACTTTTAGTAAATGAAGCTTGTTATGTTGCGTTCTTTCTATTCCACATCACGTTGTGTCTAATTGTAAACAGCATAGATTCGCGTATTTTACATCCCACTTCGGTGTGTTCCAACGCCATTTTCCCTCTCTGCTCCCGTGTATTCTCTACAGTTGGTGTTTTAAATGCTTTTGTTTCGTAATAGGCAAACTGCTCTGTATGTGTGTGTGAGTGAATCTCTCGCTAACTATCTGAAAGAAAGGTTCTAAAATTCTGGTTACCATCTCTGATATAGAATCGTCTATTGCTTCCCTACTTCTGAACGCAAATAGATCTTTGCAAATTACTTTTCTTATGTATGAGATTCCGATTAATCTACAACACACCTGACCGTATGTGAATTAGAATGCATGTGAATAATGGTGGCTTTATCATGAACAATCTGTCTTACACAATGGTTAACCGTTACGTAATGTAAATGTGCCCCTATCAGAAAAGTGCAGCTTCTGAATTTATGTGAAACTCTGTAAATCAAAACTTATCTTAATTTCTCTCAAAATGTTCGTTTAGGCCCTACAGTAACGGGTAACTCGGCTTTGCTCTGACTGCACTGCAAAAATGATGGGCTGAAATAAATCACTGCGCAGCAGTTTGCCTGTTCATATTACTTGTCAGACTGATATTTGCTAATTAAACTTTTTTTCCTTTTTTTTTTAAATACAGGATTCGCTGTCCATGCAACAGTGAAAGGCATGACGGTGCTGATCTTCTATCTATCACGTAATACTGAGGGTTCGCTATTAATTACCATTACCCAAAGGGTTCGTCAGCTGGTCTCGTACTCCTCCATAATAATCCTTAGATGTTAAGCAATTTGGAGGAATCCGTAATGTAAATTTGTAATTGTTTTCTTCTTAGTGTCAGTTGGTGAACCAACTGCGGCGTCAAACCGTTGAGGTGATAGAAACAGTAAATTTCTTTACGATTTTTCACGGGGACTATAAGAAACAATTGGAATATTTCCAGTACTAGTGTCACTGAAAGAAAATTCACTAGAATGTAATTCTCGTCATGAGATATCTTTCAGTTCTTGATGTATATGCTTCTTATTAGCTTGTAATGTTCCCAAGAGAGTTTGCTTGTGATTCCTCCATAGATCTTTGGCCAAATCAATTGAATTGTAATATCTGTCTGTGGTGACATGTCACCCTGATTTATGTAGAGGAACCATCAGGCGTTTGACCACAGCTGCAGCGGAATTTTGTCGTTTTGCACCATCATTTCTTTTCCCAGCATAAGGCCCCATGCTGAGAACATATCTGGTTTTAGCGTCTGTGAGCATGCGTATAAGTATACCGTATTTACCAGGTTTTCCCTTCATGAAGATCTTGAAGGGACGCTTGCCGTGGAACAATGAAAAAATTTCATCAATAACAATGTGCATCCCAACAACATAATATTTTCGCAGTCATTAATTTATTTTATGAAAACTTACTCGTATTGCAGCAAAGTTATCAGGTTTCCTGCGATCGCTTCTCGACTCTCTACTATCAGATCTTACTATTTTAGTAAGCTGCTCGAAAGTGATTCGGCTCATGGTAACAGCATAAACAAACCTTCCTGAAGTGTAGGACCATAAATCCGTAACAGATGACTTACTGTCATTCTCCTTCCCCATAATAAAAAGAAGTCCTTTATACGCCATGAGTTCAATACTGTCTGTCTTGGGTATTTTCTGCCTCTGTGCCTCATCATTGGTACGCTTTATTATGATGTTGACAATTTCTAGAGATAAAAACTTTTCGAATGATTCTCTTGTTGTTCCTACTTTACCTTCGCCTTTATGCCTTCTCATTCTGACTATGTTTTGTGCCACTAGTCTTCTAATGTGAGGAGGTTTGGTGATATAAATTTTTCCAGTGCTTGTAATGTACTTGTCACTAACTCGCAAGCTGCCTCGTCATCAGTTTCAGGTGCCCAGTCTTAGGTTCTCTCTCACTGTCCAACACATACTTCTTCAGGTTCACTAACTAGTCGTCAGTTTCATCAAATTCAACTTGAGAATCTGTGGATTCTTCCAGGATTTATTGTATTCCTCAGTCACTAAGTGACTGTCGCTACATTTTCAATCACAGTTGTATCTAACATTGAACTAAGTGCCCTTGAACAGGAAACAATAAAGACCCAAACGGAAATGAATCATTGTTGAGACCATTGTTAATGTCATTCCAGAGACATATAGTTTCCCCGCGTTCTGAGGTCACACCATGCTATTATTTGTGGAGTAAGACGACTGTCGTGGGAAGTCGCATTACTATCAAGAGCAGAAGACTTTATGAACATCTCACTTAAACTTAAATTTTCCGATTAAACTTAAACGAGAAATGTGGAAGAATCATAGAATCTGGGGGAAGACCTCATTAAAGACAATAAATAATTTTTACAAAATTTTAAGAAATAAAACACCTGACTAGATTTCAATATTTCCAAAGGGAAGGCATAAAGTAACGTATCCTCCCAACCCTTTGGTATTGAGAGGGTTAATATCGGTCAAATACAGTCTATAAAGCTTTTACAGGGCCTTCTGACTGCAAGCTGCAGTTATTTACGTGCTGTGCTACTTGTAATAATAGTAATAATTGCCACCGGAAAGCTTCGTTTATATTTTTTATAGTGAACAACACGACGCATCATCGATGTCCCTTCTAAATTGGTGCTTCAGACTATTTAAACACTTTGAAATACATACTTTGAGGGTGTGTTGTGAATAATTAGATCCAATGTCTCTATTTGAATGCCAACGTAGCACATATTTTTCTGCAGCTATAGGCCTGGATAGGGTAGTCTTACGACATCGAATTTTCAGGCCTAATTTCTAAAATGACGACTGTTGATCTTTGCCTTGGGGTGCATACTTCACACTTTGGTCACTATTTTAACGACTGTATATATGTGGAAATTAACTCACACTTTCTTTCTGTCTGATGTTGCAATGTTGCAACATCAGACAGCGTTTTAACCTCTAATAGAAATGTAAATTATGCATTTTTCGTGCTGCTGCTGTTTTTTAATTGACACTGGAGCCATCTACTGTCGTGGTACAAAGATCTAACTATGGACTCGACTTTACAGTGCAGAATTCTGCTGGTGATTGGAGGAATTGGGATTTGCAATTATTTCGCGTTTTCTGGGTTTGTGGAGTCGCATTTAAGCTACAGATCACTTTCAACAAATACGAATTTTAAATTTTTTATTTACATTTTCGAAGAAAACGCTGATTTTTAAATATTTACAGAGAAATATTGATTTTTCATGCAGCCATCTGGTAAGTAACAGGAGCAAGTAAGATGTGAAAATGGACTTGCTCTTATTTATGTTTTCAGACGTTGTGGGATAGTATTTAATGTAAAAATCTCATTTTCAGTGAATAAGAATTCCTAATTTCTTACTTATATTTTAGAACAAATGTCGGTTTTTATTTGTGAGTTAAGAAGTATGCAATTTACTCGTTCCAGTATTCCACAGCGAATGATACTTAGCTACCAACGTGTGGACAGGCATAGGCAGTCCTTAAACGAATTTTTGGAAGTTAGTAATGCATATGAACAGCAGTCGAATCTCGCTCCCACGAATGCAGGGGGTGCTCAACGTGTGTGTGTGTGTGTGTGTGTGTGTGTGTGTGTGTGTGTGCGGGGGCGGGGGGTGCTTAATGCAAAATTTCCACAGTGGCAGTAGGTGTACACAGGCCCTCTCCTCCTTGACCTTGGGACGAGCAGCATGACACGATTCCTCGAATGACTGGAGAAATACCGATGTTGACATCAGTAAAATATGAGAAGCTCAACTGCGTGATATTTCCCAGAATGACCTCTAGGTTGGGCTCAAGGTTGTCTCTTTCTCTCCTTGCCCTACTACTTCTAGAATGGACCAACTTTGTGTTATAAGATATTTGCACTTAAATTTTGCTAACTCAAATGGAAATGAGATTGAAATGAGGAAAGCAGTTGTGTAAGTGGCTATGATACTGAGAATTTTGAAAAGTAAATAATAAAATGATTTAGAGAAGGTGAAAATACAGCTGGATAAATGCAGTGGTCAATAATACAATTATGCTGTATCTATGAATGGAAAACACACAGGTCTGCATTCAGGAAGTAAGGCATTTTACCTAGATTTGCTACAAAATGATTCCGTCATGAATATGTAGGAACTGCAACAGTTTTACGACAAAGGGCCATGAATGTATGTGTTCTTCAGTGCTTACGTGTTTCAGAGATGACAAATAAAAGAAACTGATGAACTAACAGACGTGTTAGGCTCTGAGGAATTTGTGCCCATCTAGATGGACTTCCAAATTTGATTCATTCCTGCTGAACAGAATTTCATACACATTTTGCAATGCCTATCCAGTACAATCTCGGGGAGCAACGAAAGAAGGGATAGAAGTAACTTTTAATTTGTTAATGGATGGAGACATTTGAGTTTGTCCTGCCTCTTGTATTCCACATTAGGATTTTGGAAAATACTGACTTAGTTTCTAAACTACCGCATTCTTCTACTACTGATCTTTCTGAGCGCGGGTTGCTATTCTAGATTTGTTCCCCCAGACACATTCAACAACCCCCGCCCACCAAAGTTGGTTGCAGTATTCCTGGGATACTGTGTGTGTGTGTGTGTGTGTGTGTGTGTGTGTACCCACGAGCATAAAGCTCTGGCCCTATACTTCCGTTTCACTCTCTCGCCAGATCAGCTACCTAAAGACGCACATAGAAATAATTTTACCCATGTTTCAGAGAGAGTGCCTAAAAGTAGTGCAGCGAGTCTTTATGTTATTTTACTTACGTAACATAGCTTACTAACAGCAATGGATTTCTCAAGACATTTGGCCGAGTAATGCATGTATAAGTTCTTTCATTAGCTAAGAACACACACCATTCTGTGGATGCACTAAACACTTACTCGAAAGCATCTGTCTTTCAATACTTATATACGATTGGAAAAATAGTAGCTCGTTAATCAGACTGAGTAAGATCAGGCTTGAACTTTAGTGTACATAAGCCAAACATACGCATCTCTTTGGATTCTCGAAGATGAATTCACACAACATACTAATGAAACTGAACCACTGAGTTCTCAAGACAGACGCCATCAAAAAATAAAGACGTTTACTAAAGTCAACTTCATACTTTCGATGGCGTCTAAAATACGACGTTTAGGGAACACTAATTAAATTATGTAATTGAAATTATTCTCTGTTTATGAGTTTAACACTTGGTGAAAAGTGAATCTGACCTAACAACTCTTCTTTATGTTTTCTAGACTGAACAAGTCATGTAATTTATTGGTAAAACCTGTTGTAAAACCTTTATTTCACAATGTATGAGGGCTAATTTGGAAAGTAAGGAATGATTGGTCGCGAAATGGAAGCCACATTGAAAATCCGATCAGACTTTGAACAAATATGTAGGGCAGTGTCTCTAGTATGCCAGTAGATAGTGTCAAGTTGCTCTTTCTAGTTCTGAGCGCACAATCAGTGCATAAAGATGCCCAGAGAATGGTGACTTCCACAAAATATGATGCTTGCCAGGAGTTTTTGGCTTCGTTTCATGCAACTCCACGTGACGTAACTGTCATGCATTATCTTCTTCATGAAAGTTTCCGACCGCACACTTCAAGGACAGTGAGGACAGTCCTGCAGCGTTTTCCATGGGAAGTGTTCGATCACTCACCATACAGCCCGCAATTTGCTCCCAAAGATTTTCGTCCCTGTTCAGATGAACTGCCGGCTATGAAGACAACATTTTGACACAGACAACGAGCTACAGACCAGAGTAGAAAATTGTCGGAAAACACTGTAAACTGCCTTCTTGATGAGTGCGTAGTAAAGTTGGTACAATGCTAGAACGGACGTCTAAGTCGGAGCGGCGACTATATACAGAAGGAGGTGGAAGTTGTAACTAACTGTTCCGAAACAAACATTTTTGATTTCCACTGCGGTTTCCACTTTGTGACCGATTGTTTCTTACTTGCCCAATAACCGTCGTACGTTTAATATACTTGAACTAGGATAATAAGTTTGAGAAATATATAAATGATCCTTAGATAAACAGTAAATTTCAAGGGCAAATAAAACAGTTTTTAAAACTAAGTAATGTCTTCTGATGGTTAACCTTTGATTTTTGTTTTAGGAAATATCGCCAGGAATTGTGAAAACAGCTATATATAATAACTTAAAAAAGTATTCGATTGAAGCACTGAAAAATATGCATACTCCTATGATGGAACCTGAAGGCATAGCGGATGCAGTTATCTATATGTTATCGCAACCTCCACATGTTCAAGTACGTACTGACAATGGTCATAAAAGATGCAGAAAACCTGTTCTGTGTATAAAATATTTATTTAATTAGGCATTTCTTCTTCCTACGAAAATTACACACTATCATAGGTAATCCAACATCTTGCACAGGTTTTTTACGCTAAAAAGATAGGTGTTCGAAATTTGATAAAAGTTTCATTAAGCTTTATGATGTTAATAAATAAAACATTGGTTGCTACAAACGCACACAGCCCATTTCAGATAAATATTTAAAATTTATATCAAGGGCCAATAATAATAATAATAACAATAATAATAATAATAATAATAATAATTGAAGATCCACCTCGAGATACGATAACAGGATGTAGAATATTGACGGTGTAATAGCGCTTATGAGGAATTTATGTGACACAGATGAAATTGACGTAAGTGGAAACAAGTTATTGGGTAAGAAACAAAGTAGCATATTTAGTTCTGCTGATTCAAAAGGAAATAAAGGAGTGTATGAAAAGGATGAGAACAATAGGACAGAATTTTCTTCTGTTTACCAGTCAAAAAGAAAAGAAACTTTGATTGGCAACATTACTATGATCACTTAGGAAACTTTGCGACTTATTGTTAAATGTAGCAGTATATACCAGCAGTAAAATACCACTATTTGAGCACAAATATTGAAAATGGACTGCTCTATAAAAGACTAACTGAGAAGTGGGTAACCAACTGTGTCAGTCCTCATTTCGACGACCTCACCAATGATTTTGGCATGTGAAATATTCGCACTATTTTAATACACAACATTCTATTTCCTTTTACACAGTCACTCTTAGTACCGAAGTCATTGTATTCATCATCTCCCTCTCACTGCTACATCTCCATCCCATGTCTACTTCTTCTCCCATTGGACATTCTCCTGTCTATCTCTCTCCCATTGCCATTGCCATCATACCCTTCTCTTGCTCTTCCTTACGACTGTCTCCTTCTTTCACTTTCATTGTCTCTCTCTGTCACACTGCCATTGTTATCTTTCTTTTCAGCCACTGTTGTCTCCTCTCCACTTGTGTCCTTTGGGGTGGTTTCCCTGAGGGTTTGGTCTCTAGACTAGGAAACTTAAAAGCGTGGGTGGTGTGGGAGAAAGTGGGCAGGCTGTTCTTGTTAACTTTTGTTGATTGGGAGGGAGGATGGGAAGGTTCCAGACCTCTAAGCCTATGTGTGGTTCCACTCACCTCTCTTTCTGCTTTCCATTGTCTCCTCTATCTTTAGTTCCCACTATTATAACATTCATCCATCTCTTCCTCTTTCGCTGCCACATCTCCCAACTCCTCTCCCTATCTCTCTTTTATAATGTGAGTGTCTCTCTGCTACTGTCTTGCAGCACAACAAAGCGTGAATATGTTCCCATGCCAAAAACTTTTGGTGGGGAAGGCGGAAAGGGGACTGAGGCAGCTGGTTCCCCACTTCTCTCTGAATCTTTTACAGAGTAAGCGTATTTGTCTTTTTTCTGTGCTCCGACAGAAGAATTGTTCAACTAATTCCCTTCTTTGCCCTGTTGCAGCAGGGTGTGCTGCTTGTATAAGATGAAGTCTGTATCTCAGTAAAGTCTTGACATTTTACTTATATACTTCGACGTATTTACATACTACCACACATATAAACGAAAAATAAGTACACATATCGTAACGTTAAAACCGAGTCGTTTTCCGTCCAATATAACATCACTTTACAGTCATTTACAAAGAAGAGCTCAATAATTTTAGGCTACGCCTACAGTATACCAAATCATGCGGTGTTTGAAAGTACAAAAAATTTCGTATTACAGTTTTTTGTAAGGTGCTTATGGCGTTAAGAAGCACCAACGAATACTTTCCAGCTCAAGATAGTGACGTCAGAACCCTTGCCATGACCCCAGAACCCTTGCCATGCGGTCTCTATGTCAGTTAAAACTACATTTACGCCTCAGTTCAGATGTTTTACTAATGTACGGTGAATTTAAACCTCTGGATCCCTGTAACACATGTTAAAATCGAAAAAAGGTTTAGAAATTCCCAGAGAACATCATGTTAAGGACATACGGTAAAATTTTCAACGATTTAACATTAGAGAAGCGGCCAGCAGCA
Source organism: Schistocerca americana (assembly GCF_021461395.2). NCBI lineage: Eukaryota > Metazoa > Arthropoda > Insecta > Orthoptera > Acrididae > Schistocerca > Schistocerca americana. Next base: position 1,081,474,757 of record NC_060120.1, read on the forward strand.
CAACTAGTAGCATACTTTTGGTGCCCAAAATCACAGTGTTCAGGGGTTTTCCCAAGTACAGCCATTGAACAAAGACTAAAGTAATAAATTCCACACTAGACTACACCTTATTCTAAAGAACCATACAATTTACTCAATAATGTGAACATTTTAATTATTATCAACAAAATAGCCTGTGCCATAGCTAAATTTAACCATAGATCATAAAGCAAATAACCATAAAAGGAAATGTTAAGGAAAAAAAATTTTCAACATCAATCCAAATTAAAGAGATAATACAGACATCAACAGAAACTTTTCTAGGTATGGTGCCATTCTAAAAAAGCAGATAACAGCAACACAGCAGTTATTGTGTATCGAAGTGACTACAATTCCAACCCAATCGAATTTTTTGTATCTAACATTATCACTGAACTAAAAAGAGACCTCACCCAAAAAATTATAACGGTCAGCTGAAAAAATTCTTAAATTTTAAATTTTTTACTAACCATTACTGAAGCCCAGTACCGTGTTGTAATGAATAAACAGTCCTTGAGGTTAAGGTCTTAACCTAGGATTTACAAAAGTGGTTATCCTATACGTCCAATTGTAAATGTTATAAACAACCTACGACACAAAATACCACAAATCTTAATAATACACTGAAGAAATATTAAACTATCGAAAACAGCTTTTCAATGAACAATATTTTTGTGTTAATCAGCAACATTAAGTGTCTAATAACGCTAGACACTGCAGTATTTGCCTCTATTGACATAGTAAACGTCTACAGAAATACATTCTTCAAATACAACCTGTCAGTAATACAAAAGATTTTTATCAGGTACAGAAAAGCTAATCAATGGAGAAATTTCTGAACTCAGGATATCGCTTGAATTAATGTTGTAACATATATTTTTATTCAGTGGTAAGTATTATACACAAGATACTAGTCTGGCAATGTATAGTAACCAGGTGTGTTTGCTTGCAGGCTTATTTGTACATAACCTACAACAAAAACTATTAACTCATCCACAATATCCCGCCAAAATTATGTGGTATAAAGGATATGTGAGTTACACAATGGCACTTTTCACTGGTCCAAAAGAAGAAGTAAATAATTTAGTTGATGACATGAATGAAATGTACTTAAATATCAGTATCATAGTTGAAAATCAGGGACATGAAGGAATTAATTTGATTCATATGACTATTTTCAGTATTTGCAGTCACAAGAACGAGCATACCTCCCAAACACATAGAAAATCCACTACTGCTGATGTTACAATTACCAATAACGCATACCATCCTGACCGGCACAAAATCTATTCAGGTCATCTTGTAAGTGCACACTATGCAACATCATCAGTGAAGCAGATGAATGTGAATAAATGAACATACTTAAATCTATAGCCCAAAATATATAACAGTTACCTCATAAAGACCCTAGTTGAAAAATCGAAAGTTAACTTAAGCAACTACCACCACCATCAGAAGCCAAGAAATAAACGACAAAATTTGCCCGCCTTACATTTCTTGACAAAGTCTCATACAAACTTACAAATCTTTCCAGACCGCATATTATAACAAATACCATTCCAGAGAGTCGTTAAACTACAGAATAAGAGTTGTTCACGTTAATACAATGGAGAGTGGCATCGAAAGCGTGACATGCTCCTGTTCTTGCTTCTGTACAGGACAAACGGGAAAAAATTTGCAACGTGCTACAAAGAATATAAAGAGGACTTTGGATGCAAAAACATAAATAAGCCCAGATTTACATCGCATATTGCTCATCATGAACACTCTATTGGTAATATCAATGAATATTTGTGCCCCACATATTATAAACAAAGTGTTATAGGAGATATTTACATTCACAAGCTAAAATCATCTCAAAGAATCCTTAACGAATAATATGAATTAATGTAGAACTTTTTATTTCAGTATTTTGAAGACATCCCAGACCAAAACAGAAATGGACTAGAATGAGAAAAGGCTTAAAAATTTGGAATGAGGATATAATGAAAGCTGTCAAAGCAAAACAGGATGCATATATAAAATACTTAAGCAACCCTACTATTGAGAAGAAACAATACTATACAGAGAAAGGAAATAACGCTAAACGCGTAGTAAAGAAAGTACATCAGGATCCGTGGGATAGGTTTATTTCTAATATCGAATATGATATCCATGGAAGACCACAAATGCCAAATAAGGTTTTAAAAGGATGAAACACACCAGAAAGAGATAAAATACAAATAAATTGTGTTGAAGAAGAAGAGTGGATAAATCTGTACAGCGAATTGTGGTACGATCATAAAGCACAAGAAACAGAAATTGAACAACTAGAATAGAAAGGATTAGATGAAATCAGTCTGACGAATTAACATCTGCACTAACATCACTTAAGAACAGAAAAGCAACAGGAAAGGACTCCATTAAAGCTGAATTATTACAATATGGAGGAATGATGCTACCAACGACTGCTAAATCTCTTCAACCAAGGTTGTAAGAAGAAGAGTATTCCCAACGACTGGACAACAGCTACAGTGATACCAATTTTTAAAAAAGGGGATAAAAGCCTATGCAATAATTACAGAGGAATAAGTTTACTGGACTCAGCATACAAGGTGTATGCTAAGATTTCAAATACAAGATGTAAAAACATGGCAGAAGCAGTACTGACTGCATGAGGAACAAATGGGTTTTAGAAAAGGACACTCCTCAATAGATGCGGCTTTTATTCTACAGCAAATAATAGAAAAACTAAGAAAGTGTAATAAGTCAAAATACACTGCTTTTATTGTCTTTAAAAAAATCTTTGATCAATATCAATCGACAGAAACTTTGGGAAATAATGATGAACCGTGGATATCCAAAGCATCTTGTGAATGTGATACTAAGTTTATATCAAGACACAAATATCAGCCTAGATCTCAATGGTGAAACGACTAAGGAGATACCAACTAACAAAGGGGTACAACAAAGTTCTGCATCTTTCAAACTTTATACAACACCAACATTAATGAAATAATACACATATGGAAATCAATATTTCATAAAGGCATCTACCTAGACAGAAACATTCTTTTAAATAATTTACTATATGCTAATGAGGCAGTGATCCTAGAAGATAAGGAAGATGACCTTCAGAAAGGAATCTACTTGCTAAAACAAATAAGTGAAAAATTTACCATGGAACTTTTAAAAAAAACTAAGACAATGACCTTCATGGGGAAATAACCAATCGGTACCAAAATACTGATAGATCAGAAGATTTTACCACAAGTGAACCATTTCAGTTGCCTTAGATGTAAAATGACACATGGCTAAAGCAGAGATATTGAAATGAAGCTAAATAAATTCAATTGGGTATGTGGAACAGTTAACAGGTACCTAAAAAAGAAAACCAGGAAAGACACTCTAATTAAATTGTATAAAACTGTTGCAGTTCCCACACTTCTCTATACAAGTGAGACCTGGATTATTACCAAGAAGCAAGAAAGCCGGGTTGAGGCACAAGAAATGAAATTCCTTAGGGGTGTTAAAGTTTGAACAAGAGAAGGCAGGCTAAGAAATTAAGATATTAGAGAAGAACTGCAAATCTTTAGACTCAATGATAAAATTCGTGGTTACAGAAGAAAATTTAACGAACATCAACAAAGAATGGAGAGTGAGAGACTTCCCTAAAAGACAAGAAATTATAAGTGCCATGGGAGAAGAGAGCGAGGAATACCCCGACAGGGATGGGTGCCATAACAGGCAATTGCTGCCTAATACGGAAAGAGAAATGGAGGTGATAAGAAATATTCATCCTCTTGCATAAATTATATTCTCATAGTCACGTAACAAATATGGCGTACTGTAACCCATTTGCTCTTTAATTACATACTTAATATTTCACTTTGTTTGTTTGTCTCTTGTGTGACTTTTTAATCCATATTAGATGTACATTGCCAATATAAGAACATACCTGCAGCTAGGAAAACTGACTTAAATATGTTATCTGTACTTGTATTCTCTCATGCAGAGCCCTTTGCGCCGAAGATCATGAGTAGGAAAGACAGACATCTACCGATTTCATATTCTTTGTAGTTACATCCAGTGTTTTCCACCTGTGAATAAGTATAAAACCAGGCATAGTTAACTATTGTGTATAATCGATAATGTGCATTGTGGGAACGTGTTTACCCTGGATATCACCATGCAGTGCCCTGTAAGTACCCATAAAATAACAACCTTTCCGTTTCGTTACTAATTACAAAATTTTCGTTACCTTTGCCAGAACTATCACCACGGCGTCTATATACATTTGGTGAACGACATAATGTTGATGTAATATGTACATTACGTTATGAACCTGCAGTGGCTCGAAAACTAGTTGATAGTACAATAAGTCATATCAAAACTCCAAAAAAGCAACTGACTGCAAATTTATATCCAAACAAATTGAAAACTCATTGATTAAAGGAGAACATGTGCCCGCCTCTGATGTTTTCGCTGTCGACTTGTCCATCCGATCAAGGCATAGACTGCTTATGTATACCACTTGACACAGTCTTTCTTTGGCCCGATGTGCTTGTAGCCACACTCACTCTTCTTAGTTGACAGTTAGTCGGGATATAATACATGGTGACAACTGTTGAACTATATGAAATACCGTTCCACATAGACATTAAACTACAGAATAAAATTTTTTCACGTTAATCCAGTGAAGAGTGGCATTGAAAGCCTGGCAGATGCAAATTAACATGCTCCTCTTCTTGCTTCTGTACAGGACGCAAAAACTTAAATAAGACCAGATTTGCGTCGCATATTGCTCATCATGAATACTCTTTTGGTAATATCAATAACAATTTGTGGCCCACATATTATAAACAAAGAGTTACAGGAGGGATTTACATTCAAAAGCTAAAATCACCTCAATGAATCCTTAACCAACAATGTGAATGAATGTAGAACTTTTTCTTTCATAATTTTGAAGACATCCCAGACCCAAACAGGAGAAAGCTTGTAGTAAGAAAAGGTCTAACAATTTGGAATGAGGATATAATGAAAGCTGTCAAAGAAAAACAGGATGCATATATAAAATACTTAAGCAACCCAGCTATTGAGAAGAAACAATACTATACGGAGAATGAGTTTCATTGTGTGAGCAGGTAGCACATGACCATTTCTGCATCCACAGACATATAGCAAATATGTCTAAAATGTGCGTGAGGAACATCACATATGTGATATATGGATTAAGTTACATACTGACAAAGTGTGAAAGAAAGTACAAAAATGTGAGATAAAAATTTATTATTTTCTATACAGCTTAAAAGTAATTTTACGTTTTCGTAAGGAGACACAACAGTACTTTCATACACTCTGTAGAGTGATTGTCAGTACAGTTTCCCTGCCAAAATAAAGAAAATTCTTCCAGCAGCAGCTAATTGTCAATTTACTGCCAATTTTGAACCTCTCCTGGCCAGCAGTGGTGGCCCATACACCTAGGCGAACGCCTTTGGTTCATTCAGTCTGGGGTAGTAGAACCGAACGAAGTTGTACCTTGTGCTGTGGATTGACTGGCTATTCCAAAACCCATGAACAGCTCCAGCACAGGAACAGTCTCTATGAATTGCGAAATGCATATTCAGTCCATCCCACTGCAACAGCGTTACTTGCAGAAAAGTATTCCCCCTACACTCATTAGTTATCACTTATTTCCATTCCTGTGAAGAAACCTGCAGCTGCACTCTTCAGCTGTATGTTTACTGGTAATAAACTTATTAAATTCCTCGCTTTTCAGCACCAAACATTTCCTGACAGAAATAAAGACACCATCTTCCTCTCCAGTCTTTTTCCCACCAGTTAACAAGTGGGGGAACTGAATTAGGGAGAGGTGACAAAAAAAATGTCACAGGATCACCATCCCTTTTCCCAGAGAGTGGCGGAGTGAAATGGGTTGGGGGTTTCTCAGATGGACAGATTTATAACCCCAGGGGGTTATAAATCAATTAGCATAACAATAGGTTAAGGGGAGGGCAGGGGGACGATTTGCCCTTGAATATATGCTTGTCTCTGTATGCATGCAACCCACAGAAACAAAATGCACCAGAGTGAGCTTAGTCCCAGTACTTTAAGTACTTCTCCAGAGTGTGATTTACAATCTGTTTAAGCTTTGTTCAGAATTCCTCTACACCCATCGTACTGGAACTAAATGATGTCAGTTCATTGTCTAAGTTGGATGCTAACACCTGGCTATCTGCTCTTTGTAGTCGATATATCTCCTAGCTTTTGTGATTGATTTATTAACCAAAATCGCTATGATGACATCGTGGCCATTAACCCCTGTCTTTATAAATACATCGTCGATCAGATTAGGCCTGTTTGTAGCTACAAGGTCTAAAATAGTTCCATTACATGTGGGCCACCCTCATGCTTCAGTGTAGTATGTTGCAGTGGAAATCGTGATCGTGTTGGGTTGAGGGCCACTCCGCACCCACTAAAGCCGCCTCGAGGCACATGTAAGCGCTTGTCGCATCGCCGAGGCCAATGCTGGTATCTCACATGACTGAGCGATGAAACAGTTCATAGATTAAAGATGAATGGCATCAGATATGTGATAATATGTAGACCACTTCTTGTGTGTGCTGGCCGTCATCTGCACCTTACAGGTTGTAGAGTATTGCCCAGAAGTAATGTGCTATTTCCGAAATGATATGAGCCTTTAAAACGTCTTTCTCAGTTTAGTGGTGATTCCCTTCTGCCCCGATACATAGTTGGATATCAGCTGTATGTCCAAAAGGACCATCCTAGAAGGTTTCCATCGACTAGTTGGTTTTATATGCCTCCTACAGCCGCATTAAATGTAGTTGGCATATGACTGCGAACCAGATGAACTGCTCATGTGCTGTTGGTTCCCACTGCACAAAGCACCTATCATGCAAATTCTACAGCAGGACAGTTCTTCCGGTGCACTAATGTCGCCTATTTTAATAAAAACCAAATTGAGGACCTAATTGAAAATAAGCACTTTTTTTTACAAGGTTAGAGACATTTATGTATTTATACCAAACATGAATTTCAGATTTATTATTTGGCTTCTATGGGAGATCGGTTAAAAAAGATTTCTTCTCACCATGGGAAACGAAACAGTGCGTCGAACTGCAACAGACAGTACTTTTCGAGGCAACGTAGCAGAGCTGACTCTACAAGTAAAAAATCCCAGCTAATTTAATGTAGACTGTAGTACGGCGGATACTGACACTGCTCAGTACTGGTTACAGTAGACTGAGTCTCAGTCACACAGCACAGCGTGTGGAGTCCGAATATCTGTCGACACTAAAACAATTGTAAAAACGACAAGGAATGCAGCAGATGTTTTCGCCACACCATGGCACCAGAAAGTTGTGGGGATCGGTAGATATCGAGAAAGGAATGTCGGTGGAAACTGATTTTGATTACTAACTTTTCAAAGGCCCTACAGCAGTTGCGAAGGGATGAGGAAGGTAGCAAATGTTTACAACGCTACTGAGTTCCACAATGTCTTGTAGATCAAAAGGCGGAGGAAGGAACGATTGCTGAAGATAGTTTTATGGCTGCCTTGTCGAAAATAGCAGCATTTAAACTGTTCACAACGTTCTGAACGTGATAGTTCCTTATGAGATTTTCATCTGCCTTCTGCCTAAGAATTTGAACTCTTTGACTTCTGTACACATTTAATCAAATTTACGATTGTAATATTTCGCTTCTACAAGTGTTATGCTTCGGAGATTGTGTGCGCCGTATGTCAAAATTTACGGCAAAGAGTTTTGTGCCAGAGAAGTCACCATAACTTGCACGAAAACTATGCTGGTATGACGGAAAATTTATAAAAATATGTATAATAATATAAAAATATGGCCTAACAATGTTAAAATGATGTAGAGTTCCTGTTGTAAAATAAATTAGTAAGTCGGTATACACGAGAAGCACATTAAATTATGTAATTTGATATTGTAGTATGCTTTTTTTTTATTAACGCTAGCAGAACATCGTTAACCAGTGAAGTAATTTTTTTTTCACATTCTCATATTTACTTAAATCTATGAGCTTTTGTTGCAATAGTCAACGAATACCGTGCACAAATTTACAAACAGGAAATATTTCTTACTGTCAGCCAACAAAGCTGTGTACTTCGGAGAACTGTTTCTTACTTCAGCTGATGTAAGATCAGCATACTTAAAATAGGCAGTATGACTAGAATCTAAACCTGCTTGATTAAGCCATGCGGGGCGGCTTCGTGCAGCTTCCCCCCTCGGAGGTTCGAGTCCTCCCTCGGGCATATGTGTGTGTTGTCCTTAGCATAAGTTAGTTTAAGTTAGATTAAGTAGTGCGTAAGCTTAGGGACCGATGACCTCAGCAGTTTCGTCCCATAAGACCTTACACCAAATATCCAATTTGCATGATTAAAAGAAAATTTTTCAGTCACCAAAATTATAAAATGGAACACAGCGTTTTTCTTTCTCCTAGAACCTTTCATCTTCTTTGGCACTTATGTCCCTACTTTACTAAAAACTAATTTAAATTATTCACAAATTTTCACTTGTTGTGAATTTTGTATGAATGTTGGCCTGAAATTTCAGCAGTAAACGCAAATTCTTTGGCAAGTTCAATAGATAGCTTTGGTCTATGGAATGAATCAATCACGTTTTCACAACGTTAACTTTCATGCAGGCATCAATCAATACAGTACCGTCATCCTTTCATGTCATGGCCGAGAACTAAAATTCTGCAATACGTGAAGTTGCTTTCAGAAATACCTTTCTGACACAAGCAATGAATTTGTCAATATCAATGAACTTGCTACCATCTCTTCTGCAACTCTGTGTAATGTGTGAGCCAAACATGTTGTAGGCGTATTGTCATATCGCTGGCTTAGTCGTGAAGTATCTTTGCGGGCAGACGCGTTTGTAGTGAGTCGAGCGAGGGACACGGTACTCTTATGTTGTGTAGTGTGTAGCTCTGCATGTGAGAGGCTTTTTTAGTATTCAGGTTGAACTGTTGCTGCAAGTGCTGTTACAGTAAAGTGGTGAAATATGGAGGTGATTCAGAGGAAAGTGTGTCAAGAAGTAATGAAAAAATGAGCAGTGCCGTCGATAACGTGTTTACGTTTCCTCTCGTTGCGTGTCGCACAGCATCGATCATCCGCGCCGTGTTCGGTCTACCAGAATGAACCAATGTGAATTAGCAAAAATTAGTTATCATGAAAGTGCAGTTAAGTGCCAGTGTTTTGTAGCGAGCGTGAGAACGTGCGTTCGATCATCGCGATTCCGCATTAACAACAATCAGCCACGCCACGACTGTTACGCCCACGCTCGTACAAGTGAGAACTGAGAACTGAAAAATTAACTTTACGAACAGTGTTATATCATTACTAGTGACAAGGAAGACTATTAACAGGTATCTGTATGTGTTAAGAGCGTAAGAACTTTAGTTCGATTATTCGGCTTCCGCATCATCAACAATCACCCGCGTCTTGTCGGTTACGCGTACGCTCGTCTAGATGATATTTTGTGAACTGTTAATCATCCATTAATTGGGATAACCATTCTGAATGAGAATGTAAACAGTGCGACCTGCGATTTTCCTTTAATCGTCTCAGAATATAGTTGTTCTTACCAGACGTCGAACAGTGTTGTGTTTTAACGTTGCGTAGCTCCCCTAATTCCGCTTGCATATTTTCGATAGATGATTTCAGGCATGCCTACAGCCAGCTGTGGAGCAGAACAATACGACCGCCACGGGATTAACAGGTACGTGGTGTGGACAGGGCGCACGTTCACGAAACGAGAAGCCAGTATAAGGTACGCCCCCCCCCCCCACATTCGTACTACCGTATAACCATGTGTGTACAAAGACTGATTGTTAGTTTATAGTATTGAGCGACGTCACATGAGCTCAGGGATGTGTACGTCAAAGAACTTGTGACACAGTGCATGTACTCGTCCGATCCATGACAGTGAAAAAGAGCTAGTGCTACGAAGTAAACATACTCTACGGTGGTGCGCTTTTGACACGCTAGCGGCATCTATGTGCGAAAGGGAGCAGTTATTTGGCAGCCATTGCGGAAGACGACGCTAGTGTCATCATAGGTATAAGTGAAAACTTTTTGGCAGCAATCACCGTGTACCACGTGAGCGGCGCCTAGGAGCGACGCTGCAAATATTACCATGCTTCTCAGAGAGTGTGCAGTGCTGACAGCCCGACGGCGTCAACTGAGTCGACGCTACGCAACAGCCGCGACTACGGAGCCAGAAGACAACGCAAAGTAAGGGCGAATACTGACTACTCTGACATGACGTGGAAACACATGGGCTCATGTCATAACGCACGTGATACAAAAATCCAACGCAGGGTTTCCTGCACTGATGTTTATATTGAGCTGACGTGACGTGAGAATACGTTGGATGATGCAATCTGACGCTACACGCCTTATGACGCGTGGGAAGAATATTTGAAGTTCTAGATTTTCGTGAGTCGTGGGAAGGCGTCAGAGTTGTGAAGTGGTTTCTCCTATACCGTTTGCAGTTATTATTTGAAGATGGAGGAGATGTTGATTGAATACGTTCGGTCAAATCCGGACTGTATGACGCTACAAACCGGGAATATCGTAACCAGCATTCAAGGAAAGATTCAAGGAAAGAGGCTTGGGAAGAAATAGGAGAAAAACTCCGCATTATAGGTTAGTGAAAACAGTTACTTTTTCCATATTTTTTATTAGTTTTTCTTTTTTACAATTTATAATAGTTCAATAGGCATTATATTTTATTTTGACAGTGAAAGGGTACAGTACCGCCCGACACTGAAAATAGGTACAACATACTTCATTATTCTTGTCAGAACAACATATTTTTTGTAAAAATAACTCAATTTCAATTAATACAGCGAAGCTGGATACCAGTGTGGGAAAGAATGACAATTTACTTATTTAATTGATCACATGTGCACTCCCATAAAATAAATCCCTACATCCAGTTTGGTGAGATCTGTGAAATGAATGAATGTATGGTCGTCTGCTAACTGCAGATAGTGAATGTGAATATATGATCATCTTTGAGACGATCTTTTGGTCACCTTTGGTGGAACCAAAGAGATGAAATTTACCAGAGCTTTGAGCGCCTGAAATGTGGCTGACCAATGGGTAGGATGGTCTTCCACCACCTCAACGGAGGTGCAAGGTGACCTGAAGAACACCCATGTTTCAGCACTCTGCCGCTGGATCTAGCATTGGTAAGACCTGTCTTAGGTGTGCTCCGTAAAGACAATAGAGTGGAGACATGGTATGCATGTGAAATACTTAAGAGTAGTTTGGAATAATAATTTCTCTATTTCAGGAACTTTTGTGGGGAGAATTAAATGTCAGGCAGGTAATATTAAGGGGATCGTAGTAATCTTCGGAAGTGGCCAACGGTCACAATTAAACCACATGTAGCAGTAAGTTGAAATACTTCCGAGTGCTTAAGTTCAGCTGAATTACTAGCTTGTGTTCTATAAGTTGGAAATATTTAAGAAATGGCGTGTGCAGGACTTGAAATTAGAGACGAGTACTTCCATGTGGTGAGTACTGTGTGAGTCTTAATCTGTGTATGAGACAAAGGATAAAGAGAAGTATTCGTCCATGGTATCAGTTGAGGACTCGCGTGTGTGATGAAAATGTTCTTAATATTACTTTGCGTGTTATGTTTCCGTGTGACGCTTGATTCAAACTGTAATACTCTGAGATTGATGCAAGGTGAGTCAGCCGTCTATCCAGCAACGCCACTTGGCTTGCATTGCACAGGAAGACGTGCATATATCCTCCAGAGTTGGTAGTAGGAAAGAAAAGTTACGAAGTGGGGCAGTGTCGTGTGAAACTGGGATGAATTTTAATTAAAGTGGGAAAGCTGAAAGTGATGTGATTATAACGTTACGACTATTCCTTGTTTTGTATTGTATGTTGCCAGTGTGACGCATTTCATGAAATTTAAGTATGTATGGTTGGCATGGGAGAGTAACAAGATAGTTTAAGAGGCAGTGGGTTATGCACGTTCGTTTTTGTACCACTCGGTCTGGAGGAAAGTTTCGTGATGATGGGTGTGAGAGTCGAAGTGCGAGATATTGCAAAAGATCCATCATCCTCTCCAGAAAGTGCACTGTAGCGTTAAATAATTACGAGACCATAAGATAGAGAATCACCAATGTAAAGCCATGCCCACTGGGCGGAATTTCGCATGTGTTATTGTTATAGGTTATAGAATTTGTGTGTTTAGGTTATAGAATTTATCGGAGTAAATAAGATAGTGAAAAGAAAAAGATTGGTGGACTTTTCCTTCGAATAGTATGTTGTCATGATACCCAGAATTTATAATGTGTGCGCCATTCATATTCAGTGCGATGGCCACGTGTTGTTCAAAGCCGTTGAATGAGAAAGGAAATGTGGTATTGCCAGTGCATAGTGAACATTCAGAGTTATGTAAATTACTAACAGTCAGATGTGCGTTATCCGTTGCGTAATATTCATACAGGAGGATAATTTGTAACTTAATTGCGAGTACGAGAGTTCATGTTACTCGATAAATAAAAATGAATGCACTCGCTTGGCAGACCACTCATCATGCAGGCCTGACTGCTTGATACCACAGTATGACCAACGCATGTGGGTGCCTCTCAATAGGAAAAAGTATCAATCCATAACAAGTAAAACCAGATATGAATATAACAGATATCTATTATATAAATTGGATTATATGAATTGTAATTAAAAATAACACCCAACTGAACTTAAAATGGTTGGTTATAACGAATGCGCTTATTAAGTAAATAATACCGTACGTGTCATGGAGCAACTATACCCTTTCGAATGGAGTGCCACTCCCAAGGACAACTTGCTGAACCATAATCAGAAACAAAGTACTTTTTGAACTTATGTCTGGTGATGGCCATTTCTCTCACAAAATTTCTATGAATCGGTTCGAGGTTGGCTACATCATGAATGTGTTCACTTTCCATTCTGATTGGTTCCTCGAAAGGGGAAATATTTGTTGATGTATTCCAAAGCATGTTATGTAGACAGGTGGAAGCTAAAACTATTAGATCTGCAGTTTCTGGTTTAGTTTCAATAGGCTTTAGAAATATTCTCCAGCGCTCGGCTAGAATTCTGAACGCATTTTCTACAGTCCGTCGAGCTCTTGAATGCCGGTAGTTGTATACCCTCTCTTCGTCACTTGTAATGGCTGCTTTGCTGTATGGACGCATCAAATAGGTTTTAAGAGGGAAGGCTTCGTCTGCAGTAATTACATAAGGTATCTCTATTGCTGGTAGTAGCTCTTTATCTTTTGGAACGGCGTATTTGTTGCTTTCAAATCTTTTCCCCATCTCAGATCGCTCAAAAGTTCCCCGATCGCTACTTTTTCTGGAAGCTCCAACGTCAACAAGCGTGAATTTGTAATTTGCATCTACCAATGCCAATGAAACAATGGAATATAATCCTTTGAAGTTATAGTACAATGAACCAGCACCAGCTGGACATCGTGCTTGCCGTCCAAAGCTCCTATGCAGTGTGGATAATTCCACTTCTCATCATAATCCTTGGCTTTCTGTTCCCATTCATCTTTCTTTGGTTCTGGCATCTAAATCGGTCGTAGACTTTTCCAAATTACCTCACAACACTCTTCAACTATTTCTCCAATAGTTGAAAATCCAATCCGAAAACAAAAACCCAATGTTCTGTAAGAATTGCCAGTTGCCAAGTATCTATGAACAGTGAAAAAAAGGCCTACTTCTTGAATTATTAATCTTCACGTTGTCCTTTGGCAACCAAGCGACGTTTGACTTTGAGCGCCAAAGGAGAATAAATGAATAACTAATAGATAACTATGGTGCATTTAAAACTACTTACGACTTTTGACAGTTCCGTATTGAGCGAGTGGAGGGGAGTGTTGCCAATGCGTGCCAGCAGGCGGCGATATCGCCACACCTAAAGGGAGCCGGCCGCCAGGTAAACATTCTTTAGCGGTAGAGAAACGACAATAATGAACAGAGAACGTTCTTTGGCGGCAAGGAAAGCAATTGTGGTAGTGTTTACCTGCGACCTGGCGACAGGAATGCCTTACAGGCCGTACCGGTGGCGGCTCAGGGGGGAAGCCTGGATCGCCATTGGTGTTGCCTGGGTAACGGACTCGCGTCACCTCCGGCAAGCCAAACGTCAAAATTCGCAACTAATTTTAAATGCACTATAAAGACTAGCCTAGAATTCTAAACTAATTTCTCTGTTCTAGGTAATGAATGTAAACACAACTGGAATAAACTGTGGAATACGTACATCCAGGGTAAACACCATAGAGCCATACAATCAGATCAGGCAGCAAAGTGTTTGAGCAAATGGAAATTTGAAGATGAAATGACTTTTTTGAATCTAGCTCTCGTAACAAGTAAAACTCGAGGAAATGCGGAAGACAGCCCCAATAATGAAGACTGTGATGGAACACGAGAAGAAACTGGCTTACGTCCGATTGATGAAACAGACTCACCAGTGGCCCCATCAGAAAGTTCCGAAACCAATCCACCGAGAAATGGTCTACTGAAAAGTGCAGTCCCTACAATGGCGGAGGCCATCGACAATCCCACTGCTAATGTATCAGATTCGCCAACAACTTTTACTCAACCCTCAGAGAAGCCTCTAAGGCCTTATGTTGGAAAAATACGTTTGTCGTCATCCGTACAAGAAATGGTTAAAATAATGAAAGACAACCAACGCTTGCGCTCCCAAGTACTTCTTCAAAGTGCACACGCTACATCAAGTGACAACGTGGACGATGAATGCGAACTTTTTTTCCTCAGCATGGCAAAAAATGTGAAAAAATTGCGTCCTGATGAGCAGATTAGAGTGAAGATGGAAGTGAGCAACATTGTTTTGGTGGAAGCGTTGCAAGCAGCACATGGGAGCTCATTTCAGATGAACCCTGGCTACCACAATACTCTTAATACAAATCCATCATCATTCTATCAATCCTCCTCAACACCATCTCCTCAACAATCTGAACACAGCTTGGACTGCTCAACGGACTCAACATTGTCCTATACTTGGGAAGAGAAACAGCAAGAAAAATTTCTTATTTGTAATTACCTATCTGATGCATAATAAAACGCACTTTGTGAAAAGAATATAAATAAAAATTCCAAAATGTCTCTGTGATAATTTTTTTCCTCCCAGATATATAATACAATAAAGTATTAGCACTTACCTCAAGCAAACTGCAAGTCGTATCTCCGCCGGAATTCTTTCCCTGAGTTGAGTGGAGCGTTTTTCTATTATCGAACCAACGAAGCTCAGGAGATGGTAGAATTCGGTTTTTGTCATTCTGTAATACCACTTAAACCACTCTTCACCTTCTATTAGTTGGGGCATTAAATTTTGGAACTTCCCGAATTCGTCTCGCCCCATATTGATAGGATGCACCCATTCTCTAGATGAGCAAATGGATGCAATACACAGAGCAGCCATTTCTTCTTCTTCCAGCATGTCAAAAACACGCAGTACATTCATGGTTGCAGGTTCAAAACAAACTGTCGGAAAATACAATGCAGACGAAGTAGTTGTGTCATGCTGCTATACGTCAGGCCAATGTGAACACAGCTTCATGTCTGACGTGGTCCCACGCTGCCTGACGTGACGTGGGAACACGTCACATCAGAGTAGTCTGTGTTCACCTTAAGTCGCGCATCACAACGTTACCTCACGCAACTGAAGCAACGAGAGTAATTAACTGACAGTGCAGATTGCGTTCTATAATTATGTAATTACAAACAGTAACAGTTGAAATACTTTTGTTCACAAAATTACGAGCCACAACTACTTTGCTGATCGTACAGTGAAGTAAATGTCACTCTCAGGCAGTAGTCCAACTTTTTACAAGTATTAATACAATTGCAGAACAATATTTACGTTAGCTTATATTTAATTTTTTTTCTGCTTTTGTTTTACGTGATCTTGTGTGTTATGTGTGCTTCTGAGCACGAATTACAGCGTTGAATGCATACGGTGTTGTAGTTTAGTTTCAGTTATTGCCATCCATTCTGTGCTATGGGTGTTACTGTGATTTTTTTTTATCTTTGTTGTTTGAGTGACTTTGTGGTTCAATATGGCAAATAATGAGGTTGGTGCAACAAAACTGGATAGGGAGGTGAAAGCAGACTTTTTAGGTGAAAGTAATCAGGTGGAGACAGAAACAGAAGCAAGTAGTAGTGAAATGTCGAAGGATTCCGGTACAGGGGACAGTAGTCTATCAGCAACCATCGTTGACATGCTCAAAACATTGTTGAATAGTAACAAACAAATAGAGGAAGACATTAAGCGGCAGAAGGAAGATATTAAGAAAACGTTAGAGCAAAATAATAAACAAGTAGAGCAAGATAACAAACAATTAAGGGAAGATATTACGCGTCAGAAGGACGATATTAAGCAGTCGGTGGAGCAGATAAACGAAAGTTAAAAGATCGACAAGACTAACGTGGCTCTGAGGAAGCTGGCTGAATCAAGTCATCAGAGGATAAATGAAGTTACCATTCCACTTGAGGAGAATTTTGCAGGCAATACTAAACGTTTTGAAAATATAGAATTGGATGTCAAAGATGTGAACGAAGAAATTATTAAAAAGATTGAGGCCTAAGATGAGAATTTTGGATGAGGAAGTGAAACACTGTAAACACAGGATATCAGCTGTTGCGCTAAGCCAGGATGCTTATACATGGCGAGTAGAAGAGGCGTACAGTGAGGTAGGTAAGACTAAGGAAGAGGTCGGTCAGCAGGTGAAGAGTGAAGTGAAATAACTATTAGGTGATAGAAGCAATGCTGGAGGTAGCTTAATTGGTATACAAAATGATGAGGTCTTCCTTGGTATAGGGAATTTTAAGAACTTCGAAACAAATGGGAGGTGGCATCCTAAGGATTTCTTAGATCAATTGAAGGGCGCGTTGCCTGAATTATGGGACGAGCAAAGAAAGGTACACTTCGTTGGAGCAAGATTGGAAGGTAAAGCTGGTAACTGGGGTATGAGAATAGGACATAAGTGTACAACCTATGCTGAATTTGAAAAGGAATTTTTGCAACAATATTGGTCAAGATGGAAGCTAAATGAAGTACGTAACAGTCTATACCACGGTAGGTTAGAGAGAGGGCGTGACCAGAACTTAAAGAAGTTCTTCGAGGATTATGATGAGAGGAGCTCGTATCTAGATGACGACAGAAGCAATAGTGTCCCTGACCATAAGTAAGCTACCAACTGGAGTTCAGGATAAGTTGCTAGCTATCCCTAAAGATGATGTAGAGGCAATGAAATTAGTCTCAGGATAATTAAACCCGTTATATGAATCACAAGGAAAAGGAGGAGAAGATGATAGAAGAGCATCAGGGAACAATGAAACCAATACAAATACCCATTCAAATGGTAATAATAGATATAATGGACGACATAGGAATAATAACAATGACAGGAGACATTATGATGGTTTATGTGGCCATGGTTGTCACAGAGGTGACGTTGACGACTACAGATATCAGAATTCATGACAGGATGCATTGGATGACCAGGTGCGAAACTGGAAACATAGCAAGTGGAAAGCGTATATAACATATTTTGAGGGTGTAATCAACAGCATACCTCATGCCACGAGGGCAAACACCATGTAGAAAACAATAATCTATACTGTAGTGAGTGAGATTAATGACTGCAGCAGAGTCATTCGATGTTTTGAAGAATATTGGTAGGTAGGTCATCACAGAGCAGACCACTGTAGTCCTGGTAGAGAGTATGGTATTGGTGGGCCACCATAGGTGCAGATCCACTGCAGTCCTTGTAGAAATAATGGTATTGGTGAGTCATCAAAGGTGTAGACCCATTGTGGTCCTTGTAGATGCGGCCAGCAGCCATCTGTTGCGACTGTACAGGTGCACAATCACCATAGAAGAGTCTTGCGGACAATATAGCAAGTCCATAAACCACCACTTGTGCACTCACAAAGTTTTTGAAATGTCCTTAGAACCAGCAATGCTGTTAACCAGTCCCTTGCTGAATTATCAACACACGTCCAAACCCTAACAGTCCCTACTTCTCACATATTGTCCATATACTATGACCAACACAAATGTGTGCAGTGAAATGTAACTTACAAGTTACTTAATTTGATGTACTGGTGTCAATTACAATTCGATAACATAAGAATACAATAACAAAGGTACAAAATACATCATTAAAAACATAATAATACAGATAACATTTGTAGTAAAACAGGCTTTACAAAACAATAGAAATAAACAGATACATCAGTGTTACAGGAATTATGACATAAGTAAATATATAAAATAATGAGAATAGTTTTCGAAACATTAATTTCACACTTGAGCACAGAAACAGAACAGAATTAATAATTTCTAAACATCTTTACAAAGTGAATAACATATTATTAATCCAAATATATTTGAGGATAACAGTATGCCTCATCATAGTGAACGTACCTTAGTACTAGAAAAATTCTACAACATAAATCGTATTAGCTAAAAACATGAAGACAGGAAAAACACAAATATACAAGAGTACACAAACACATAGCAAAGTAACAAAGGGGGAAAGTACAGGGTTTGTTTTCAGTGTAACATTTGGTACTGCAGTATTTTGCAAACAAAACCCTTTTTTTTTCTTGGAGATCTCCCTTCGTTCATCATTATTCCCAACAAGTCAAATGTATACCTGCTTTCTATACTTTTTTCGTATAACTTCTCAATGCATTTCTTCCAATTCATTGCAACTCATTCTCTTATATAGTCTACCCCCTCTTAAGCTAACTTAAATCTACTGAGCTCAGATATATATACTAAGGGACGAGGCAATGCAGCACCACAAAACAATTAATACAAACAGCAATGAAAAAAAAATTCAAATTGGCAAAGCAAGCAGCACTAAAATAAATTAGCAGAGCAATTGCAATATTACAACTAATATAAGGCAATGTGCAGCAAACAATAAAAATAAATCAGTAGTAAAACGGGCTTAACAGAGTAATACAAAGTCAAATTCAGTAACACTATGCCTGGCAAGCAGCAGCAGCAAATGCAATAACTTATACCTAAACATGACAAAGCTCAAGCAGAAAGAATAGTACACTAAAGACAACAACGCAGATAAGGCAAATATCTGTTCATATCTTAATATCTATGTCATTAAAGTGGTGCACCACAAGAACTAATTCTACAAAAATTACCAAGTACTTGAAAAGAAAATTGTATATGCACTTACCATTATTAGTCCCTTCCTATTGTTCTTTCCATTCCAAGAGCTCCTTTTTCGAAGAATGTGGATCATAACGTAATTATTTAATAGATCTGTTGACAGAAAGTGTTCACATTAGCAAATGCATTTTATTTTGTTTTATAAACAAATGCTTCAACACAGCTGGAAACCAGATATTAAACAAAATGAGCAATCTCTCAACTAGAAAGACAATAGATGTAAAATGTTTCTCATCATTTCATTACGCATTTTAGTAAATATCATAAATTAAGAGCTCCACAGTGCAATCATATATTTTCAAGTTTGAGAGTGTCATATTTGCAATGCTTTCTACAAAGAAATGTCAATAGCAAGGATAATGGCCTCTCTTTTTTTTCTCCACCTGTGCCTCTGAAAGGCACACACTAATGGCTTTTTTCCAGGCGATTGTCGCGCAGCTGGGTGCCCACAACGCATTACGTGAAGGTGGTCACTTAACTTTCTTACCGAAATATTTACGACAGCAGCAACAGTCTCATATAAAAATTCCACAGGTCGAGAATTTGCGTTACAAATGTGTAGAAACAAAATCCTATCAATATAACAGAGTAAAAAATTTTTCGGCGGCATTGTGATACATTCACGCATGTACACACATTTCATAACTCTTTAAAGTACGATTCTCAGCTTATTGATCATAAACGTACCTCAACAGCATAATACACATCGTCATCGCAATATTAACATCATAACAGATCAATCACATCTCAGAACCGTTGCAGCTTCTTTCAATAATTTCAAGACCTTCAATAAAGTCATCTACCTCAAACATACTTCAAAAATCATGATCCCTTACCAAATACATCATTGTAAGCTCTCATAGTATTACAACGGTTCTGAAAAAATATGAAGAGTTCACAAAGTACAGACAAAATACAATTTCGTAAGTGTGAAGTTATCCAACGGTGTAATTGCGTAAACATGACGTAGTAAAAATATGTTTGTTTCTCTGTTAAATAATCAGATAGCTGTGTGATTTTGTGTTAGAGAAATATGGTACCGATGTGTAAAGTTGTATAAGCAAATACCGTATTAACTAGGGCTTCTTGTGCTTGCCATACACATGGTACACAAAGTAAGCATGTACCCTCCCGAGGATAAATGTAATTATACCTTCAGGTGTTACAGATTACAGCAATGGAATGAAATGTATCACGGAAAACTTTCTTTGTAATTCAAAAATCTTGAAAAATAAATGGTTTAAGTACGAAATTAATCACTCAAATGCGTGTCCTGTAGCGATAAATGTGCGTCTTGCTGTAAGATATTTCTGTGGAACTGTCGTAGTTATCGTCCTCTCTAAACAAAGTTCTGCTGAAGTCAATGTACTTACCTCATCATAAACGAAAGTGAAATGCTTTGCGTATAGATACCATAGTTATTACGTACCTTACCGTGATCAAGAAAGTACTATAATGTGACGTATTATTGTGCTACGAAGAAGGCTGTCTCATTGTAGCTATACCACAAAAGTTACTACTAAAGCATGTTTTACTTTCCAGAATAATACAGAAAATCTGTGCAGATATAAAACAGATACAGCGCAAAAGCAACATTGTAAATTGTGTCACTCATTAGTAGCGTCGTGATAAAATCGTGTAGCTGTCAAATAAACTATCCACTGTGTCATCTGGTATCTCACAGAAAGTACTTTAAATCCAGAATGTATTTTCAAGTAAACCAAAATGTTGCATTAAAATCTCATTAGCAGTACTGGTAAATGTTCTATGTATGTGAGCCTTATAGTCATTATGTAATCGTGCAACTAACAAGCAAGAATGTACACACACAATAACACTGTGTCGTCTGTTCACAATAACAATGCACTCGTAATCTCTGTTTAAATAAGTTCTCTTGGTTCTTGACTGGATATTTAACTTCAAACATTGTTGCATGTTAACAAAGTCTGACAAAGCATACTAGCAATGTAAAGTGAACAGTCATATGGCAAAGACAAAGTTAAAAAGCAGATTATCTTTCAATAAACGGTTTTACATGTGAAATGTGGTGTAAACCTTTACTCTTCCTAGTACGCAGAGTTTCAACTTCAACGCAATTATCATGTGGTATACGTCGAATTCTGTAAGGTCCATTGTAAACTAGGAAGAATTTGTGACTGAAGTGTTTCTTCTTACGTGACAGTGAATGAGCTTTAATGAGAACTTTCTGACCAATATATAATTTCTTTGCATTTGCTTTACCATTTAGTTTTCTCCTTTTGTCTGCTGCAGATTTTATATTTTTAATAGCCAAATCAATTATGTCTTTGTGTCGAAGTTTACGTGTATTCGGGAAAGGTACAAGCTCTCTGATTCTGTTCGGTGGTTCTTCATTTTTCAGTACAAGAGTAGGTGGTAAAGCAGTGGAGTTATGAGGCATTTAATTCAGCACGTTTTGAAATAAGTGTAAATATCTGTCCCAATGCTGATGCTTTCTGTGACAACAAAGTCTGCAAAGCTTATTGATTTCTTTCATAATCCGTTTGGAGGGGTTACAATGTGGTGAGCACCATGAAATAAAAACAGGTTTGATTTTATGATTCCGAAGCATGCGTGACCAAACAGCAGATCTGAATTGCGGTCCGTTATCTGAAATGACTTTACTAACGTGTCCAACTTCACGTAAGAAATTTTTAACAAAGGCATTGGATACAGACCGTCCAGTGGCTTTACGTAACGGAGTGAAAGAAATAAATTTTGAAGTAAGTTCAACAGCGACTAGAACGTACGAAAATCCATTAGATGTTCTGACAAGCGGTCCCAAGAGATCAACAGCAGCAAATTCTTTTAATTTAGAAGGAATGATAGGAAACAGTGGAGCACGATGGGAGATAGTAGATGGTTTTTGCCTTTTGACAAAGTTTACAAATAAACAAGACACTTCGAATTCTCTTTTCCATATTGTTAAAATAACAAGTCGTTCGAAGAATATGATAACATTTTCGTGGGCCAAAATGTGCATAGCTGAAATGAATGTACCAAATGAGCTTATTAACAAAATCGTCAGGAATGCAAAGTATCCATAGCTTGTCATCAACAGTGCAGCGTTTGAACAGTATGTTCTTTCTAACCAGATAATAATGCCGAATCTGTGTGTGTGTCTTTTCATGCCATTTGCTTTTGATGTCTTCGAAATCGGATCTTTATCTTGTTCATGATCAATGTCCTTTAAAGATGTGGTGATAAAGTTTTCAAAGGCGGCTTTCTGAATGTAAAGAATACTGAAATTTTTCTCGAGGTTGCCTTCTGTGTTACTTTTCTCAAGCCCAGCCGGTGAGTGTGACAGTGCGTCCGCAACAATGTTCTCTTTGCCGGGAATGTAGACTATTGTGAAGTGGAATTCTTGCAGAAACAATTCCCATCGTTTTAACTTGTCATGATTTAATTTTGAAGACATTAGAAATTGTAATGCACGATGATCACTGTATACTTTTACGTGCTTGCCAGAAAGAAAGAAACGGAATTTGTTAAATGCCCAAACGATAGCTAAAGCTTCTAATTCAGTAACGGAATAATTTTTTTCAGATTTTGTTAGCACTCGGCTAGTAAAAGCAATGGTTTTCTGAACAGTAGTGTTATTTTCTATGGCTTCTTGAAATAAATGGGCACCAAGATCGACTTTAGAAGAATTTGTGCTAAGGCAGAAACCTTGTGACGGATCTGGATGAGCTAGTATTGGCGCGTTAAGTAGCGATTCTTTCAAAGAATTGAATTCCAACTGTGCTTGTTCGTCCCAGCTCCAAATAGTATATTTTCCAGTGAGAGAACAAAGTTTTGGTGTAACAAGAATTTTCATATTCAGAAAACGACAGTAAAAATTTACGAGACCTAGAAAACTGCGGACTTTTTTTGTGTGGATGGAACTGGAATGGCTCTGATTGCTTCTAACTTTTCAGGATCCGGCTGAATGCCTTCAGAAGAAATAATATGTCCCAAAAACCTCACCTTTGACCTACCGAATTCAGACTTTTCCAAGTTCACTGTAATTCCAGATTCTGTAAAAATACGTAACAAACTGTTGAGGATGCGATTATGTTGTCCCCATGAGGCTTCTGCTATCAGAATATCGTCCACATATAAGGTGATGTCACGTTTTAAGAACTCAGGTAATATGGAATTGAGCCCGCGAATGAACGCTGCCGAAGAAATGTTCAAACGAAAAGGAAGTTTCCGAAATTGATAACAAACGCCGAAACAAAGGAAAGCTGTGTATTTTCTACATTCTGGATGAAGTTCGATCTGATAAAAGCTGGATCTGAGATCAATGGAAGGCAACACCTTTACACCATTAAAATTTTGAAGAAATTCTTCCAACGTTTGCGGCCTGTCTGTTTCAGGAATAATGATAGTATTGATTTGTCTCGAATCTAAGAGAAGCCTGATCGATCCATTTTTCTTCTCAACAACATGTAATGGATTGTTGTATGAGCTTACTGCAGGCTCAATAATGCCCTTGTCCAGCACAGATTGTATTTCTGTTCTAACACGGTCCCTATAATGTGCTGGAATTACGTATGGTCTAACACAAAATTTAGTATGCTCACGAACACGAAATTGGTATTGAAATCTCTTGATTGTTCCTGTTTTGTGAGTAAAAACTGTATAATGTGCTTGTAAAATCTCAAAAAGGTCCTGCCTATCAGTGTCATTACAATTCTCAATTGTTTGAATTTTATTCTAAATTAATTCATTAGTATCAAATATGTCGTCGATATCATCCCTGTTAGTACTTGCAGAGTGATTGTTAGTGTCTAGTTCCGTAGAAAATTCCGAACTGTTGTCTAACAGAAGGTAAAGCCGATTAATTTCCTCGTCATGGTTTAAGAGCCAATCTTCAAATTTCAAAGCTATTGACGTACCTTCTTTCTCTAAACTTATTTCAGCATCGTGAAAGTTTAAGATTGCTTTGTATTCATTCAAAAATTCTACTCCCAATGTAATTTCCATCGACAATAATGGAACAATAAGAAAGTTCATAGAGAAGCTGTGGCTTTGATAAAAGAATTCTAAGTTGGTTTGTTGGCGTACATCTACACTTTTTCCAATGATTGCACCTTGTAATTTAATCTTACGTAACGGAAGTGTGGGGCAATCGTTCGATTTGTTGCATTTGCTAAAAGCTGTTTCACTAATTACTGTTATGGGACTGCCAGAGTCAAGTACTGCCGTAAATTTTACGTCATTTACTGTAATGTGAATCACAGGATATGCAACGTTGTTACGTTTTACGTCGTGTTCCTGGAGTAAGATGTCCCTAATGTCTTCCATTTTTATGTAATTACTAGCTACGGCAGCTGCATCGTCAGTTTCTGAAGTACGTTTTGTGGCTGCCAGCGGTATGAGTCATTACCTATTGTGTCTTTGTTGGCGCGCGTAGTTATTGGGATTTGGAGACCTAACTTCTACAAATTCACCTTCTCGAGAGGGCCCTGCACTGTTTGAATCCCGCCAGTTCTGATGCAATTCAGGTCTGTCGTTACGATCACATCGTCTGTCGTCATGTCGGTAGATTCCATAGTCTCTTTATTGTCAGTGACGTGGTGGAGAATTTCTCCCTGAATCGTAACTGTGCGCTGGACCGTTGCATCTACAGTTATTCTGTCTCCCTTGGTAATAATTATTTTGGTTCCCATATTGCCTGTTTCTCTGATTGTCTCTGTGACAGTCACTACCACGGAGAGGTGATCTTTCCCTGTAATTGTTACTACTCTGCCAACGGTTGTCATACGGGTGGTGTCTGTTTTGGTCACGATTTGTGTTGTGAGAATAGCCTTGTCGTGTCCAGTTATTATTTCTTTCATCGCGGAATTGCGACGGATGTGACCTGTAATTGTTGTGTTCCTGTTTTCGCGTTCCGCGATTGTCAGTATCAATTTCCAGTTCCTGTAACGGTCCCTGAAAAGCTTCAATGTCGTCTTTGCAACGTCCTGCCAAAATAATATGTCGTAAATGTTCAGGTAATTTGATTAAGCAAATGCGGATGAGTTCTGAGGGGCTGTATGGGTTTGAAAGATACTGATTCTTATGCAACATGTCGTCAAAATATTTCATAAGACTGGAAAATTCAGATTGTTCGAAACATTTCATCATTATGATGCTATGTTTTACTCGGTCTTGTGTAGCTTGAGACCAATGCGCTAAGAGGAAGGCATGATAAAATTCTCCTTCACTGTGACAGTCGTGAATGATCGATCGCATTCTTACAGCTGGTTCATTCTCCAAGTAGCCACACATAAATTCTAACATGTGCTCCAATGACCAGTTGGGAGGAAAACAATGAGAGAATTGATGAAGCCATGCTTGTGGATGAATGTCGTTGTCAGAATTCTTAAATGTTTTGAATTTACGTGTAGTAATGAACAGCTCATAGTCAAAATCATCGTGTCGGCGAGTAGCATATCGGTCATTGTTACGTCGTGTCGGCGGTTCCATATCAAAATTCGGTGCACCTTTCCCATTTCTTTTATAATTTCCGAAATGCCCTGTGTTATTATTTTGTGGTTTTTCCGAATTTCTAAGTCCTTCTTCTCGTATTGGAGCGCGAGTGTCCTCTGAAATATGTAATGTTTGTATTACTTGTACCAACTGATCTTGTACTTCCCGGATTTCTCTTCTGTGTTCATATTAATTTGATTCTGATTTTGTTTGACACAGAAGAGTATGAACAAATTAAGAAATTCAGTGAAGGCTACAGGTCTTGTGTCATTCAGATCATCATCTACCTTTGTAGATAAGTTAGTGAACTGATCTGAAAGTTCGGCTACTTTTTCCGATAGTGAACACATTTCCTCAGTGTGTTTTTCTGAACCAAGTTTCAGAGTGTCCATCTGTGTTGAAATCGAATCTACTGTGTCCTTCAAGTTTTCCTGAGTTTTTGCAAGTTGCGTAACCGAATCGGTAGATGCAACTGAGTCAAATTTAGCCCACAAGGTCTCATGATTTTCATGAACAATAGTTAGCAGTTCTTTTATGGCTGCTTCGTGATTCTGTAATGCATTTTCATGACGCGAAAAAATAGGTTGGAAATGCTCACAAATTTGTGTTTTTACGTCATTACAGACTTTTTGACATTTCGATTCAATGTTATGTAACTCAGTAGTTAAATCTTCACGTGTTTGTTCAAGTGTTGTGTCTAACTTCCGAAGATTTTGTTCCATTGTGTCTAACTGTTGCTATGTTTGTCTCTGTTGTTGTTCCATTGTGTCTAACTTTTGAAGATTTTGTTCCATTGTGTCTAACTTTTGAAGCTTTTGTCCCATTTGTTGCATTAATTGTAATAACAATGCACTGGTGTCTGAAACATGTTCCTCAGTGCTTTTCGGCAGTGAATTTGCACCGTCAACATTCACATTTTGACAAGCGGAAAATGTATCTTGACTCATTTTTGAAAACGGTGAGAACCCAAAACCTGAGTCTACAGTATTTGCAATATTGTGTTCTGCCATTCCCGATCCCTGAGGCGAGCTGTTGCCGACCGATCGATCGATAATGCTTCCCTGTTCCTACCTGTTTCACTGTCTACACCATTATTTGTCGCCCGCTCCATTTCCCTATGCACAGTTACCAAATTACTACTTTGAATATTAGTTAATTCATTACATGGTGGCGCTAACACACTGCTTTCGTCTTCACTGTCATTTCTCAGTTTATTTTGGAGCCTAGTATTACGTTTTTCACACGCCATTATTGTCACAATATTTCACACGACAACACAGAAAAACACAATTTGAAGAGCAAAAATAAGAGAACACATTAACATAGCACTGAAAATAATATCTAGTGAATTGCAAGCGCAGCTGCGAAATACTTGGTGCAAATTTACATGTGTGCCTCACCTGTTTTACTGTACAACAATGAAAGACTGCAACTACAAAGAAGATTCTCTCTACAATTACGCGCTAGCATTAAACAAAATCTACACAAATTACACAAACTACAAGAAAAAATCAGAAGATTCCAGTGAGGTATCCTCGGCTAAGGGTCGACATATGAAACGTCCCCTTTTGAAAAATTATACATGACTGTGTTTAAACTGACACACAATTCTTTTAGGGGGACGCAATCTGACTTTCAAAAATCCGTACAAAAGAATGGCCCTGACTAACATTAACCTACACCTTTCACAAATCACTTACCTCACAAAAATCTTCGTTATTCAAGCTACAGCAATACAGCGAGCGCCACTACTGCCAGCTAAATAAAAGATTCAAACTACCGAAGGCACTAACTACTGATACGCATAGTTAGCAAATGAAAGACTTTGATAGAGAACAAACAATGTATTCACCTTACTAGTGTTCAAAAGTCATAATATATATAGCAGTTCATGACAACCAGTCTTACAAACTTCAAAACTCCGCCATCTCTCTCCCCACATCCACCACTGCTTTCGGCTCACTTCCAACTGCGCAACGCTACGCGCTGTTCACATCCAGCTGCCGCTGCCCAACACTAAAATAGCAGACAACAATGCAAACTAGCCACAGACTGCACACAGCACAGCCAGTGATTTTCATACAGAGCGCTACGTAACGTTGCCAATAAGAAAACATAAACAGCCTACTTACAGCACTTCTATCAGTTTAACCTAGATTATATGTATTACTTTTCTTCTTGCCCACACAGTGTTATGGTTGAGTGATTACCAGTGTCTAGTGTTTATAGGTTGTGCTAACCAAAAGTTTTTCATTTAAAAGTTTCTTACTACCCCTGCTTAATGATTTGCTATTAATTTTTGTACCATTCACTTAGCAACAAAATTTAACTTAGTGGACATCCATATATTTTTCTTCTTGACTGCGTATGTGTTTATTATGTCATGTAGAACATCGTAATCTTTACTGTAGTAGAAACGGACTATGAGTAAGTTGGATAGGCACTGCTAGGACAACATTGAGACCGTCATTATCCTGTTTCATGTACGCGAATGGACGGATTACCGCGAGGCGAGAGTGGCGAGCTGACGACTATGCTGCCCATCTGCCGGTCGGCGCAGCATCGACGCTACAGTCACTCCCCACCCCTTTCAATGCAAAGAACGCTCCTTTGTGACTTTGATGGCCTAGTGCTGATGGAGGTTCTTTAGTTTTTTTGCCTAATAGTGCCACCAGTGATACTGTGTACTTGGAGTAACAGTGAACGCGTGTATTTTCCTACTATTTTCTTATATCCTTTTGTATTTGTAAACATTTCTATTCCAGGGACTTAGTATTCTTGTGTCTTATTCTATGAACTCTTTGTTTATCCATTGTATTGTAACTGTGTTTTGCTATACAGGTTGCACTGTAGGTAGGGTTCTTTTATTATGTAAAATTTTGTATATTTGAGAACTGTTTCCGTGATTACGTGTAACTCATGTCTGGTCCGTAATGTGGCAATGGTATATACTCGTGGGATGGGACAGTATACCTCCCACCCCTCACATCATCTGCTTAATACCCTTCAGGAGGGAATTATCTAGATTTTTCGATATTCTCTTCGACAATTCGAAAACTTTTTCGTGCGAGAATGTAAGCGTATTTTCATATCGCTAGCTTAGTTGTGGAATATCTTTGTGGGTAGCCGCGTCTGTAGTGAGTCGAGCGCGGGACACGGTACTGTTATGTTGTGTAGTGTGTACCTCTGCATGTGAGTGGCTTTTTTAGTATTCAGGTTGAAATGTTGCTACAAGTGTTGTCTACATCTACATCTACATGATTACTCTGCAATTAACATTGAAGTTCGGATGCATAATTTCACGCAAGCCAACAGCCAGCTGTGGAGCAGAACAATACGACCGCCGCGGGATTACCAGGTACGTGGTGTGGACAGGGCGCACGGTCGCGAAACGAGAAGTCAGTATAAGGTATCCCCCCCCCCCCCCCCCATTCGTACTCCCGGGCGTGTTACAACGTGACATGCAACACTTTACGGTACAATGTTTGTAGTGATTCGGCGGTTTCACCGTACAACATCCTTTACGAAGAGTAGCACAGTGTGATCCTTAATGCTTTCGGATCATATGGCACCCATAGACCTGTGGAACTATTTACTAATAGCAGAGAAATTTACTGCCTCCCAATGTTCACATTTTATTAGAAAGTTTTCGCCTGGAACATCTTCTTCCAAGCTTCTCACAATGAGAATTGCCGTATATCGTCCTATAAAATCTATGTTATCATCAATTGGTAACCAATACTTTTTTATTTCCAATCCATTATCCGACTTGTAACACCGTTTTCTCGTAGTTCCGGCTGACGTATATATTTCTTAATATGACGCAGTCCTTTGTTAATGAAGAAGAGTTACAAAGAGACTTGCCCGTTTCTTTTTGTGATAATTCACAACATTTTGGACAGTTAGCAACGCTTGTGACCGAACACTCGGGAACATTGATTTTCGCAAAATGATGGTTCTATTAACACAGTATTAATAACATGCACAGGTGTTGGTTACCAATGTATGGTAATATGCAGTTTACCGTTGTAAGTAGTGTACTTAGTTTATATGGATTAGTTTACTCTATCAGAGGAAAAGTGTGGTCTGAAAAATTTTGTATGGGAAATACAGTAGCAATAATATAGGGAGCGTAGAGTTAAAGCAGTACATACCCTCTTAAGTGACTGCATGTTGTTTATAAAAACCAATCTCGCACTTGCTGCGTATGCAGTTCGACTAAGAACCTGAGGGAAACGGCGACTGCAGACGATCTGTACAACAAAGAGTCAGCCAGGAGTAATGACACCCAAAAGTCTCCTTAAATGACAGACTGTCTCCTCTGTGGGTACATCGGTGCCGGGATGTAGTAAAAATGCAAGTGAGAAAGACAAAAGAAAATATTACTGAAGAGCAAGTGAAAGGTATGGAGAGCGTAAATACTAACAACAAAATTAAATCAATCGACGCAGATGATATCGGCGTCACTAGCTAGAGTCATGATGACAAACACCAGAATTTGTCTGTGGAAGTCGAAAATCATTTGGACTCAGCAGCAAGATTAATGAAAGCAAAGAACAGTAGAACAACCGTCAACATAGGTACGCAAAAAAACGATTGAGGTGACGAAGCTATGACCGGCATCATTCTGGAAAAATCGTGGTAAATGGACACAATAACAAAACCTCTTTTATGTTTCGACGGTCTCTTTACTCTTAACTGCGAAAGTTCAAACAAACCACAGTGCCTTGTTCGAAACAGAAAAGGCAAGCAGCGCAGAAGCTGAGACGAGAAATCCGGAATCTTGTTCCGATTATCAAAAAACATAAAAGGGAAAAGAAGGACAATTGGATCGCGCTGAAACCTTGTTGAATGTCAAGGAGTTATCTGAACTGCAGAAAAAGACAAGGCAGCAAAACTTTGTGTTCTGGGCAAATAATCCACCAGACACAGCGAATGAAACCCGAAGTTATGATGATCTGGCTCGGAACGATATTAACGAGACGGAAAACTGTGTAAAGAGGGAAGAATTCAACCTAATGAAACAATACGTAAGCGTTTCGAGGGACACATCACGAAAGAAAGATGAGAAAATAGTTACAAACCATAAACTAGGAACAAAATATCAATCATACGTACACGTAGTCACATAGAGACGAGAACAAAGAGACATACGAGTACAAGTGTTAGTTCTAATATTCTAACGAATCATTATGTCAACCAATATCTATCATCTGTAATAGATATCTATCATCTTTAAAAGATATATAAAACTCATTTGAAACTTAAATAATTTAGTTTGACAACATGAGAACACTGAAATTGTTAATTGAGGTTTATTCTAGAAGACAATGTTATGAGTTAAAGTTTCCATTTTTCAAATGTTTTAGTCAGTTGCATTAAGATTCTAGCAAAAAAATAAGGTATAAAACTCGGTTCAAGAGATCACTTATTTTACATTTTTTTTCCTTCATATTTTTTCCGCTGTTTATGCTGTTGTTTTTCTTAATGGGAGAAGAAGCACATTAATTTATTCACCATGAAGCACAAAGTTTTTAGTCCAACAACAAGTTCTTAGTCCACCAACAAGAGGTGCTATAATTTCATTACAATACGTTAGACTTAATTTACTTCGGGCTGATGTAACCTTTTCCTTTATTACTCCTATTTTAAATGATGCCCAAACAACTGAAATGATAAGCACCATCAGTACGTACCCAATATTTCCTTTTTTGGAAAATGTAGTAGAGAACAACACAAAAATACGTAGCTGAATGATAAAAAAGGTAGCTCAGGTAGAGAATACGCAAGTTCTGTTGTGAAGGACTTACGTTCAGTTCCATTACGGTGGAATAATTTTTATTGTTTCATTTGTCACAAAATAAATAAACAAATAATACGTTAATGCGTAGCATTACGGGATTGTAATCGTGACCTTGATAGTTCAGTCTATCTACTAGTATATATTACATAATTTTATTTAAATATCATTAAAAAAGGAAAACGTAGTTCAGGTGGCAGAGTACTTGTCCGCGAGAGGAAAAGGTCACAAGATCAACTGCGGTTCTGCACACAGTTTTAATGTTCCAGGAAGTTTTGCATGACCACGGAGAGTTCACAGAAGAACAATCTTCGATGTCATGTTGTCTTTGTTTTCGTATCCTCTCTTCCACAGTCACACTGTTACAAGTATCATTGCAACTATTCCATCTTTTGATAAAATATAAAGCCTTATTTGGACTAGAAGTGTTTCGCTTTGTTAAAATTATCTACAGTGCTCAGTTTTTCGGCCCCTATATTATTTCCATGTCTTCTTCTACACACCGGCATTGTATTTTTAAGGCACTGAACTACACGCAGACACAATATTTTTCCGAATGCTTGTTTTATTTAACCGCATTATTTCGATCGTCAGTGCAATGCATTAAAAATTATCTGGGACCCGAAACATTGGCCAATCATGAAGTTTTAAATGAAACGAAATGATTATGGTCCAAATAAGAATTAATGTAGTCGAGAAAGAAGGAATAACTCTCACGTGACGTCTATTTCGTGTTTTCTAAACATAGAATGAACCACTGTTCATATTTTCCTGTAATTTTGAAATGCTGCAACTGTTGAAGACTTATAACATGGTCCTCATTGTCACATGTTTTGATAAATCGAAGATGATTCACACAATCTTCAACCTTCCATTTAGTACTGCAAGTACCTCTCACATAAAATTATGCATCGCTGCTCTGCTGCTGTTCCTTTCTCGAGGTCAATGTGGAATGTGTGAAACAACTGAGTATAGAGATGTGTTACGCACGGACTTTCAACAAACGTTTGACATCAATCGACACTTGGAAAATTATCAGAAAAGTTTACATTTTCCCTCGGGTTTCTTTGTAAAGTGATTTTACCAACAACTATTTTAAATTCTTTGAAAGGATTCAGGGGACAGTTGACTGAGCACGAAAGTGGTTCGTACATCGACTTCACGCTTCACAATTTATTGTTTAATTTCTAGGTATTGTCATATCAGGCTTGAATTTTGCATAAATGCTCTCAGTACGAAATGTAAAACTTGCAGCCCGTACGAGTAAGAATATGGAAACTGGGAAATATGATACATCCGGATTGTCAGCTGTAAAAATAAAAGGAACGATACAGTATAAATACATGTAATGGCTACAGCGAAATTGTTTGCTCTATTGGGTAATTTAGCTCATGGTAGATAATGAAGGATAAAAATTTAATTACTGTCACAGTCAAATACAACGTTGACGCAGAGGTCGCGAATAAGTCAGTTAATGAATTATCGGAGCAATAATGCGTTATTGGAATTTTAATTTGTTTCATAAACTCAATTTAACTCAGATGTTTTTTTTTCATTTCTGTGTTCGTACTCCGATAATTCTTTTCGTCTTGCTAAAATTCTTTTTCAACGGCTATGCTAAAACTGTGGCAGCGGTGAACATCCCTCTGTTCAATCATCCTTTCCGTTACATCTCGGTGTATCATTTCCAGAAAACGTGATGTGTTCTGTGCTATCACGAACGTTCTTTTTTAAAAGATGCGATGTACAGTTATCGGAGCGTTGCGAGAGGGGTCAGCGCTGTGCTACACTCAAAATACTTCACTCCCGCTGAGCCTCTATGCGCTTTCTTCACACTGTAGTAGTGGATGTGTTCGTTTTCCGTCGACAACACAACATAATATCCACAGACTTGAAAGTCTTGTAATACAAAATATTATCAGCTGATATTAGAAAACAAAGGGAAAGAAAACTTTCCTGTTACAGAACATGTTTGAAAAAATAGTAGACAAACATGAATCAAGAATCAGATCATGGATTTCGGTTCATAGCATATGGCGTGATCTTCCGATACGCAAACCTCACAGTTCATACGGGGAATCTGAAGCAGTGAGAGAGAAGTAAGCAGTATGTGACTGAAGTGGCAGGTAGTGCACCTTCTGCCTTGTAGTGAAAGTTACGCAGCTGGTGAACCATATCGGCCAGTTCGAGGCAGATGGGGCAGAAGGAAGAGATTAGGATGGAGAGCGGTGCCCTGTTGGCAGCTTTAAGATCAGCAGAGGTCGGCACCGTGCCAAAACGGAGGCGGAATCTGGATACTCAGGCTGCGATCGGGAGCTTTCTTCGTCTCTGTCGCCAAGCATCGTCACTTCTATCACGTTGCGTGCGGAAATACTGAAAAGCTAAGGAAATCTTTCAAGGAAACCCATCTGTTTCTTAGTATAGAATCATTAGTACTCATACATGATAATAGTTCGTAAGACTATATTTTCCCCTAAATCTAATGTAACCTCGCGCTGTTCGCACTATGTCGTACAGGGGAAATAGTTCTGCGACGATCATATGGACTCTGCCTCCCACATCAATATGACTATCTACGAGTATTTAGCAGGACGATCAGCGCGGCTTAATGCAACATCAAAGACTTCGGTTCAGTTCCTGGAACTGCTGGCGACTTTTCCTCGGATAGACGACTCGAACGGGGTGCTCTTAGCCCAGTGATGCAAATTCTGGAGCTCCTTCTTTTACTCGCCGATTCTCCAGCTAACATCTTAATTTCTTCTTCTCGACCTAATTTTCAACATTCTTTTACAACGCCGCATGCAAACACTTCAATTATTTTCCTGTTTTCCCACAGTCTCTGATTCACTTCCACGCATTGCTGTGCTCAAAGCATACAATCTCACAATCCTCAAATTATATTCAGGGCAGGAATATCCTTTTTGCATGTTTTACGTAAGTCGTCCTTGTTTCATCTGCCATGTTGTATCTTCTTCCAAGGAAACAGATAAGATGAGAACAATACAAAGACGATCGGTAATCTCATTTCTACTTCTCTCCATTAGTTCCATCTTTCTTTGGTTTACACTCCATCCGTAGAGTGTGCTCATTAGATTTTCCAGGCCATTAAATAGTTTCTTTAAACCTTCCCGACTTACAGTGATAATAGGAATACCATCGGTGAAACGTATCATCGGTGTCCTTTCGTCATGAATTTTAATCCCACTTCTGAACCTATTTTTTATTCTCGTCATTGCACCTTCAGTTCATAGACTGAACACTACGGGCGAAAAAAATAGCATCCCTCTCTTATATCCGCTCTGATCCTTTCTTAATCATCCGCTCTTATTTTTCCCTCTTTGTTCTTCCACGTCTGGAGTAGCATCAGTTTGCACAGGCTTCCTCATCGTAGTTCTTGGACTGCGTCTGCAGGACTTCTAACTTGTTGACAATAAATGTCAGCAGTGGTGGTTACACCTCGCGGAAGCAATTCTTAGTACACCACACCATCCCTGTTCCACCAGATGCATAACGTTATCTTTTGTAGATGCGCGTGGGACATTGTACGTGGATTTGCTTCTTTGTTTGCTCTCAACCACTCCTTTCTTTCCCTTATGTCAGCATAAAGGCACCATTTCGCGTTACCATCATCAATGCAGGGCAAGAATGGTAGGTGTTGTTCACGAGCCAACTGATGACGAGCAAGAAGAGATGTAGATATGGTCACCCGCTGATTTTTTTTTGATTTTTGTTTAGAATGAGCGGTCCACATTCACTCGATTATTGAACCTTTCCCACGGCACGATAGCCAAATGATAACAGTTCGTGACATCTGCAAATTCTCCAGTACAGTGACATGATTCACAGTGGATTAATGCGTTATAAACGATCTTCATCAGACACCAGTCATCCTGAAAGTGGAAAGTCACTGGAGTCAAAATGATCTTCCTCAAAACGAGAAAACCATTTTCTTACCTTTCTCTGTCCAGTGGCTTTATTCTCATAAGCGGTGCTAACGTTTCGGGCTGCCTCCATTTTTGTCACACCTCTACTGAACTCAGACAGAAGAATGTGTCGCAAATGTTCCGTTTTCTCCACTTGCCACTTGATTTTCTAGTGTCCACAGCTCCACTCACTATCTCCGAATAACAAAATGACAATTTTAAAACTCAAATATTGATAGTGAACCACAAATAAAAGTGACAGTCGATAGACAAATCCTTAGCAACAGTAACACCAATAGCTAAAATAAAAACGCTACCATCTTATGCACCAACCTAATATATCTTCGCGTTCTTCCTGCAGCTATTCCACTTGCATTCCCTGCACTTTCTGTTTATTTCAGTTCTAAGTTTCATCAGTTGCTGTACTTCTGTATTCCCCTGAATATTTTTGTACTTCTTTCGTCGATCGGTTGAAGTAATTTATCTGTTACCCAAGATTTCTCCTTACCCACCTTACTAGTGTATTTTATTCTGTCGAACTTACGTGGTTTCCGTACACAGAGGTACCCATTCTCCTACAACTTAATTAATTACTACAGTATTCATTATCGCATTATCTCCCCACGTGTAGTAAACCATAAATGGACACTTTTAGCTGCAGTAAACTGTTTAACTTCCTTACTCGAAAGGGAACGTCAATCTGGAGTAACTTACCTTCTTAGACATTATCCACTTATGTGCTAGCAGTATGCTGCTGCACTAACTGACTAACGTGCTGAGTTATGCCTGTTGTCACATCATCCGTTCTATAATAGCAGTACAGATTTCGGAGTTAGATGCCTGAACAACCTCGCTGTCAGTCCAGCCACTTTATTCATGACCCATATCACGTCATTGCTCCTACAGGGGAAGAGGTGAGAGTTTGCACGGATGATAATACGTAACCATATGAGTTATCGTTGACGGCGTCGGTGGCTGGAGCACGGCGTGACATTCCTGAGCGCACGACGGTGCATGAAACGATACTCTACTGCGT
Source organism: Schistocerca americana (assembly GCF_021461395.2). Taxonomy (NCBI): domain Eukaryota; kingdom Metazoa; phylum Arthropoda; class Insecta; order Orthoptera; family Acrididae; genus Schistocerca; species Schistocerca americana. The sequence goes on from NC_060120.1 coordinate 1,081,511,263, forward strand.
TTCCTGGTGAAGCGTAAACCTTTTGTGACTGACGATACGCAAAGTTTTCCGCTGAGTCAGTATTTACCGCAGCGAATGATGCTCCAGTACTTGTATACAGCCTGCACGCTGTCCGTTTTAGCGTCAAGTGTATCTGAAATTCATCTCGCTGTAGCTGTGACAGTTTGGGTATGGATATATTATCGTGGACTTGGGGTGCGTAACGCGATGGATGACCGAGTCAATGTTACCTAGTGTTCTCATATTGTGGGTCACGTTATCATCCCATCAGTACGATAACTATATCCTGAGGCAGTAATCCCTTCTTTTCTTAATCTATCGACTTTTTGTGTGCTGTGGTCATCTTCTGAGATTACAATATTTACTCTGAAAAATGGAAGATTTTTCCGAATATGAGAATATGTTCGAAGGTACCACAAGGTCATGTAGCTAGAGAAAAAAACGCACTATTGGAATTGAAAAGCGTTACAATCGTGGAAATTTTGTCAGTACTGTTTATCTGTTACGATAATGTTATACTACACTCTAATGACCTGTTAGTGAAATAAAATTAAACACAAGCATTACCAAAAACCAGTGTCAAGTTACATTTGGATTAGAGGCTACTAAAAACCAAAACAAATTTACATTTTCAGGCATTGTTGAGTTCTTAAGACAATAAAGAAAAGACATTCTTTTCACGGTGCACGACCGACGAAGTATGGCTTCATTGCCTACATGGTATGTAAACAGCTCAAAAATACACAGCATTCTACTCACCAAAAAATGCTATACTTGAAGAATTAACAAAATATATCCCTAAAACTGTTAATATATTACACAGCACTTGAAAACGTAGAAAGAAAAAATCTGCAAATAATGCGCAAAACACAATCTCATGTCTAGCAACAATAAAAACCGCATAAAATGGTGAAAACGGTTTATGACGTTCTCTTTTCAGCATTCTTTCATGTGACTCTAAACCAGTTAGTGGATCGAAATACCGTCCAAAAAACATCGTGCGTTTCTAGACACACTGGCCTCTAGGTACAATACAGTTATTGTATGCGGCAACATATAATTCTAAATATGTGCATATATTTTGTTACATCACATTATTTGTTGTTATTGGACTTGATGATCTATTTGACAGGTTGTTGGAACCAGATCTTTACTCAGTTTGAATACTTCGATCATTAACTGTGTTTTAAAAAGTGATGACTGATGTAGTGAGACTGCAACTCAGTCGTCACTGCTGCTTTTTATTACAGCTCACAGTTCCCGCCTGGCTACCTTTTTCTCCAAGAACTGCACACCACCGAAAATCTGCATCCGTACTGCTCGTCAGGATACACCTCACATGTCATCGATGTCCTTTGCCAGGTACTATGTTTACGATTTACCTTTGAAAGATATATGAGATGCGCTGACCGTTCACACAGTGACGACATATTCCACTGTGTAGTGTTTATGCACTATATGACATCCACATTCTTACATAGTTCAGATCCACTTTCCACGCCCGACAATCTGTACCAATACATGTGTTGTGTTGGCAGAAGAGCCAACACCGTGTTACTAGTGGAGGCCGAAGTGCGCGCGTTTTAGCTGACGCAGGCTGGCGTGAGGAGGGAAGGACTATACTGACGTGAGGCCTGGAACATAACAAGAACTTAGAATTCAGAAAGCGGACGTAATTAGTTTGATACTTAACTTTGACCCATTAATGATGAACGTCGCTCTTGACGGTACATGATTCACAATATTATCTGTTCAGAATACATTCACAGAAACTGAATATGGCGCCTTGCTAGGTCGTAGCAAATGACGTAGCTGAAGGCTATGCTAAACTGTCGTCTCTGCAAATGAGAACGATGTAGACAGTGAACCATCGTCAGCAAAGTCGGCTGTACAACTGGGGCGAGTGCTAGGGAGTTTCTCTAGACTAGACTTGCCGTGTGGCGGCGCTCGGTCTGCGATCACTGCTAGTGGCGACACGTGTGTCTGACGTATACTAACGGACCACGACCGATTTAAGCTACCACCTAGCAAGTGTGGTGTCTGGCGGTGACACCACAACATGTCCATCTCATTTTTTTACGTTAACTGAGTGACAACATGAGACAACTACACTACTGGCCATTAAAATTGTTACACCACGAAGATGACGTGCTACAGACGTGAAATTTAACCGAAAGGAAGAAGATGCTGTGATTTGTAAATGATTAGCTTTTACGATCATTCACACAAGGTTGGCGCCCATGGAGACACCTTCAACGTGTTGACATGAGGAAAGTTTCCAACCAATTTCTCACACGCAAACAGCAGTTGACCGGCGTTGCCTGGTGAAACGTTGTTGTGATGCCTCGTGTAAAGAGGAGAAATGCGTACCATCGCGTTTCCGACTTTGATAAAAGTCGGATTGTAGCCTATCGCAATTGCGGTTTATCGTATCGCGACATTGCTGCTCGCGTTGGTCAAGATCCAATGACTGTTAGCAGAATATGGAATCGGTGGGTTCAGGAGGGTAATACGGAACGCCGTGCTGAATCCCAACGGCCTCGTATCACTAGCAGTCGAGATGACAGGCATCTTATCGGCATGGCTGTAAAAAATAGTGCAGCCACGTCTCGATCCCTGAGTCAACAGATGGGGACGTTTGCAAGACAACAACCATCTGCACGAACAGTTCGACGACGTTTGCAGCAGCATGGACTATCAGGTAGGAGACCGTGGCTGCGCTTACCGTTGACGCTGCATCACAGACAGGAGCGCCTGCGATGGTGTACTCAACGACGAACCTGGGTGCACGAATGGCAAAACATCATTTTTTCGGATGAATCTAGGTTCTGTTTACAGCATCATGAGGGTCGCATCCGTGTTTGGCGGCATCGTGGTGAACTTACATTGGAAGGGTTTATTCGTCATCGCCAACTGGCGTATGATCCGGCGTTATGGTATGGGGTACCATTGGTTATACGCCTCGTTCACTTCTTGTTCGCATTGACGGCGCTTTGAACAGTGGACGTTACATTTCAGATGTGTTACAACCCGCGGCTCTACCCTTCATTCGATCCCTGCGAAACCATACATTTCAGCAGGATAATGCACGACCGCATGTTGCAGGCCCTGTACGGACCATTCCGGATACAGAAAATGTTCGACTGCTACCCTGGCCAGCAAGTTCTCCAGATCTCTCACCAATTGAAACGTCTGGTCAATGGTGGCCGAGCAACTGGCTCGCCACAATACACCAGTCACTACTCTTGATGAACTGTGGTATCATGTTTAAGCTGCATGGGCAGCTGTACATGTACACGCGCTCCAAGTTCTTTTTGACTGAATCCCCAGGCCTATCAAGGCCGTTATTACGGCCATAGGTGGTTGTTATGGGTACTGATTTCTCAGGATCCATGGACCCAAATCATGTGGAAATATAATCACATGTCAGTTCTAGTATAATATATTCGTCCAATGAATACCCATTTATCATCTGCATTTCTTCTTGGTGTAGCAGTCTTAATGGCCAATAGTGCAGCTGTTCGTGAGATGATGATATGTTCAAAGTTCACTACCTCCGTTTTCCAAATAAGACTGTCACTTTTGGTACATCAGTTCAGACTTAAAGTGCAACAAACTGTGCACATCCGTTTACATGGCATGATATGTGTGAGTATTGAAACGGGGACCTCGAAACGACGGAGAGGCTTCGGCCCTGCCGTAGCCCTCAGTGGTGCACAACCCCACAACAGACTACAGTGGTTCACTCACCCCACTGCCACCCCACACAGAACCCAGGTTATTGTGCGGTTCGTCATGGTAATTTCAGTTGATTGGCTCATAGCGAGCTATGTAGTTCAGCATTAATTTGGTTGATTGGTTGGTTTAAAAGAGAAGGGGAGGGATCAAATCGAGACATACAAATACATGTGGAAGTAAGGAGAAACCACAAGTATGATAAAAGGCAACAAACACTAAAATGGGCAAAGTCGGACAAGAAAACCACAGAAAGACGCAAGAAACATTTAGAAGAGATGAATACAGAAGAGCAGATTACCACAGCTGGCTGACCATGACAATAAAAAGGAGAAGCAAGCCTCTCTGTAACATATTAAAACCTCCACCCTAAAGGCACTAGGTTGGAGGACACAGAGGGACAAAAACATGTGCTAAAACTTAGATCAAATAATAAAACCCATCTTCACGAATTAAACGTAAAACTAAAGCTGCTGTTGAGGCACTGTCGCCATCACCGAAGTTATGGTGCTGGGAAAGTCAAAAGTCCCCCGCAGAGAGGCTAAAAGTGGGCAGTCCAGCAAGAGGTGGACGTCCGTCATTTATGAGCCACAGCGACACCAAGGTGGGTCCTCGCCATGGAGGAGGTAACCATGCGTTAGCCACGTGAGCCACGTGAGCCGGCAAACAGATTCGCTGCGAGAGGGCCGCAAGGAAGACTTCCACACATTTGTATTATCCTTAATGACGCACTGTTTGTTGTGCGTACTGTTATGCCATTTCATCTGCCAAGGTCGAAGAACCTGTGGAGTAAGACAGAGTGCAGGTTTCGGAGACGCCCATCTCCAGACGCGGTTTCCGCGTAGCCTGTTTGGCCATCCTGTCGGTAAGTTCGTTGCCTGGGATTCCGACGTGTCCTGGGATCCACACAAACACCACTGAACGACGGGACTATTCCAGGGCATAGACAGACTCCTTAATGGACGCTACCAAAGGAAATCTAGGGTAGCACTGGTCGATAGCTTATTGGCTGCTCAAGGAGTCAGTACACAGGAGAAATAACTCGCCAGGGCATGAGCGGATGTGCTCAAGTGCACGAGATATGGCCGCCAGCTCTGCACTAAAACCACTGCAACCATCTGGCAAGGAGTGCTGTTCAGTATGTCCTCCACGAACATACGCAAAACCTACGTGACCACCAGCCATCGAGCCGTCGGTGTAAACCACTTCATGGCCCCAGTGCATGTCGAGAATCGAGAGGAAGTGATAGCAGAGAGCTGCAGAGTTAACGCAGTCCTTATGGCCATAAGAAATGTCCAGGATAATCTGCGCCCTATGTGTACACCATGAAGGTATTCATGAATGGACCTTGAGGAGAGGTGGTAACAGGAAGGACTCCAGTCCAGACATAGGGGACCGGATGAGAACTGCAGTCCTAAGCCCTGACTTGGGCTACCAATGCGAGAGATTGTTGGGAAAAGGAGACAGTAATTAGGATGCGGAGGAGATCTATGAACGTGTGCAACGTAGCTGGTGAGCAGCTGTGCATGCCTAGCTTTCAATGGAGGGACTCAGGACTCCACCAGGACTCATTCGAAAAACTCCCGTCGCTATGCGAACGGCACAGGCGTGCACTGGGTGGAGTAAAGGCAATGCTGAGGGCGCCGCCGAATCGTAAACCAGATTCCAATAGTGAAGGCGGTTTTGAACAAGGGCTCTGTAGAGCTGCAGTATCATAGAGCGATCTGCACCCCAGTTGGTGTTGCTCAGGCAGCGGAGGTTATTGAGGTGCTGCCAGCACTTCCACTTAAGCTGACGAAAGTGAGGTAGCCAAGTCAATTGGGCCTCAAAAACCAGTCCTAAGAATCGATATGTCTCCAATACAGTGACTGGATCGTCATTAAGGTAAAGTTCTGTTTCTGAGTGAACGGTGTGACTTCGACAGAAATGCAAGACACATGACTTCGCGGCTGAAAACTGGAAGCCGTGGGCTAGAGCCCATGACTGCGCCTTGTGAATGGCTCCCTGTAGGCACCGCTCAGCAACACCAGTGCTGGACGAACAGTACGAAATCCAGAAGTCATCCTCATACAGAGACGGTGAGACCGACGGACCTGCAGCTGCTGCTAGAACTCTAATAGCCATTAAAAATAGACACTCAAGACAGAGCCCTGCAGAATGCCATTCTCCTGAATATGGGGGGAGCTATGGGAGGCATCGACTTCGACACAGAATGTACGCCGGCCGGTGTGGCCGAGTGGTTCTAGGTGCTTCAGTCTGGCACCGCACGACCGCTACGGTCGCAGGTTCGAATCCTGTCTCGGGCATGGATGTGTGCGATGTCCTTAGGTTAGTTAGGTTTAAGTAGTTCTAAGTCTAAGGTACTGATGACCTCAGATGTTAAGTCCCATAATACTCAGAACCTTTTCAACCATTTTGTTGAACGGAAAGTACGGAGCGACAGGAAGTTTTGGATAAAAATCTGGAGCGGCCCCCGAGACATCACTCATACAATGTGGCAAGGATATGATGTCGCCAGGTCGTGTCGTATGCTTTATGCAAGTCAAAAAAATGGCAACAAGATGTTGGCGTATGGAAAACGCCGTTCAGATGGCGGACTAGAGGGACACAAGATTATCAGTGGTAGAGCGACTCTGGCGGAAGCTGCCCTGACATGGAGCCAGTAGGCCATGTGACTCCAGGACCTAACCCAAACGCTGACACACCATACGTTCCAGCAGCTTGCAAGGAAAGTTTGTGAGGCTGATGGAACGGTAGCGATTCACATCAAGCGGGTTTTGACCGGGTTTGAGCACTGTAATGATGGTGCTCTCCCGCCATTGCGATGGACTGACGCCATTGCACCAGATCCGGTTGAAGATGACGAGGAAACGCCGCTTGTAGTCAGACGAGAGATGTTTAATCGTCTGCCTGTGGATCCGATCTGGCGCAAGAACTGCTTTGGGGCAATGTGCAAGGGCTATAAGGAGCTCCCACTCTGTCAATGGGGGGAGGGGGGGGGGGGTTCACTGTGGCATGTATTGAACGAGAGGACTTTCTTTTCCATCCTCCATTTGAGGGTGCGAAAGGCTGAGGTGTAGTTCTCTGCCGCAGAGGCTCGAGCATAGTGCTCAGCAAAGTGCTCTGCAAACGCATTTGCGACTGTAGGTAACACACCGTTGATGTTAATGCTAGGGACACCTGGGGTCTGGTACCAAAAAGACGTCTGATCTTCTTCCAGACTTAGGAAGGTGACATATGGCACCCAATGGCCGACCGATACCCCTCCCAACACTCCTGCTTCCGTCGTTTTATAAGCAGGTGAACGTGGGCATGGAGCCGTATGAAAGCTACTATGTGCTCTAGGGAAGGGTGCCGCTTATGTCGCTGTACAGCAAGCCGACGCTCTTTAATTACCTCAGTGACTTCCGGCGACCACCAAGTTACTGTCTTACGCCTGGGGCATCCTAAAGAACGAGGGATCGCGTTTTCCGCCGCAGAAACTTTCGTTGTAGTGACCTACTCAACGACAAAATCGATCGCACCTTGTGGGGAAGATTCAGCGGTGACAGCAGCGGTGAAGGCTTCCCAGTCTGCCTTGTTAAGCCCATCTGAGTAGGAGTCCGTGGGCATGACTCTGGGGGAAAGAGAGGACGATGCGGAAGTGTTCACTGCTACACAGTTCGTCATGTTCTCTCCAGTGGATAGATGGGAGAAGGCCATGACTGCAAAACGAGAGATCAATGACCGAATATGTGCTATGTGCCACACTGAAATGTTTGAGTGCACCTGTACTTAAAAGACAGAGGTGGAGTTGTGACAGTAACTTCGACCTCCATATCTCTGCCAGTAAACATGGCGCCATCCCACAAGGAGTTATGCACGTTAAAATCTCCCAAAAATAGGAAAGGTTTAGGGAGTTGATCAATGAGTGCAGCCAATACGTTCAGGGGTACTGCACCATCTGGAGGAAGATACATATTGCAGACAATTATTTCCAGCGTCGTCCTTATACTGACAGCCACAGCTTCAAGAGGGGTTTGAAGGGGCACAGGTTGACTATGAGTTCAGGATATAGACGCAAACTCCACCTGACAATCTATTATAGTTGCCACGATTCCTGTAACATCTCTTATAGCTGTGGCGGGCAGGGGTTCGCATTGCCTGGGAATCAGGTTCCCTGTAGGGCAATGCAGAAATCAATTGTAAAGCTTGACAGTTGCCCTAGCTCAGCCAGGTGGTGGAAAAAAAAGCCGCAATTCCACTGGAGGATTACGTGATCGTGAGGCTGGTTAGGCATGAAACACTGAGGCAGTCTATGCCGCAGGGTCACCTGCTACCACCAGATGAGTACCTGTGTGATCGACATCCGTTGTGTCTGAGGGCCCAGCCATAATTTGCACCTAATCTTTGGACACAGAACTTGTAGGTAGTGGTGGCGTGGGTGCCACCACAGTTCCTTGGTTCTTGGGGGGGTCTTTTTCTTTTAGGTTTCTCCCACTGCTCCTTAGGTTTGCCCAGATGGGTGGGCTTCACTGATTTAGTCTGAGGGACTGAGGAGGACTGTGAAGCTCTATGTTGCTTCAGCCCTTGGCAGCTTTGCCACTCGTAGGAACCTGGGAAGGGAGTGACCCAAGGGTTTATTTCCTGGCGAGAGGAGCTGAGGAAGACTTACGCTTTTCTGGCTGAGAAGTGGTGACTGATGTGTCTGATGGTTGGGGGCGGGATGTGTTGGTCCTGAAGTAGGTTGTGCAGGAGCAACAGGGAGGGAATTACCCCCCACCATCATGGGGGCAGTTGGAGTCTGCCAGCTCTGAGAGCCAACTGTACGTGGCTGAACGGAAGATGGTAGAACCGTTGTCGTAGCGGCGGCATAGGTTGACGTCATATGCACAGGATGTAGCCTCTCATATGTTCTCATAGCTGCAGTGTAAGTCAGTCGGTCGAAGGTCTTGTCTTCCATTATTTTTCTTTCTTTCTGGAGAATCCTGCAGTCTGACGAGCAAAGCGCATGGTGCTCTCTGCAGCTGATGATAGGAGGGGCGCAGCGAGTATTGAGATGTGAAGGACATCCACAATACCGACAGATGACGCTGGAAGTACAGCAGGAAGACATATGGCCGAACGTCCAGCACTTATAGCACAGCATTGGGCGAGGAATATATGGCTTTATGTCACAGCAGTAGACCATCACCTTGACCTTCTCGGGTAATGGGTCACCCTCGAAGGCCAAGATGAAGGCACCGGTGGCAACCTGACTATCCTTCGTACCCCAGTGTGCTCTTAACTGGCGAGGAGCTTATCGTCAGACTGCAAAAGAAGGTCCATGTGAAATGTGATACACTGGACCATATTTAAGCTCTTATGGGGCGTGATGGAAACAGAAATATCCTCCAGCTTGTCACAGGAGTAGTACCTCGACTGGGCAGGCGATGCCGTTTTGATCACGACCGACCCTGACCGCATTTTGGACAAGCCCTCCGCCTCCCCAAATTTGTCCTCTAAATGCTCCACAAAAAACTGAGGTTTCACTGATGAGAAACATTCCCCAACAACCCCCATACACATGAGGTGCCGGGCTGAATAAGCTTTGCTGACATCCTGAGCCTGGAATTTCTCCCATGATGTGGCCAGGGGAGGGGGGGGGGGAGGGGGACGATTTGTGGTCATATTTCTTAGCATTGAAGTTAGACCTTGTCCACTTAGTGACTGTTGGTGTTTGACCACCAGCAAGAGATGACATACTACACTTCATGGAATGTCATTTGCCCTGAAGCCACCCACTCTGACCAGGGGCTCTCCTCACAGGTGCCACCTAGCCTCAGCTAAGGCCACCTGGCAAGAAGGTCATTGCCGGGAGTCCCGATGCCCCAGGGTGATGGGCATCTACTCCTTGGCATACGTGGAGAGTTAATGGCGCAGGCATCAGCAGAGCGATCCCTGTGTGGTCAGCGGGCTACAACCAACAGGGTACATGGTGGCCCCACCACAACGGACTGGCTACCTTGATGAATATCAGGTGTGAACAAGAAGTCCATTACCGGCGATATCGCAGGAAACGATTCTGCACCGAGGATGGAGGAAAACGCACCCAGGAGGGTGACCTTGCTCAACAGCTGGAGAATGAGCGTGAGCCTTGCGCATCTCGTGTTCGTGCCGTTTCCGCTTGACATCGTGTCTTGGCGGTACTGCCATCTCGTTTCTTATTCGATTTGTAGGCACCACTAAGTTGCTGGCATGCCTGCCCGTGAGTGGCAGCAGCAGTGCTTATCGATAAAGGCACTGTCTTACTATCTTTGGAGCGACAGCTAGTATTTCTGGGTTGCCGTGTGTCGGGAGTTTAGTGGGGGACGGAACAGCAGTGAGGTCCGGACAGCCATGTCTCGTCCGACCGTTGCTGGCACACATGTCTTCGCCCTGGGGACGATCTTGGTTGGTCGTTCGGTCGGTCATCTCATTGGACGACGTTTATTTGGTCGCCGACTACTTCTGGGTTCTCTGTGTGTGTCGACTTGTGACTCCCCCTAGTTGTTCCACAGTGACTGGTTTTAGTATTGTACGAGTTGTTTGGGGAAGTGTTTTCGCAGAACCGTGTCTAGCTTGTGTGGTTTTGAGTGAGCAGTTATTTTAATGCTGTCTGCATGCTGGATTGAGGTAGTCAGTCGGTTGGGACGGAGCAACGAGGAACTTTAAGCAGCGCAAGCCGAGCCGGGAATGCTGGCGGCGTGCACACGCTGTCGGATCATTAGGCGCTAGCTGCAAGATCGACAAAGTTTGTTGTCCACCGAAACCGGACACTGAAGTTGAGTGATCAGTTAACCTGTTACGGAGCCTCAACTACTGTGACATCTCTCCGTTCATTTGTGGGTTTTTGCTCCCTGTACTATTCGGGGTAGCAGCAACATATGATGTGTTGGGGTTGGCGAAATCTTGCAGCCATCTTCCTATATTGTGATTAATTATTAAATTGACTGTTGCTTGCCAGTGAAGTGCACCAGCGGTATTTTCTCCCCTGTGGCCGTTATCGCCCTAGTTACCTGCCCTGGTCGTTAGCGTACTTTCCCCACAGTGTGCCTTTCCTCGTTGCGTTGATGCTGTTCGGCGTGGCCTGTACTTCCACAGCCTTTTAAGTTGTTTGGTTCATATTTGCCTAAAATGGTTATTGTTCCCTTAGTTTGAAGTATTGTGCGAGGCCTTCAGACGTGTGTTAATTCAGTTCTTTTTAAAGTTTACAGAAAGGCCTTCAGTCGTGTTATATAAAAACTTTGAAGATTGATTTTCTTTTAAAAAAGAAAAAAAAAACTTTCCTTAAAATTGGTTCTATCTGAAATTGTTTGTAATCTAAGACCTAAGCCGTTAGTTGTTCTATGTGTTATGTGTGGCCTTCAGCCGAGGATTCACGTGATCCCCTTGTAATAAGGACCTCAGCCGTGTGTATTCTTTAAAGGAAACTTTTTATAAGAACGATGGGCTTTATTTTAAATTGTTTGTATGACATGTTGTTCAGGCTTCAGCCATTGCTTCAAATTTTTTGTGGCCTTCAGCTGTGCAATGAGTTAATATTTCTTTAATTAGCCTCTCAACCGTTTTGTTGTAAGTTTAAAAAGAAATTTCTTGGCTGGAAAAATTGTTTGTTAATGTGTTTTGATTATAGGTGTCCTTCAGATCTGTAGTGTAGGCCTTCAGCCGCTAATTGTCTGCAATTGCACGATTGCTTTAAAGAAAGTTTTTAGTTTCTATTGTTTTACCTTTATTGTTTTACCTTAATTGTTTTCAATTGCAAGTCTTTTTCAAGAAAAAAATTTTACCTTCTGTTTTTAATTGCTTTTCATTTCTAAGGAGGCCTTCAGCCGTTCTTGTTTTTGGTGTGGTTTTGAGCCTACAGCCCTAACAGCATCTCAAGTTCTTTAACTAGGCCTTCAGCCATATTGTTTAGTTGTGATCTTTTAAAGCAATGTGTAAATGAGTGGTTTTTAGAAAATAAAGCTGTGTGTTTGATTGTGCAACTCACAGTAACTGTTTACGGCCCCATCCACAATCATAAGCTTATCCTGTACGCTCTCTGAGTACCTACCAAACAGGTTTCAGAGCGGAAGTGCAGGTACACGTCGACGAAGGATGCGAGCAGTCTCAGTGCATGATGAACACTATGCACCATCTAAGTCGCCCTTCCCCAATTGGCTTGCTCTTTGGGAAAACTTTGAAAAATGGGGGTCAGGCCTTACAGGGAACCATCACATAAAGGCCAAAATCTGTGAGACTCCTTTTAGTCGCGTCTTACGACAGGCAGGAATACCTCGGCCTATTCTAACCCCCTGACCCTCAGGGGGGAGCATTAGTTTCTGTAATTTATTTTAATAATTGTATTGTATTGTACTGTATGGAACTGAGAACCTAGAGACAACGGAGAGGCTTCGTCCCAGCCGTAGCCCTCAGTGGTTCACAACCCCACAACAGGCCAAAAGGCTAGAGGAGTCAACTCACTCCACAGCCGCCCCACACCGATACCAGAGCTATTGTGCGGTTCAGCCCCCCAGTGCCCCCCCCCCCCCCCCCCATCAGGAACGTCACACACCCGATGATTGTAACCCCAATGTTTGCGTGGTAGAGTAATTATGGTGTACGTGGAGAAAGTGTTTGCGCAGCAATCGCCGACATAGTGTAACTGAGGCGGAATAAGAGGAACCAGCCCGCATTCGCCGAGGCAGATGCAAAACCGCTTTAAAAACCATCCACAGACTGGCCGGCATACCCTACCTCGACACTAACCCGTCGGGCGGATTCGTGCCGGGGACCGGCACGCCTTCCCGCCCGGAAAGCAGTGCGTTAGACCCACTACCAGGGCGGGCATTTTAATAATTAATCACCCTTTTATGGATGAAGAACATCTTCATATCATGATTTCTACTACTTTTGTTATTGACTCAGTGACACCTCGATAGGGTGCCCATAAGAAGCTTTATCTATCTAAACGTGGGGTTAAACAGGAGAATATTCATTGCTATCTGCTCACTCGTTATATTGGTATAAAATAATTGTTATTCTCTAATAGTTCCTTCTATCATTAGGGAAGATCGGACATTTTGTGACGATTGAAATTGAAATTGAGAATAATTATAAAGCAGAAATCATGACTCCATCAAATAAATGAATGGTAAGTTATAGAATAATGGCGAAAATTACTTTGAAATTGTTGCGTATATAGGTATGTAGCGGGTATGCCGCGCATTCACGATTACAAAAGGAGCGGCCCTCATGTTATGCAACACATCTACTTTCTCTGCCAGCTTCGGCTCAAAAAATGCAGAATTTATTGTGGAACATCGTGGAATAGTCCCGCTCCAGGTGACGGCACTATACGTAGCTTTCTAAATGCCGTCTGTAACGGAGACAGAAAGCTGCCACCCATTTCTTTTGGTGGAAAACCAGAGCACTGGAGATATTCATAGAATTGCAGAATGTCTACGGAGATCTGGCAGTAAATACAAGCACCGAAGCTTCTGTCATCATCGCAACAAGGTCGCGGAAACGTATCCGATCTCCAACCTGCAGCCCACATCTCCTACACTCCACCTTCGATCTGCTTGGCCCAATGAAGGAGGCATTCCACCGGAAGTCATACGTGGATGGTGTGGAGGTTATTGATGCTCCAAGACGTTGACTGTGACGTCGACCAGTAAAGAGGTACCATGCTTGCATGTAGGTCCTCCCGCTAGGGTGGAGTAATACCGCCGCATTGAAAAATGGGGTATTGTAACCAAGAGGATGGAGAATAATACGGTGTATTGCAATCCTGAATAGAACCAACCTGCTTTCAGAAAAAATGAGTTACATTATTTGAAGAACTCCCCTCGTACTTGTGGACCCGTGTACTCGCTCTCCTCTCTGAGCGGGTGGAGTTCTCCTGTACCCGACAGCAGACTCAGGTGACGAATAGCCGGCGATGGAGACTCACGAGATCAGTCTACGGTCAAACGGTGACGGTGACGTCAGAGATGCTGTCACAGGACTCCCTGGCTAATCTAATAAGACTATACGAACCTCATTTCTGTTGTCTAGTGCAGAGCCAACCGCAGTGCGCTGTGATGCGTCTGTTTTTCCGTTTCGTAGCTTGACTGCACACCTCGGCAGGATATTCCATTCCAGGATGGAGAAGCTCTCTGGACAACGTGATACTGAGCTATGATCGTAAGACGGGAGCCCCATTCAGCATTGGGTACAGCTTGCTGAGCCGACCCATGGCCTTTGTTCCAGATGATCCGGATGTTCTGCCGTCATGTTAGACGGCGGTATAGCGTGATACAGAGATATCACACAGGCAACTCAGTGCAACATATGTTCATGGGTGACAGCATTGCGAGTGGTGCGACCAGTTCACTAGCGAGAACTATGTATCGGCACCACTGAGCCTAAGGCCCCACTGCCCACTGGACGGCTCAGGTGTACAAGCTGTCATAGGTGAACTGAAGTGTGTTACTGCAGCCGAAGATTGCCGGAGTGTCAGCGTACAGTCCGGCACACCAGTGCACATAAGGCCAGTAGTTTGTCAGGGATTGGAAGTAGAGCCGTCGTGGAATGATATGGACAGTTTTCTCACAAGAGTATAAATGCCGTGTGGCTAGAGCCTCCCATCGGGTAGAACGTTCGCTTGGTGCAAGTCTTTCGAGTTGACGCCACTTTGGCGACTTGGATGTCGATGGGGATGATATGGCGATGATAAGGACAATACAACATGCAGTCCCTGAGCGGAGCAAATCTCAGATCCAGCCGGGAATCGAACCCGGGCCCTTAGGTATGACATTCCGTCGCGCTGACCACTCAGCTACCAGGGGCTGACATCAGAAGAGTGGAATGGGTGGAAGCCACTTCCAATAATAATCGAACAACCATGCAACGTTCTACTGCCACACACGATTCGGCATCGAATTGGAGAAATAATAGACAAGAAGGATATATGGAGTGTGACAATGAGCTCTTCGTCCAGGCCCTCAGGCCAAAAGGATGTCGACTGGCTGCCATGTCGTCCTTTGCCATGCAGCATCATGCGGATACTGCATAGATGAAAGTGTGGTCAACACACTGCTCCGCCAGCCGTTTTGCCAACCTGCCAGACCTCGGAGCTTCTACTTCTCAGTCGAGTAGCTCCTCAGTTGGCATCACTGAGTGCACTGCGTAAAGGCCTCCCATCAACGAAATATCCTTGGCTGTAGTGCGAATCGATCTGCGGGAATTGTTCTCCACATTGCAGCCACCTGCAGTGATCATTTAGCAACTGCGAAGGTCGATTGGACAGTGGAAAGACTGTCAGATTGTAGGATAAATAACACAAGAAAGGAAGAGTATAAGACATGTGAAGGAATTATGAGCAAGAAAATACGGAAAACGAAGGTGAGTGGGTTTAGAGGTCCGCTCATCCGCTAAGAAACAATCAGGACCTGTAGCATTGAATATACAGTCAAGAGTGACGTCACACACTACACTGTGGGCTACGCAGCCGACTGCGAGGAGAGTAACATTCACATAGCAAACAGTGATATCTTGCACAGCGATGGGCTGGACGAGGCGATCTGTTAGCAACTGGTGGTGACGTCACGATTAGCGTCGGTACGTGTTGTACGGAAGTTGACCGTTGTCACCTCATTAAATTAAATACAGACAGTGATCAGCAGTTAATACACCAACTAAATGACGGCTTTAAGTAATTATAATTATTGCAAATTATATTTTGTAGTATGATCTGGCAACGTATGGGAGTATGATGCACGTTCCCTGTGGTGTCACCGCCAGACACCACACTTGCTAGGTGGTAGCTTTAAATCGGCCGCGGTCCATTAGTACATGTCGGACCCGCGTGTCGCCACTTTCAGTGATAGCAGACCGAGCGCCACCACACGGCAGGTCTAGAGAGACGTACTAGCACTCGCCCCAGTTGTACGGACGACGTAGCTAGCGATGCACACTGACGAAGCCTCGCTCATTTGCAGAGCAGATAGTTAGAATAGCCTTCAGCTGAGTCAATGGCTACGACCTAGCAAGGCGCCATTAGCCTTACATAGCCTGTACGTAAAGAGTCTCACTTGTCTCGTCAAGAGCGATGTACCACAAGGATGGATTAAAGTTAAGTATTCCAGGAGCTACGTACTTTTCTTTATAGCATTCATTACGTATCCTGTTACAGACCTATCTCTATTCTGCGTGAGCCTAGCGCGTGCCTTTCGGCTACTTCCGAGTGGCGTGGCTGCCTTGTTACGCCACAACATTCCCAATTGAGGGGTTTGAGGTAGTGCATTGAAGGAAAATCTTTCAGTGCAGCTTTGTACCAATTAGCGAGCCTTATGCACCGTAATAGCGGCGTATTGGCCGTGTCAGACGAGTAGGAAATTTCATTTGATAATGCATCAGATACAGAGCGATACTGTGGAGAAATAATACAGAGTTGACAGCTGTTACTGTTTATTGGCTATGTGGGTAGTAAGAGACTTTCAGTCATCCTCAGCTACTTTATCACTGGTGTACCACAACAGAAATAATTTTATTTATAAAAATAAACTTCCGCTGTGGCTGCATATTACGTATTCTTCATAATTACCGCCTGTTATCCGAGAAGCTAAAATAGACCTTACAAATCACATTTTCTTGGATACAAATAAACTCACTTAATACATATATTAAACATTTTTATACTTAATTTTTTAGTATTACAACAACTTATTTTACTACAAAACTACAATTAAACCCTTAACCCGTTACCCAGATACTAATACTACCATCAGCTCTACAGTATCTGGTCTGTGTTTGTCCATTTATTTTGGTGCATCTAACCTGTAGACAGTTGTTTCAGCTATTGTAGCCAGCCTCATACTACCCCAGGCAGCAACCATTGTATGCTGGATTCCTTGGGCGTCGAGCAACAAGTGAGAGCGTTTCCACTACGACAAGTAATTCTGTTAATCACTGTTACGAACTAAAGCTCACACTTGCATGATCACTTGCACCAACGCAGTGCAGACTGCTAAGAAACTGTTACATCCCTTGGTCGTCGACCTCAGTTGCCTTCTCTCCATCCATAGTGTGAATGGCTGCATGTTGACACGTGGTTGAATGCCTCGTTAAGTCTTCCTTGGCCTTCCTGGATACTGCGTCTGTGGTATCGTATAAGGTGCGCGGGTCGACTCGCTCCTTAGTGTTGCTGTGCAACGCAACAACCTCAATGCCTGATGGCCATTGCCCACAGCATCTTCATAGGGCGCGCAGCCCCACAGTGTGTGTTCTAGTGTGCCTAGCCGCAAGCGCAGCTATCATTCATCTGTCTTTTGCTTTTGATTTTGATTTTGTATGGAAACGTAGCATGCAGGCCACGGCCAGTCAGGTGTTGTATCAGTCCACTCGACGGGGTAATAAATCTCGTTTTTAGTCTTTCCCCGGTGTTACGGAGATATTCGTATGTTCTCCCGCCCGTGCCTGAAGTGTCCCATTTATTTTGCCACAGTTGTAACATTCGATCTTTTATTACTATTTAGAAACTGGCCTCAGTGAACCGTATTATCTTCATCTTTGCCTAGGTGTGGTGTGTCGTCTTCCGGAGCCTTGACTTTGCTCTGCCGCGATTGGTCCGTTTGCTTTTAAATTCCGGAGGGCACTGCGTTCTGTGGAGAGACCTGCTGACGACTAGAGTATCGAGTGCTGC
Organism: Schistocerca americana; assembly: GCF_021461395.2. Classification (NCBI taxonomy): domain Eukaryota; kingdom Metazoa; phylum Arthropoda; class Insecta; order Orthoptera; family Acrididae; genus Schistocerca; species Schistocerca americana. Next base: position 1,081,528,664 of record NC_060120.1, read on the forward strand.
TGCCGGAGTGAGTCGGTGAGTTTAGTTTCCGGTTGTGTGGCAGCGCAATGTTGCGGGAAAGGTGGTATAACTTCCTGTGAACGCACGTGATTGCTACGAGCGTGTGTACTCTGGACGGCGGCAGTCGTTCTGGACGGGCTGTGTGATAAGGAACCTAGGCGTGGCAATTGTTGACCCGGCGTGTCCGCGTTCTATGACGGACCTGGGGCCATTGACTTATCTCGAGTTGGTGCTGGTTGCAACCTGTCGCCGAATGCTTGTTTGCGTTTTGGACTAACGGTGAGAATTTCTTGACTTGATGTGTCTCACTCAATTGCCGCCCGTGTCGTCGGGTGAGTTTTGCTCTAAGGTCGTGTGCCATGGTGTTTCGCAATTTTAGTAGGCTCAGGCGTGCCCGAAATCCCGATTCAATGATCTGATGTTATATTGTCAAGTGTAACTATCACTAGAAAAGAGTGTTAACTCTCTGTGCCTTAATAACTGAACCTAAAATATTATCTGTGTTTGGAATTTTATTCTGGCCAAAATGCAATAACGATGTTGTATTTTACAATTTGTTGAGTGGTATTAATATTTAGTACTGGCCCTCACATTTACTCAGTCAAAGATTTACGAAGGCCAGTGGGCGTCATTAACAGTTCCTGCCTATATAGGCGTTATATTTTGAACCATATGTTTCAAGGTTTAGTAATTTTTATTTTATGTGTTGTAGAGAGTTGCTGTCATGCCCTATGTGGATGATTCGCCACGTCGGTGAAGTTTCTAGTTCTGCTGGTCTGTGCCATATTGCTAAAGCAGGCGGTCCTACCACAGCTGATTGTAAATTTTTCCTAGTGGTCAAGAGCACGGGCTGGTTTTAAGTGCTAACTCACTAACTTCAACGATTCTCAAATATTTATTACTACTGATATTCAGGCCCTTCAGGCCGAGTGGCGACGTCACTACCCCTTTTTGGTTATTAATTTTATCTTGTTAGCTTGTTTCATTGAAATAACCTTTGGTATATGAATTTGCCTTTTGGTCTTTACTGCTCCTTTGGACGAAGTACATTAACGGTTGGTTTTGTATTCTTGTAGCATTATCAAACCAGCATTTGTGGTTATATTTGATTGGTCGTTCTGGCCGAATGATTACAGTCATTCCTTTCAGTAACTTATTGTATTGGTCAATAGTTAAGGAAAGGTGTTGGGTCCTTCAGATCGTGATTATCTCCTTATGTTGAATCTTAAGGTTGTCATTCTGACATTACAGTCGTGAATGTTCAGCGGCCCTTGAGGCCTGGAGTTTAAAAAATGTTGTTGTGTTGTGTGATATAAGTACCAGTGAACAAGTGGTTTTTTAATGTTTAGTAAAATTAAATTGTGTTTGAAGCTGTAACCTCATTTAGGTCTACGCTTTCACTCCCTGCTGCCTTTGAGCTCTGCTTACCTTACGTTTTCGTTAAGTTTTCCCGTACACGTATCACTCGGTTTCAAGCATTGTTCGTACTTCCGTTTGATTGCCTTTCTTTAACCAGTAAAAGACTCCCCTTTTCCTAATTTCCAAGTGCAGTAGGCTTATTCTTAGAATTATTAACAAAGCATTATTCGAGCTAATGCAGTAGGCGCCCTTTAATCTTAATGACACGTCTCGTGGAACTCGTCTGACGAGTGAGGCCTGGCTTTACTGGCTGCAATCTATGAGCCCAAACACTCGCTCCACGTCCTATGCGTGATGCTAATATCGACTGGTGGCATGCTCTGACTGTTTTGAAGGGAACCGATAGTTCCTATTTCCAATGATTATATTTCTATTACGTTTGTACCTTTTGTGCCTACTTTCTCCATATCATGTGCAAAGTTACGACGTTCTTCCAGAAATACTCTTACATGGGAACTTTCTTGCGAACTTTAAGTGTTAACGAATTCAACAAATATTGCTAACAAATGTTTTGATTAGTTAAATAAGAAAGCTCACATGGCCATTCAGACTTAAACACACGTGCAGAGCAAATGTCGCAGAACACTAAGTGACAGCCGGAATCTGACTGATGGATACTTCGGTGCAAGTACGACTCCACGGTCTTGTGGCAGTGTATACTAATGAGACTGTTTCCATCCTGCAGCCCCATCAAGTGGTAAGGCTTGATGTAAGCGTGACTTCTGAGCAAAAGAAATTGGGACCAGTCAGTGTTATTGCCAGCAGACAGTCAGATCATACAATCCAGTCACTCCAGCTATCACATCCTCTTACTGCTCCCTGCCTCTTATTGCTGCCTGGGTGTTCCTGTTACGTGATTCACTGGGCAACACAAACTGCTAGTCGCCACCTAGTACTAACAAACATTAATTCACACAAGAAAATTTACCTTAAATTGCTAACTAACATCCAGGACAATTACCCTTACATGTAAAAGATTCATGTATGGTACTGTTGTATTTTTAACCTTACTGTGTGACAGAAAGGAATAAACTTGTAGGAATACATTTTCTGATAAAATGACTACGAAGAGCCTTCAGTAAGTAATCCTACAGAATATTTTTCTGAAGGCAGGTTGCTTTTATTCAGGATTCTAATCTACTATATTATTATCCACTCCCTCGGTTGCAAAATCCTGTTTCTCAACATAATATCCGTTCAATTCTACTGTCTTACGCCACCTTGCTGGGAGGGCCTCTATGCCAGCAGGGCACCACTCTACTGGTAGATGCTGGAGCCTGTGTCTTGCTGCATCAATAACCTTCCACCATACGGCTTCCCGCAGAATACTCGTACATTCTTCACTGGGACATACGGACTGAACTCGGAAGATGGACGATCTAGCCTGCCGGGTGGAGATCGACTATGTTTGCGCGATTTTGTTGTGATGACTCATCGTTGTTCACTGCCATGTCTCTGTAGACATTCTGCAAGCACCAATGAATATCTGCGATGTTCTGGACTTCCGCCAAGAGAAACTCAATAAAAGCTATTTGCTTGGACCGCCCCTATGTTACAGAGGTCATTTTGAAGGCTACGTATAGGGGCTGATACAGAAATATTCCACGATGTCTCACAGCAAATTGGACATCTTCTCAACCGAAATAGGCCGACAAAAAAGTATTGCATTACCTATTGAACGCCCCTTATAAAATCACTTTATCACTGACCTATAACAAATATTTTACGGAGACAAACGCGATACCAAAACGTTTTAGTGATATTCCTGCAAACCGTGCACAGAATCTTTTCATTCACTACGAATTCCGCATTCATGTACAGTTTTTCTAGGTAAGAAATGTAAATTATATAACTTCATCTTTTGCTTGAAGTTCACTTTTTGCCATATTTGCTTCCTAATACATAATTAAGGAATTACCGTTCTGCCATATACAAACACAGTTTATTCTTCCTGAATATCCAGACATGTTGAAGAGCAGTTTCACCATCATCAGGGCGTTCACTAATTTAATGTCGGCTGACAGGAAATGAACTCAGCGTTTTTCAACGTATCATTGAAAATCCCTGATCAATTGCAGATGAAGTACTGAAAATTAAATTATAAATTATGCTCAAAATGTCAGGCATTGGCTTAGAAATTAGTATATAACAACACAAAATATATTCCTATATACAAATTTTTAAGTCATTGCCTTATACAGAATATATTCTTATACAAAATATTTTCTTCTGTTGATATTTTTCTGTTAATATTTTGCAAATGTAAATAGCATAATCCGCAAACTATGAGTATTATCGAACAGCTTTTTATATCTTATTTGACTGAATCTAAGTCAACGCATTGACGATGGCGTAGCTTAGGCAAAACATGTTCAGGAGTTAAAGATGAAGAACATGCATTCGATGAAGATAGAAGTGTACCTTCATCACTTTATTAGTTAATATCAGTTAGATTCTGGAGTTGTACAATACAACATATAATTCACCACATACTCTGACTTCCAGAGCACGTCTAACAATCGTTCAACAAAAGAAGTAGCTGCTCAAAATGTCGCTTCTCTTTTATCTGTCTTCTGAAAGGTTTGATGCGACACGCCACAAATTACTCCCCTGTGCCAACCTTTTCGTTTCAGAGTGGCACTTGCAACCTATGTTCTCATTTATTTGCTTGATACATTCCAATCTCTGACTACAGTTTTTACGCCGTTGCCTCTAGTGTCATGAAAGCTATTCCGTGATGCCTTAACAGATATCCTGTCATACTGTCCTTTCTTTTTTTGTTTTCAATATTTTCTTTCCTCGTTGATTTTGTGGAGGACCTGCTCATTCCTTACCTTATCACTTCAACTAATTTCCAGCATTCCTTTGTTGCAGCACATCTCAAATACTTCAATTTTCTTCTCTTTCGGTTTTCCCTCAGCCCATGTTTCACTACCATACAGAGCTGAGCTTATAGGTATATCCTTCTTAACTGAGGGTTATGTTTAATGATAGTAGACTTCTCTTGGTTATGAAACTGGTGCTAGTCTACATCTTTGTGCTCCTTGCTCCGTCCGCCATGGGTTATTTTGCTGCCTGGGTAGCAAAGTCCTTGATGTTATCTTCTTCGCGATCTTCCATTCTGATGTTAAGTTTCTTGTATTCCACTCTTTGATACATAAAATACATATAAATATATACAAAATACATTTAAAAACACTGAGGTTTTCCGATTACATTGTAATTCTGTCAGAGACAGCAAAGGACTTGCAAAATCACTTGAACATAATTGACAGTCTCTTGAAATGAAGATATGAGATGACCAGCAACAAAAGCAAAACGAGGATAATTGAATGTAGCCGAATTAAATCGGATGATGCTAAGAGAATTAGATTAGGAAGTGAGCCACTTAAAGCAGCATTTCGGTTTTGCTATTTGGGAAGCAAAATGGCTGATGATGGGCGAAGTAGGGACGATATACACTCCTGGAAATTGAAATAAGAACACTTTGAATTCATTGTCCCAGGAAGGGGAAACTTTATTGACACATTCCTGGGGTCAGATACATCACATGATCACACTGACAGAACCACAGGCACATAGACACAGGCAACAGAGCATGCACAATGTCGGCACTAGTACAGTGTATATCCACCTATCGCAGCAATGCAGGCTGCTATTCTCCCATGGAGACGATCGTAGAGATGCTGGATGTAGTCCTGTGGAACGGCTTGCCATGCCATTTCCAGCTGGCGCCTCAGTTGGACCAGCGTTCGTGCTGGACGTGCAGACCGAGTGAGACGACGCTTCATCCAGTCCCAAACATGCTCAATGGGGGACAGATCCGGAGATCTTGCTGGCCAGGGTAGTTGACTTACAACTTCTAGAGCACGTTGGGTGGCACGGGATACATGCGGACGTGCATTGTCCTGTTGGAACAGCAAGTTCCCTTGCCGGTCTAGGAATGGTAGAACGATGGGTTCGATGACGGTTTGGATGTACCGTGCACTATTCAGTGTCCCCTCGACGATCACCAGTAGTGTACGGCCAGTGTAGGAGATCGCTCCCCACACCATGATGCCGGGTGTTGGCCCTGTGTGCCTCGGTCGTATGCAGTCCTGATTGTGGCGCTCACCTGCACGGCGCCAACCACGCATATGACCATCATTGGCACCAAGGCAGAAGCGACTCTCATCGCTGAAGACGACACGTATCCATTCGTCCCTCCATTCACGCCTGTCGCGACACCACTGGAGGCGGGCTGCACGATGTTGGGGCGTGAGCAGAAGACGGCCTAACGGTGTGCGGGACCGTAGCCCAGCTTCATGGAGACGGTTGCGAATGGTCCTCGCCGATACCCCAGGAGCAACAGTGTCCCTAATTTGCTGGGAAGTGGCGGTGCGGTCCCCTACGGCACTGCGTAGGATCCTACGGTCTTGGCGTGCATCCGTGCGTCGCTGCGGTCCGGTCCCAGGTCGACGGGCACGTGAACCTTCCGCCGACCACTGGCGACAACATCGATGTACTGTGGAGACCTCACGCCCCACGTGTTGAGCAATTCGGCGGTACGTCCAACCGGCCTCCCGCATGCCCACTATACGCCCTCGCTCAAAGTCCGTCAACTGCACATACGGTTCACGTCCACGCTGTCGCGGCATGCTACCAGTGTTAAAGACTGCGATGGAGCTCCGTATGCCACGGCAAACTGGCTGACACTGACGGCGGTGGTGCACAAATGCTGCGCAGCTAGCGCCATTCGACGGCCAACACCGCGGTTCCTGGTGTGTCCGCTGTGCCGTGCGTGTGATCATTGCTTGTACAGCCCTCTCGCAGTGTCCGGAGCAAGTATGGTGGGTCTGACACACCGGTGTCAATGTGTTCTTTTTTCCATTTCCAGGAGTGTAGAATGTAGACTGGCAGTAGTTTGAAAAGCGTTTCTGAAGAAGAGAAACTGGTTAACATCGAGTATAGATTTGAGTGTCAGGGAGTCTTTTCTGAAAGTATTTGTATGGAGTGTAGCCATGTATAGAAGTGAAACATGACCAATAAAAAATTTAGACAAGAAATGAATAGAAGCTTTCGAAACGTGGTGCTACTGAAGAATGCTGAAGATTAAATGGGTAAACCACGTATCCAATTAGCAGGTACTAAAGAGAATTGGGGAGAACAAGAATTTGCGGGCCTGACTGGAAGAAAGGATAGGTTGGTAGGACACATTCTGAGACATCAAGAGATCACCAATTTAGTACAGGAGGGAAGCGTAGCGTGTAAAAATCGTAGAGGGAGGCCAAGAGATGAATACAGTAAGCAGATTCAGGATGATGTAGGTTGCAGTAGTTACTCGGAGATAAAGATTCTCGCACAGGATAGAATAGCATGGAGAGCTGCATCACACCAGTCTTTGGACTGGAGACCGCAACAACAACGACCATATAATGCCATGCCTAACACCACGCAGGAAAACTGCTTTCACTCTTCTCGGAATGGATAAATGCAGGTCCTGTGTGACTTTTACGTGAATCTTATATAGTTCTTCTTGAAAAGTAGTTCTGATAACTATCATGCAAGTGGATAACGATCAAGCGGCCTTTTGTGCAAAATAGACCTTAATATTGAAATCTGGTGACTATGGTAGCCAGCAGAGACGAGACAATTCATCCTCTTGTTCACGAAACTAGCCATGGAAAATGCGAGCAGTGTGAACAGGGGTGTTGTCGTGTTGGAACACAGCGTCACCATTGGGGAACGAATATTGTATCTTGGGATTACATGATCGGCCAAAATGGTTAGAAATTACTTGGCAGCAATGCGACTTTGCAGTGTAACCATGGGGCCCTTTTAATACCACGATATGGCAGCCTAAAGGTCACAGGACGCCACGCTTCAGTGCTGGGACGTAAACTTGGCCAGAGGCTGGAAACGGAGAGAAAGAAGACTTACCTGAGCAACTTCCATCCCTCCATAGCCTAGGTTTTATTGCTTCGACAACAGGTTTTCCCGTTACGGCAATTTTCATCACTGATGAGTGGCTTTGTAGTACCAGCTCCCCCTAGTTCCCCATGGATCTGGAGCTCTCGTCGTGTTGTTTCGGTGCAGACAGGGTTCGCGAGTATGACACCCAGGTCTGTAGCCACTTTTGTAGCTGGCGTCCTCATATTTTTCGTACATTCCTCTTGATTGACCGTCCGTTACGATTACTCAGTAGCACTTTCGCCCGCATTGTCACATAGAGGATGTTTCTCCATTTTCCTTTTATGCAGTATAAATCTTCGGCTCCGTGTTTCTTGTAGCACCAAACACTTCGGCCAACTTGATTACAGTGGAAGCACCTGCTATACCAGCACTAACAATTCGTCGACGTTCGTATTCACTTGTCTCCGACATAACTCTCTCTAAACTACACAGAAGTATATTCTGACCACGACTGACATTTGCGGCATATTGAGGGAATCGCACAGGTGCCATTTGTGGTGAAATACAACAGCTCCACCTACAGGCTTAGCTAGCGTCAGAATTTACATTGAAGCGTGTATTTGGCGACGCTTTGATTGCCCATCCCCTGCACATGGCCGTGCCGAAGAGTGGCAGCGCTGTAAATTTTTCTACTCTAGCTACCTATGTGGGTGATCAGGAATTCGTCACTTCACTTGGTTCGTGGAGTGCACTGATGTCATCAGAGAACTGCACTGGCGAACAAGCTGCGAAGAGAACTTCTGTATGGGTACAGCGCTCACTTGTACCAAATCTTGAGATAGCGTTGTGGTGTACGTACCACTTAGTTTCCTTCTTAATGTCCCCGAAAGTAAAACGCCTAGTTGGTTGCAATAAAAGTTCCTGGAAAAGTGGCTCCTAAATGCATTGGACTTGGTGCTTTTAAAATAATTAATGAGTCTCTTTGTGGCAGTCAACAGAAATAACGGATATTAATGAACAGACCATCTCTACAAGTTTAGATTCGTGAAGTGCGCCTCGGCGTAGCTGCAAAGCATACCACCATGGGGAAGGCGTGTCGGAATACGCAGACAAATCATCCCTTTCGTATATATTAGTTCGCAATAAAGATATTTCCAAATCGGGCAGCTGCTGTTGCTCCTTCCCAGGCAGGAATGAATGGCACGCACGCGCATTTGCACCCATGTTGACGTTTGACGCGTCACAAACGCTGCCAGTATTGGGCAACTCTAAAGCGGACAACTCTTGGACAGATGTTGTATCAAAAATATGTGTCTATTTTCCTCATGTATCGTTGTTTAAGCGCTGTTGTCTTTTCAAATCCTGGAGGTACTTTCGTATAACCCTGTATTTTTCACTAAACAGTCCTCTTTAGCACCTAAACAGCTTTGTGCTAGAAGATCATACGTCGCAGTACACCGTCATTCCAGAAGTTTTCGGGATTGAATTAATAAAAGTATGAGACAATAAAGGCAGCGCTTTAACGCTTCAGGTGTTGTTCATAGCCTCCAACCACATTTGAGTGCAACGCACTGAAAGTCCTTCTTTGAGATTTTGTTCTTCTCGCGGACCACAGCGACATTGATCTAATGCTTTCTCGTTTTGTGATGATCTCGTCACCTTTGATGATTTATCCTGGAAGACAACTGTCCGCGTTTCACATTTCAATCGAGCCGAGGGAGGTGTGCATGTATCATTGTTTTTGTTCGGGAGTCGAGGTGCGAAGGACCAAGGTTGCACACACTTTCCACCTCTTCAGAACGACTAGGAAGTTTGATTTCGTAGTACCATTTCAATTTGTGACACAACGTGTTGACACACTGCAGCCTCACATACACTGCTGAGCTCTGCCTTCTCTCAACAAATTAATCGAATGCAGATCTGTTGTTGGTTGAAGCTGCCTCCACAGTTACTGTCCAGACCTCGTTTTCGTGCTAGGAACGTTATCAGTGTAGGAAATTTTTGGACAGACGGTACATGCGTCCTCGAACTGTGACAATGACCACCCGACACTTCATTCTTGAAGTCCAGGTCGCGTTCACTAATTAGAAGCATCTGTAATGCATGTAGAAATCTAATTTTGCCCGAAATGGAACTAACAAAAATTCGTAAAATGTCCGACCCGTTGCGTCAGGGACCGTCTCATGATGGGAGGATCTCAGATGCCTTTACCCGAAAGATTCTCTCCGTCGCAGTCCCGCTGACATTCGCTCGAACCCGAATGGACAGCAAGCACTCTGGCAGTTTGATGGGAGCGGTCGGCAGAATGCTTGGAGAACAGTCCTGGGAAGGCGTGTTAGCAGGGCTCCAGAATGCCGGAGGTAGCACTTGCAAAATCTTGGGAGCTTCCGCCCGAGTCTGCGTCGGAGAAGGAGAAGAAGGGGCTAATTGGGGATTTAATTAACCCGTGGCAGATCTGCCGGCTCGCGAGAGCGCTGTCTTGCGGCGGCGGACGTAACCAGCAGAGACGACGGATGTGCTGCGTCACCTCAGCCAATTAAGAGAGAGATAAACAGTAACTTCTATAAGTGTAAGAAATAAGAGAGGCAACTGCGTTGTTAAGTTACGTACGACGTTACGACGTGAGAAAACGTTGGAGGAATGTGCATGATGTCCTATTAATAGCAGAGGGCAAACTGTCAGTGATAGTCATCTAACCATGTACCGAGATTTGCAAAAGAAATATACTAAAAATTACATAGCAAGTCATTAAAGTTTCAAAAACCTGAGTGAGAGGCATGTGGCAAGCGTCAAATAAGCATGAAGCACACACTGTACTAGACATTATATCGATATGATGCGTAAAGGGACAATTCACTACAAATAAGGAAAAGTGTGAAATCATTCACGTGAGTGCTGAAATGACTCAGTTAAATTCCGGTTACACAATAAATCACACAAATCTCGAGGCTGACAGTTCAGTTAAGTACCTAGGAATTACAAATACGAACGACTTAAACTAGAATGATCACGTACATAATGTTGTCGAGAACACCAACCGAAGACTGCGTTTTATTGGCAGAACACTTAGAAGGTGTTATAGGTTAATTAAAGAGACAGCCTACACTACACTTCACCGACCTGTCGTAGAGCACTGCTGTGCCGGAGAGGACCGATACCACATAGGATTGATGGAAGATGTAGAAGAAGTCCAAGAAACGCACCTCATTCTGTGCTATTGCGATACAAGGAACAGAGTATCACGGATATGGTGAGTGAGTGGGACGGCGGTGAGACCTTTCCACGAAATTTCATCCACCAGCTTTTTCCTCTGAATGCGGAAATGTTCCATTGACGTCAACCTACATATGAAGAAACGATCATTGTATCAAAATAAGAAAATCAGTGTTCGTACGGAAAGATATTAGTATGCATTCTTCCACGCGCTATTCCAGACAGGAAAGGTATAGAAAAGGTCTGAAGCTGCTTCGACGAATCCTTTGTGAGGCTCTTAAACGTAAACTGCAGATCAGTCATGCTGATGTGAGTGTTGTGGTAGTGTCACAGGTAGTTCTGGGACAGTCTGTGCTGTCTGTCGACAGATGTGTCCGAGTCACGGCCAAGGCTTGCCTCTAAGACACGCCCTGTCTTCTTGCAGCTGTGTGGGTTGAGTTCTTGAGCCTAGCGGTGACTCGTTTTAATGCTTCGCATCCTCTGTAGCTGTCGACGTGATGGGTTTGCTGCAGTTGACGCAGAAGGGTTCGTTATCTTCCTTCAGCACTTCACTTACGCAGCGCACTGGCACAGTACAGTGGCACGCAACATCTCTCACCCTCTGCGACCGGAAGCATTGTTTGGTTGGGGTGGGGACTGCCTGAGTTCTCAGTTCCGTTCGCAGTTTATAGTGAAACAGCTTCGTTGCAGAGTTGCAGTGCGGTGATCTCATCCTGGTGACTGAGCGCGCTTCGTTTTTTTGGTGCTGTGTCGAGTTCTGCGTCCTTGCACAGCGGGGGCATCATACTTTTAGGAGACCACGAGCTGTGATTATGTGTGGCTCAACGCTGACGAAATGACCATTGCTCCTAGCCATCGAAGCTGAGTTCCGTGCTCTCCGGTGGCTTTCAGATCACCTGGCCTAGATAAGAAGTGGTTATAACACTTTGTACACTGGTGTGCAGATTTTGAGACGAAAGTATCTTTGGTGTGATACGTCACTGCCAAGTAACATGGACCACCAAAACGGCAATGTTCGACTACGTTCTCGAGTACGTTACATGTTGCCACCACTCGCCGTATGAGGGCACGACCAGCATTGGCGAACATGTTCGTCTTGATGCTCCAGGTGTTATTTTGTATGTATGTGAAAAAGGGGGGGGGGGGGGGGGGGGGAGGCACGCCGTTGCATGTGCGCACTGACATTAAGATCTTTGGATAAGGGACACACACCGGTGAACGTTATTGTGACACTGTACTCTTTACTTAAGGACGTTGAAAGGCGTGCACTTCACTCACGATTCAGTGGTCGTATTTCATATTTCTAATCCCAGCATTTTAGTATTCGGTAATATAATAATTCAGGCCCTTTGAATAATTTCTGTGGGTTGCCTAATTTATTTGACGATGTTTACAGTTTGTCTCAAACTGATCTGCGAGAGGAATTTGGCGCTAGGAATTTTCTTTATTTATGGGCTAGGGCAGCAGTCTTCCTAGCAGCCATGATAGCTTCCCGTTTCCCATCCTTTTTCCGGTCGCCAGGGTAGCACGTGGTGTCGTTTGAACGTTCAGGAGTGGCCAAAGTTTCTCCTGTTCTCAGTTCCCCAACCTGACTTACCAACCTTGTAACTGCTATTTCTGCTCGATTTTCACGTCGCGAGGTCGCCTCCCTGTGAGATTCCGGCCCTCTGATTGGCCAGTTCAGGTGGGCGCCCGTTTTTCGCGGGTAGGCGCCAACCGCCCTCCAAGGGAGGATAGTGGACAAAGGGGCAGTACGGCAGTTCTAGTGTGACCGTGCCTGAGACCGGAGATGCTGCTTCCAGGAGATGAAGTTCGACAAGCATGAGCGCCAACATGCACTGTAGCTTCGCGCCCTGCGGGCCAGAGGGAAACTTACAGGTCATTTTACTGATGCGCGTTCCTTAAATTACGGTTTACGCAATTATTCCGGGTCATAAGACTGTAGGTTTCTTGTACAGTTGGGCATAATGTGCGAAATGTGTTGGTTAGTCACAGTAGCTTGCAGTACGGCACTGAAGTGTATACTTTCACGCTCACTTGTCCGCTTCGTCTGGCAGTAGCTCTTTCAGTTCTCCCGTGCAAAATTCGACTCAGAATTAGGTCTTCCTAGCAAATTGTGCCCTTTGTCCTACGCCACGTGGTGAGTGTCTGGCGCCCTTTCATGTTTCATTAATGTAGTCGGACCGCGAGCCAAAGGTATCTGGTATCGCCCGTATGAATAGTTTCGCGTCTTGCTGGTTTTATTCCTTTAGTACCTAGCGATTCACCAACAGTAGCATGTTTGTTAGACTTTGGCTGACTCATGGTGGTGGTCGTTGCATACCTACAACCCCTTCCCTTAGAAAATTGGGCTCCATTTGATAATACGGCGATCGTTCCTAAAATTCCTTTTCTCCTGCTATCGTGGCTTATTATGAAAGAGCGTTGGGACAGGCTGCTGAACTCAGTTCTTTCCTCCCCACCCCCATTTGATTGTATAATTGTTCAATATTCAACTGTTAAATAAATGACCCCTATAATCTATACATTCTCCCTTTCATTACGTGAAATCACCCTTAGTGTCACAGTAGAATAATGCAAAACTATAACGGTTTCTATAAGGTCGTGCAGGTCTCGCGCCATTAATGATAGGATAACGATTTAATATCGTGCGCCTGGCACGACCATTGCACGCATGGCACCGATAATAGTAATAATAATTTTCAGTTATCCCCCATTGATAAACTGGGAAGTGTTCACGGCTCAGAGTGAGTACGTGAGCACTAAATCCACTTTATATTGTGGTAGTAGTGGCATCTGTTTTACCTTGCTGGTTTAGAAAAAATACCAAATATCACAGCCCGTACAGCAAGGGATAGTAACCTGAAAAACACGAGCCACCGCTTTTAGCGGCTTCTCAGTGGTGCATTCGGCCTTATCTTCATTTTTATGGACGACAATGTGCGAACACGTCGAACAGCGTAGATATACAAGTTCTTGGAACGAGAGGAAATTCGGTGAATGGACTGACCGGCCCGTTCCTCGGCTTAAATCCCAGAGAGCATATATGCAGTGCACCGGGGAGACACACTGCAACACATTCACATACCCCAACAACTATTCAGAAGTTACGAACAGCTTTGGCGGAGGAATGGAACGCCCTGACAGAGGAAATCCTTACCAGCCTTGTGGCCAGCATGGCCTCATATTGCAGGGCACGTATTGCGCCTGTGCTGATCGCACACCCTGTCAAGAACAATGTCCTGCCGTTACCAATGTCAAGGGCATCATTATAAATAGCGGTCTCTTCAGTGTAATAATGTCTCTGTAGAAAATAGTGTGTGTGTGTTTGAGGTTTACGGGCGCTAATGAAGAAAAGACATCGCTGGAAGTACTGTAGGGTCTAGGAAAAGCTATTTGGTCTAGGATGGATGAATAGAAAATCGCGAGGCAGCGTCCGCGTGGTAGACAAGGAGGAACGTTTGTCTCACAATTGGCTGACGACAAAGGGATGGAATACGTCCCAATATAAGGAGACCCCTTCTGCCAAGTGCCAACAGCCTCCACGGGGTGTGGATGAGCGGGTGGAAGGCAGGGTACTATCTTTCTTATTATTCTTGATTATCATTTATTAACATTCATTATCATTTATTATTATTTATTATAATTTATAATTATTTATTATAATTTATTAGTATTTATTATCATTTATTATTATTTATTATTATTGACCTGCATCCACTAGAAAATTTCCTCCAAATTCAAATTCTAACAAGATAATGGCTGCAAAACCTTACTTTTGTTTATTATTGTTCATTAATATTTGTTAACATTCATTATCATTCATTGTCATTTATTATCATTCATTATCATTTATTATCATTCATTATCACATATTATTTATTATTATAGGCCTACCTCCACTAGAAAATTGCGCCAAACTCAAATTCCAACATGATAATGTCTCGAAAAGAGTACTTCTATTTATTATTATCATTTATTATTTATTCAAGATGTCTGATTTTCTCGGCAAGAAAGCCATTTTCCTTACATCCATAACAAAACTATATCACAAGTTCAGATCCCAACACCATAATTGATCACATTACAAGCTTTCTCCGTCACTTATCTTTTTTCACTGGTAGCCTATCATAAGCGCATCAAATAATAAACTGCACTTATATTAACGTTAGCCACGTCCTTTGATTTTGCAAGTGGGAAAGGACTGAAGACTTTATTTCAAGCAGTACCGTTATCACTTGTTCTCCAACACAGTCAGCACACACATCTTTGATATCGCAGTGCAGTCACCACGACGTCCGCACTCCAATCGAGTTAGTTCAAATCCTCGCCACCACCTGTCCAGCGCGCGGAGACACTGCCGACACCTGTCACTTGAGGTGGCCGCCCGCGCTGGGGGCGAGCCCAGCGATCGCTCCCACGCTGGAACTTGCCGAGTTTGACGTCACAGTGGTCCCTTGTCCGCTCACCACGTGTATTCGTCGCCTCCGCACGTTTCCCGCCAAAATTGTTTGCCTCGGAGCAGAATCATATAGCAGTCGGCTGTTCCCTGCTACAGTTTTGGCGCCAAAGTTGTTTTCCTGGGCACGTTCAAACCTGTCGATGCCGACCCCTCACCGTCCACCACGTGTCCTTGTGCGATCCAGAACGCAGTGCTACACTTTTGGTGGCAAAGTTTGCTCGACAGTGGAATCCGCCATGACTATATAACAGCGCGTTTGGTCCACACTACAACGCTCGCTAATTGACTCGCTCTCGCGCGCGCGTAATAACTGTACAGTCGCTGCACCGCCGCCTCGCTTACGTCACACACACTCCATAAACGTGACGGACATAGTCTTCTGTAAATACCTGGAAAATTACTCTTTATTTCAGACATTACGGTGATGCAGGTGTCTCCAACTGACTTCTCCATGCTCACACAGCGAAACTCGAGAGCGCAGCTGATGTACACGCGGCCGGCTGAGCCTGCTGCATCAGCAGCTCCCTGGCCAGCTGACGTCAAGCGGCCAGCGGTGCCCGCACAGCCCCCACAGCGAGCGCACCAGGTAGGTGGCTAGCTGCGCCTCAGAGTCCAGCCACAAACGGTCAGCCGCGCTCGCCTCAGAGTCCGGCTACGTAAACACTTTTCGCGCCCGCGAGCACTTAACGCTGGACAGGATGAAACCTGTCGCCCACGTGCTGAACAAAGGACACGTTCCACCCCAAATTTATTTTTCTTAACAGGTTCGAACCTGCTTATACCTACCTCACACAACCGCCTGAGATGTTTGGAAAGTTCTGTCATGTGGCACACTAAAAGCTATATCGGTCCTAAAGTTAGCAAATTCCCAGCACCGACATACTTGCTGTGTCCAAACCACCCTCACGCCACATACCACCCCACCAGCACGTGTGATGGAGCACAAAGGACGCTCTCATCCCCATAAACTTTGCAATTCAAGACCAATAGAGACGAACCGACACGGTCAAACTGGAATGTTTTTTCTACCGAGTTGGAAACTTCCCTGACCTCACAACACGCGCTCGACCACGTGACTCTGTCAGACAAAGAACGCTCTCACTAAGTTAACTGATCACCTAATTCTCATTATTCAGCCCACATGCTTCGATTATCTAATCCAGGATCTTGGCGAAAACACACGTCCAAACACATGAGCCATCGTGCGCACCTAGCTTAGTACCTCCGCAAGTGAATGTAACAAAGTCCGCATGACTATTTAATTAATCTGATCAGTTAATTAGCCTCTTTGATGCGGAAAACTCCCACGTCCACCTAGACTTGGAATCAATTTTCGCCACTGCCACACCCACCTGGACTTGAAATGAAGTAGTTAAAGTCCCTACCGACCACCACGTCCTTTTACCGACCCACGTTCGTTGGCTAACATGTACTAATGCTTGCTTCGGTGTACTAACGTGCACTAACGTGTACTAACCTACATTAACTCATATCACATTCTGTCTATACAAATAAGCCAAGCTTCAATTCTGATGGTCAGTTCGTGTTTCACCACAGTCTGGGCCTTTATACTCGCGTCGGACATACTCCTCTATAACTATTCTAGCTAAACTATGACCCTAATACTGTTGTTCAATCCACATGGTCTAGCACATGGCCAGAGCACACCCCCAGTACCTAAGCCGAGAACATTGCTCACCCCACCTTTAGTTAACCGCTGAGAGACGGAGATATGCTGCAATCACACCCCTCGCGCTCTCGTAGCTACTCGCCTCAGCAATTCGATCTAACAAACCCTCCAAGTAGAAAAACAAACAACCAGCTCGAATTCTCTCAAATTCTATATCGTCCCACAAATACTTAACTTACATTTTATTTACGCATCGAGTATACCTATCACTCTCATACAAAAAACACTCACCCAGATATACCTGGTGTCATGTTGCACAGTCGGCAGGCACGCAAACAGCTCCTAATTTCAGTGCACAATATCAAACTGCTCCTAAATAATGCAGTACACATAACTTTAAACACCATCAGTACTCGTAATCTGTCCAAATAACGCACAGCAAAGTAACTCAACAGACGCGCTCCATCAACCTGTTCCACACTAAGTCACACGTCCGACAGCTCTCAATTCGCTCACAGGCCTCTGTTCGACCCTTCAAACATGACTTGATGACAGCCGCATTCACACCTAACACCTGAGAAATTCATATCACCAAACATGACTATCCAAGCCAGGCCGCGCGCGTCGTCTGTCACCGTCCTAACTCAGTGCGGTCCAACACACATGTTAAGGCCGCATTCCATTGCTTGCCGGCCTATATGTCACACATCTCCACCTTCACGTCTGTTGTCAGAATAGCCGAGAGCGAGTTCACACACACACCGTCCGCACACATCCCAGCGCTTCTCTTCCCTCACAATCTAAAACTTTCATTTGAAAATTTTTAAAAAAAAGGAAGAAAAATAAGAGCCCAGTCAACCTCTCCGAAATTGTATAGTGCCCCCAAAAATAGTTCGCGCTTTCTTTCGTGTTTTCTCAGCTTTTTTGTAAATTCTAATTCTTACCCTAACAGAACTTGTTCACCAAAATAATACTGAATGCGCTCCCCACCTCCTACCTTTCTAGCTCTCAGCATACGCAAATGTTCTCAACCCTCCTATATCCCAGCACAACCGATTAATCAATCTTATTCCTTGTTATCGAATTTACTGGCATAATTTTCTAATGACCCGTTATCGAAGTACCATCCTGCTTTTCTTTCTGAGGCTTCCTGTGCTTACTTTTACAGAGATTGCTAAATTACATCCACAGAACCCCTCAATTTACACACACACACACACACACACACACACACACACACACACACAGTCATCCTCTCTACTCATCCCATAACATAAACAATAGTTACTTTACAACCCATTATATACAAACCCTACACAATGCAAGCCACATTAACTTTACAATACCCACTACATGCCCCAATTCTCTCAGTTTCTAAGGAAGCACTGTGAACCAGCTCTTTCTTTCTAGACACGCCACACTCAGCGGTAATCAGCCCTTCTACATCAACGGACGGAACTCCCTCTCAGAACTGTTCCACAAATTCGGCGATCGCTCCCACTCAACACAAATACGTTACTCTCTCTTCTTCTTCCTTGCCTGCTCATAGACTACAAGAACACACCCATTTTTTTTTCTAAGTACAGCATCCTTTAAACCACTGAATAACTAGAAACAAACAGACCAAAATATTATATTCGCACTCTCGAATACCGAAGTCCTTGATCTCATTATACTTATACAGTTAAATCTTACGATCGCGGCCTCATTTGATTGGAATTCCACAATGAGCTAAGTAGCGGAAATACACTCTCTTGACCGCTGTTACTCTGGAAATATCTCTACCGTCCTTACGACTTCCTCTCTACTCATCACATAACATAATCAATATTAACTTTACAGTGCAGTATATACAAACGCTACACAATGTAAACCACATTAACTTCACAATACAGTATATACACATTTGACACAAAGCAGTGCACTTATCCAGTATATCTCTACAGCATGCAAAAAAAAAAAAAAAATCCTATTCCTACAGCGTCTATATACAGCAATGTTCCTTAATCCTAGGAAAGCACCGTCAACCTGTTCCCTACACACCCAACACTCAGAGCTAATCTTCCCTCTTACATCAGCGGACCTAAGTCACCCTCAGAACTCTTTTTACAAATTCGGTATCGTCCCCCCCCCTCAGCACAAACGCCTTACTGTCTCTCCTTCCTTATCTGTTCGCTTTTCTACAAACATCCTCAGACTCATAGACTGCAAGATCACATGTATTTTCCCCATAATATTACGCCATTTTAGCTGTACTTCTCAATATCATGCACTGGGCTACACCCTACGGATCACTAGTCATCATAATTCCCAAGATATAGACTTCAAATTAATTCTGTACAAACCCCGATCTTTATCTATGTGCAGCATGCTGTAAACCACTGACTAACTGGAAACAAACCTACGCAAAATGATATTTCCACTCTCGAATACTGGTCTCAGTCATGTCACATTTTCGAGATCTTGGTTATAATTTGCACGTCAACTAAGGTCTGTCCCAGGCCTAGAGAACAGAAAAGCATGTATCCAACACACCACAATCGATCTTCACTCAGCTAAATAAAGGAAGCAAATGTGCAGAAGTAGTCAACCAAACAATCTACATCCCATCTAATAACACTCCAACCCAAATCAATCATCTTCTCAAATTCTGACTTGATCAGTAAAGCCGCCCAACACATACTATTACTTCGCTATTCGGTCGTCTAGAGGACATCAAAGTTCGCTCTTACAGATCCATACACTCCAACAGGTCTCTGCATTCGGACAGCTGCTCCAGTTATTTATTATCATTTATGATCATTCATTATTATTTATTATGATTTATTATTTATTATTATTTATTTAATGTTTCCTAACAAAAATGGCTCTAAGTTCAACTGTGTTTAGCTCCTATGACAACCACCAGAGCGCTCTGTCGTCACGTCAGTTGATTACGCAATTACCATTATTCATGACGGCTGCACCCAGTGCGAAACGTGTTGCCTTTCACTAACCTGCATGCTACATTAAAATTTCAACTTGGCTTTAGTCACATCCTACACATCGTTCAGCTGATCCCACTTCCAGATCTTTGCGCATCTCATATATGCAATTTAAGTCGGGGAAAGACGTATCAATTACCTTCTGCAGCCTGTCTACAAGCAGAATGACCTCAGTTACTGCAACAGCACCTTGTCTTGACCATTCGCCTGAAATGCAAGCGCCGCCGGCGGCCTGTCAAAGCCAAGTATCCGTCCATATAAACAGCCGTCCACTAAGCCCCAGGACCAGCATGCCGTAGTGGGCTCTCTCTCTATACCTGCTCTCCAGCTATTGTCTAACGACATACACTGCACAGATGGATTTGTGAATAGCGCAGATATCCATCTTCCCCTGCATCTCCAACTCGACATGTAAACAGTGTCTCCCCCAGCCAGCAAACCCGTCGTCATTCACACTGCGCCGACAATTCTGTCAAAACTCACTTTCTAAGCAAAGATTAGTATTCATTTAGAACAAATAGACAAACATAACTCCAAGCAGAAGTCATACATTTGATTAAAAAGAAAAAAAAAATGACCTCAATTTAGATTATCCGACATTTATTTACATGTTCTAATGATACAGTCGTAGATGCGTTGTGTCATCCACTCACTCACTCCTTCTACACACGCTTTCACAGAACTTGTTCTACTTATATGCCACCTACCCTGTTATAATAATTTTAAACAAGCATTTACGCCCCCACATACAACCCAGCTCAATAGAACATAATAATTCCTTTTTCCACAGAGTCATATTCGGTGAGCACTTAAATGTCCTGAATTACGCATACATGTAGTCAAATAAGCAAATACTTTTACCGACATAAACACCCGTCACACTGAGGATAGGGCATTTAATATTATATACTTAAACACAAACCAAAGATAACCATATTCCGACGCGCACCTTGTCCTCGTAATAAAGCACACTGGCCAATCATGTGACAGCATGTTTTCCTAATTTCAATGTCATAGCTAAACCATACCTCCTCTACTTTGCAAGCATCATTGCGAGCATTGATAGATGACTGTTCAGTACGTCCATTCACACTTAATTCTCGAACAAATAAAAACGATCAAAGTATACCAGACAACGATATATATATTTCTAAGACCTCGCACATAGTACTCGATCAATCTCTCTGCCTATGGCGGTCACAGAGCAATCTCGCCCTCTTACATTAAAAGACCATCCTCTCCTCGGCATTGACCAGGCTACCCCGCAACGTCGCTACCCAATTAATCCTCAACCGAGCAGAGGAGTACAGCTACACTTCACCTCTCGTCTGAATAGAGCTTTCCTAGGCCTAACCCCTCCTAGTGCACCACATTTCTCGAGATGTGCCTAAGTATTGGAGCTTAGCACACCATATTGATCTATAGTAACAGATCTCAAAGTGCATTAATTCAATAGCATACAGCTAAGAAGAACAAGAACGGAGTGATATTTACACACAACGTAGTTCGACACATATTTCCGTAAATCATCCAATCTATCGTGTATAAAGCACTGTAGCTGCATATGGATTAAACGAAGGCTATATCACGTGACTAAAGCATCCAGATAGAACACTTGAAAAAAATTGACCTTCATTAACTTGTCCTTCTCTACAATAAATGAGTCAACGTTTAAATCGTACCTAGTTGCAGCTCTGTCTCAATCGATCATCCCGTACACTCTCTGTTCTCATTTAACACAGATGTGAGTAGGTTTAGACGTGAATGATTCCCTGTCCTCCTGAAAAGCATCAAATGCAGTATTCAACTCGCATGTATCACTGCACCTTAGTAGACATACACTATAATACGAACTCAAAGAGAAAAAAATTGTCTACCTTCCTGATTCAGCTCGCTTCGATGTCATTGTTTTTCTACACTTCTCTTGCTGCCACATACTTGACTCCATGTACAAACTGCTCCAAGCTAACCAGAAGATAAGAAAGTACGTTCTCACTTTCACTGCATCTCGGTCTATATTAGGTCAGTTTATACGTATGCGCTAATCAGTTTTCGCATTTCTTTCAATTTTATGTCAGATCGATCCATGCGACCGCGACATAACATATCGTTCTCTCCAGAATGAGATTTTCACTCTGCAGCGAAGTGTGCGCTGATATGAAACTTCCTGGCAGATTAAAACTGTATGCTAGAACGAGACTCGAACTCGGGACCTTTGCCTTTCGCGGGCAAGTGCTCTACCATCTGAGCTACCGAAGCACGACCCACGCCCGGTACTCACAGCTTTACTTCTGCCAGTATCTCGTCTCCTACCTTGCAAACTTTACAGAAGCTCTTCTGCGAACCTTGCAGAGTTTGGAAGGTAGGAGACGAGATACTGGCAGAAGTAAATCTGTGAGTACCGGCCGTGAGTCGTGCTTCGGTAGCTCAGATGGTAGAGCACTTGCCCGCGAAAGGCAAAGGTCCTGAGTTCGAGTCTCGGTCGGGCACACAGTTTTAATCTGCCAGGAAGTTTCATATCAGCGCACACTCCGCTGCAGAGTGAAAATCTCATTCTGGAAACATCCCCCAGGCTGTGGCTAAGCCATGTCTCCGCAGTATCCTTTCTTTCAGGAGTGCTAGTTCTGCAAGGTTCGCAGGAGAGCTTCTGTAAAGTTTGGAATGTAGGAGACGAGATACTGGCAGAAGTGAAGCTGTGAGGACCGGGCGTGAGTCGTGCTTCGGTAGCTCAGATGGTAGAGCACTTGCCCGCGAAAGGCAAAGGTCCCGAGTTAGAGTCTCGGTCGGGCACACAGTTTTAATCTGCCAGGAACTTTCATATCGTTCTGTGTTCTAAAATTGCCTGTAAATGTAACCCACGCCTATCCAGTCACCTCCACATTCGGAGAGCGCTTGCTCTGTTTTCTGTATGTCTGTGTACATGCACGCCTCGCGGACGGCTCCCCGTGCTGGCCAGGAGGTGGCGAGGATTTGAACTAATTTAGTTGGAGTGCGGACGTCGTGGTGACTGCACTGTGATATCAAAGATGTGTGTGCTGACTGTGTTGGTGAACAAGTGATGACCGTACTGCTTGAAATAAAGTCTTCAGTCCCTTCCCCCCTGCAAAATCAAAGGACGTAACTTAGTTAGTATAAGTACAGTTTATTATTTGATGCGATTATGATAGGCTACCAGTGAAGAAAGATAAGTGACGGAGAAATCTCGTACATGTGATCAATTATGGTGTTGGGATTTGAACTTGTGATAGATTTTTGTTACGGTCGTAAGGAAAATGGGTTTCTTGCCGAGAAAATCGGACATCTTAAATAAATAATAAATGATAATAATAAATAGAAGTACAGTTTTCGAGACATTATCGTGTTGGAATTTGAGTTTGGCGCAATTTTCTAGTGGAGGTATGCCAATAATAATAATTAATAATAATATATAATAATGAATGATAATAAATGATAATGAATGATAATAAATGTCAATGAATGATAATGAATGTTAATAAATGATAATGAATAATAATAAACAAAAGTAAGATTTTGCAGCCATTATCATGTTGGAATTTGAATTTGGAGGGAATTTTCTAGTGGAGGCAGGTCAATAATAATAAATAATAATAAATGATAATAAATAATAATAAATGATAATAAATAATTATAAATGATAATAAATGTTAATAAATAATAATCAATAATAATAATAAAGATAAGTACGGTTTCTGCATGCATTATCCTGTTGGCATTCAAACTTCCCACCATTTTTTCTTCTGGCGGCTTAGGTTAGTGGACGTAGCAAAATTGGCCTATTTTCCTGCCCAAATTCAAACTTCCCGCCAGTTTTTCTTGAGGTTAGGTGATTGGACATAGCACAATTGGACTATTCTCCTGCCAAAAGCCGCCATCTTGGATGACGTCATGCGATGTTGCCAAGTCTACATGCCGCCATCTTGGATGTCGCCATCGCCGCCATCTTGAATAAATTTGGCAACAATGCAACGTGAGCTGTCGCGAAGGTTGACCCTTTACTTACCTCATCTTCAGGCTAGATGACATTACAAAAACAACTTTACAATAAGGTCATAGTGATATTACATAGTCTTTTTATAAATTCTGCGGTTATTCTGTGGAAGGAAACTTAGTAAGAGGCGATGTCACTTTGGAAGCAGAACTGATGTTTGCACTAAAATGTTTTGTGACGGTCACTCACTTTGTTCCTCTGGCGTGGCAGTCTCGTTGTGATGCGCTGAGGTGTTTCCATTTCCGTGGCTCTCTTAGCCAAGAAACACCTCAGCACATCACGAGACTGCCTCTCCAGAAGAACAAAGTGAGTGATCGTTCCAAAACATTGTAGTGCAAACATCAGCCCAGCTTCCAAAGTGACATCGCCTGTTACTAAGTTTCCTCTTCTTCCACAGAATGACCACAGCATTTATAAACAGATTACGTAATATCAGTATGCCATTTAGCATGAAGAGGAGGTATTCCCTCGAAACATGTCGCTAAATAAATGAGTAATACAATAGTTGACAAAGTTTGTGACTGGTAGCAGTAATTTTTAAAAAAAAAAAAACTTTAAAAAAATTAGGAAACGTGAAGAGAGAAAGTGTAATACATATTACGCCTTTTACGGCTAAGCGGCGGGAAGAAGAAGGTAAAACTGAATCAGGAGAAGACAAGGTAATGTATAAAAGATTGGAAAGGAAGGAAAAATGCAAATGGGAGCTTATTGAGGAAGTCTAAGAAAGAAATGGAAGAGGAGAAGTAAGAATTGTAACGAAAAGAGACTGGAGTAGTATAATGGGAAAGAGAAGAAGAAACAACGTAGATGTTTACTATGAGCTGGGAAAGACCAATGAGAGGGGAATAAAAGTGAGAAACTTTCGTGAAAGATTTGATCTCTGGATTGCCAATATTTTGCCTACGTACAGTCAGTTGATATTATACACGTCGAGAGCTCCAGATGATATTGCTAGATATCAAAAAGACTTTGTTATAATCAATCAGAGATTCAAAAACAGCATTAAGATGGCAAAAACATTTCCAGGTGCATGTGCTGTACGTATCATAAGTTGCTTGTAGCACATATTAGGACAAGATTAAACTATACTAACAAGGGAACCTACCCATCGCACCCCTCTCAGATTTAGTTGTAAGTTGGCACAGTGGACAGGCCTTGAAAAACTGAACACAGATCAATCGAGAAAACAGGAAGAAGTAGTGTGGAACTATGAAAAAATAAGCAAAATATACAAACTGAATAGTCCATGTGCAAGATAGGCAACATCAAGGACAGTGAGGGCTCTGGAGCGCCGTGGTCCCGTGGTTAGCGTGAGCAGTTGCGGAACAAGAGGCCCTTGGTTCAAGTCCTCCCTCGAGTGAAACACTTACTTTCTTTATTTTCGCAAAGTTATGACCTGTCCGTTCGTTCATTGACGTCTCTGTTTACTGTAATAAGTTTAGTGTGTGTGTTTTGCGACCGCACCGCAAAACCGTGTGATTAGTAGACGAAAGGACGTGCCTCTCCAATGGGAACCGAAAACATTTGATTCCAAGGTCATAGGTCAACCGATTCCTCCACAAGAAAACACGTCTGATATATTCTATACGACACTGGTGACGGCATGTGCGTCACATGACAGGAATATGTTGTCGACCCACCTTACTTGTACACTTGGCGAATGGGTAAAAAGATCCTTCTACCTTGCCCGATTTAGGTTTTCTTGTGAATGTGATAATCACTCCCAAAAAAATGATGAAAACGTAAGAGTTTGTCACATAAACTGCAACAAATGAATGCATCAGTTTCACAGCCTCACAGTTTTCCCTGTGCTCTGTCACAACATATGTTTTTAACGTTTTCAAATTTTCCCGTGTATAGACTGTCAAATCCTGCATATGTCCAAGCAAATCTGAACTTGTCCTGTAATTTTGGAAAGCGAAGTTGATTATGTGTGAGTACCTGAACTTTGATAGTTGCCTGAAAAAAAAAATTAAACTTTTCACTTGAGGGAAGACTTGAACCACGGACCTCTCGTTCCGCAGCTGCTCACGCTAATCGCGGGATCACGGCACTCCTGAGACCACACAATCCTTTATGTTGTATATGTTGCACATGGACCACTCAGTTTGTATATTTTGCTCATTTTTTTCATAGTTCCACACAACTTCTTCCTGTTTTCTCGATTGATCTGTGTTCAGTTTTTCAAGGGCTATCCACTGTGCCAACTTATAACTAAATCTGAGGGGAGTTCGATGGGGAGGTTCCCTTGTAAGAAGAGATAATAGATAAAGAAATTTGATGTTGAGAAATTAAAGAATTAGAACTTAAAGAAAGAGTACAGCCACTACATCTAAAATAAACTGGAACATCTAAGGAGGAATGCAGAAGTCACAGAAAAGTGGAATACCGTTAGAACTGCTACGATGGAAGGATTAAGATATAAACTACATAGATGAAAAGAACAGGAATGTAGAAAGAGTGGATAACAGAAAGTGTGCTGGATAACAGAGATTAGTGCAGGGAGCTGAGAAATGACAATTCGGAAGAAGGCGGAAGACAGTGCAGATAACTGAACAATGAACTAGCAACGTTAACTGACCAGATTAGACGGGACTCGATGAGGAAACAATGCGAGGAAATGGGAGAATTCGAAATAAGGAAGAAACGTAAAAGACAGTGAAATTCTTAACAAGAAGACAAGTAAGGGAAACAGGCAAACTAGGAACGTTAAATAAACAGGGAAACAAGACAGTATGTATAGAATAACAGAAGAAAGTTAGGATAGATTATCTGGGAGGGTTGTACGGTGCACAGACTGATAACTCCAGACTTACCTTGGAAGAACGAAGAAAACTGGGATGATAAGATACTGGAATGAGAATCGGAAATAGCAATTCAGGAATTCCAGGAATAGAAAATTCGATACCCATATGGACTGAGGTACTGTACAGAATTTATGACTCAGGAATTTGGCGTCAAGAACTACTTACGACCACTCTAATATATTTGCACACGTGGTCGAAGGTTAGAGTTTTTCACTAGTAATCCAAACGTCCTCGACCCGGGTTCTAAACCCGACCCCACTTAAATTTCGAATAAAAATTATCAACAGTGATGGCCAAAGGCTTCCACCATAAGAAGCCCCCCTCATTCATCCAAAGGCCTTGTCAAAAAGGGCGGAGGAGCGGAAACAGATTCAGGGCACTGTCTTGCACTTGGCGTGGGAAACCGCTCCTAAGAGCGGAACAGTCAGCAACTATCGACGGCACTGGGATACAGAAAGCAGTGTAAACCAGTGCAGTAATGACAGTCTGTATGTGACCTGTAACTGAAAAAATGTCATGAAGAGCTCTCCATTTACAAAAGATTCTGGACTAGTCCCTCAATCTGATTTCCGGGAGGGAACTGAGCAAGGTGGAAGCGACCATGGAAAAATATAAATAACCAACGAAAGGATAAAGTTCTACTAGTCGGGACGTGGAATGTGATCCTAAGAGAGAAGATAGAAAATCTGAAAGGAGAAATTCTAATGCTCAGTCTGGATAATTTGGGTGTCAGTGAAGTGAAATGGAAAGAAAATAAGGATTCCTGGTCAGATGAGTATAGAGTAATATCAACAGCAACAGAAAATGCTGTAACGGTGAAACGGAGCTTGTTTTCCCGTTCCACACTTTTCCAATAAATTCCGGTACAGGAGACTATAGCCAGACTGTTTTGACTCGGCAGAATTGAATTCCGTGTATAACAAACACAAGAGAATGGACCAAATGGTGTTTATTTATTTATTCATTCATTTTATTTCATGTGTCTCATGTTTCCTTGTACCCTTTCCCGTATGCGACCTTGGACTGTGTGAATGAGATAGTATGTGAAGTAGCAGAAAGCTTCGGTCAGAGGTCGTAGCATTGCATGTGTAGAGTCGTTCTGTGGTAGGATAGTACCAACCCCTAAACTTGGACAAGTTTGGAAGAGACGGTGGGCGAATCAGGTCAGAGAGGTCTCGAAGGCACGAGTATTGGCTCCGTTAGGTTGGTGAACCATCCCCTCCAAAACCTTTTGAACGAAGAACGGTTAGGCGAGGTGTCCGGAGGTCCACTTGTTCCTGGGTTACGGCGCCTTAAGCTCCCGGTCACATTATTGTTCTGCGCTTAACGGAAATTCATTCAATTAGTGTATTTTAATCTGCTGCTTCATTTACAGTAGTATTTGGGGGGGAGTTTTATTTATTTTCCACATGTTTCCTTTGTGAACTAGGTTTCGCGCCATGTGGTCGGTTGGAGCAACCATCACATTGACAAATTGTAGTTTCGGTCTGAAAATGTGTTGTACACGACGAATAATCATACAATAGTGGGCGAGTGTAAAATAGGGAAGGAATAATCTTGTGTGTACGTATTTTTCTGTATTTCTGTTGGCTACCGAAACTTGGCACGTGTGTGATCAGCGTTGAAGTGATGATGGTTCATGTGCTCCCACATAAATATTTTATTTGTTGGCGATGTTGTACATTAACTAAAATACATGGTTTAGACTCGTACCACTAGGAAAAGTGTCAGATTTTAGTGCCCACTGGTTTGATAGAGACTTGCGAAACACTCTTCTGCCCGGACCTGGTTTGTTTGTAGTGTCTTTGCTGAACTTGTTCTGAGTCACCTATAGCCATTGTGTGTTTGTATAAAATTTCATTGAAGCCAGGTCTGCGCTCCCCTGTCCCATTCCATAATAACGTGGCGAAACTGATGTTAACTAGAGAGACCAGTTATGACGATGTATATTGCAACAGAAACACGGCTAGTTGTCCCGCCATTAGTACTGAATAAGTATCAATCTCTACCCTCGACGGATTATTTAGTCCACCCACCATAAAGAATAGGTGAAAGTCAGTATCACAGTCGAATCCTGGGTCATGAAAGCAAATAAAACTATGCACTGCCTATTAAGCACTGTATAGGTGCCTTCTGTAGTGGATCAAAAATATTGCGTTATCCGTTGCTTTTTTACCGGTTGGTTAAAACCTTCTGCTAGAAATTATTTGTGGTGTCACCGCCAGACACCACACTTGCTAGGTGGTAGCCTTTAAATCGGCCGCGGTCCGTTAGTATACGTCGGACCCGCGTGTCGCCACTATCAGTGATTGCAGACCGAGCGCCGCCACACGGCAGGTCTAGAGAGACTTCCTTGCACTCGCCCCAGTTGTACAACCGACTTTGCTAGCGATGGTTCACTGACAAAATACGCTCTCATTTGCCGAGGCGATAGTTAGCATAGCCTTCAGCTACGTCATTTGCTACGACCTAGCAAGGCGCCAGTACCAGTTACTATTGATACTGTAATAATGTACCGTCAAGAGCGACGGTCACCATTAATGGATTAAAGTTAAGTATTCCACAAGCTACGTCCGTTTTTTTCTAAATTCTAATTTCCTTGTCCTGTTCCAGACCTCACGCCAGCCTGCGTGAGTTAAAACGTGTGCCTTTCGGCTTCCTCTTGTAACCCGGTGTTGGCTCTCATGCCAACCCACAACATTATTAATACTCGGCAATAACCACAGGGGCCAGTAATTTAGGGGACTACAAGAATTTAAGAAACCATTTACTACAGACGGTAGCTTGCAGGAGCTGTAGGACATGACAAACCGAAGGTAATCTTCCTACTTCGGTAGAGTTTTACCATCACCACTACTGGATGGTTACGTTACACGTGGCGTCCCTGTTAAGGATTTCGAATCGCAGGTCCTCCTGGTCAGTAATTAGGAAGTATTAATTATATGAATATTTTAGTGTACTAATGATTATTTTTTCCTTCTACAGCTTAGCACAATTCTGCTTGTATTGAATACAGAATCGTCTTCACTTGTGTTATATTGTGTTGTTTTGTGTGTGTTGTGTTAGATTGTAAAATTGAAGGGATTTTCTTTAACTTAGTTAATTACAATTTTTCATTCGTGGTTTGTGGTAGCATTCTGTATAAGTGGTAAGAAACAGTGTTCAGGACGGTACAGATAGGTAATGTGTTAGATCATTACCAGGGCGCGTGCTAAAAATATAGTGCATATGGAACGGTAGTCTGGAGAGCGCGTCGGCATTGCCGAGTGCAGCTGAGTCCGGAAGCGTGGCAGTAAACGGACAAGGTCAGCTGACCGCGGGAGGCGAACAAACTAGCAGGTCCGGCGCGACCCTAACGGAAACAGAGGTAGGAAGCGTGGGAACGAACTTGGTGACCGCCAACATTGACGATAAGGCGAGAAACGAGGTTGCGGAAGAACCTCTTCCAACAGTCTTGACGAGCGCGGGAAGCATGAGCATGGAGAACCCGTTTTTAGCAAGCATTCTTCATTTCATGATGCAGCAAGCCGATGGGCAGAAAGGTGCACTGAATAACTTGACCTTGCAGATTAATGACTCCAATAAAGCATTAAGTGATAAATTGAATGAGTCAAATAAAGCGTAAAGTGATAAATTGAACGAGTGAAACAAAGCATTAAGTGGTAAATTGAAAGATTCAGAGAAAGCATTAAGTGATAAATTGAACCATTCATACAAAGCATTAAGTGATAAATTGAACGATTCAGAGAAAGTATGAGGAAAGGTTTGTGCGGCTCAAATAACGAGTTGCGAGATGACTTGACAAGGATATTGAACGAGCAAATAGGCCCAATAAATACGCGATTTAACGAACAAGAACATAAGCTAGGGCACCACCAGGAACGCCTAGAAGCATTAGAATCTAGAAACCAAACAGCAGCTGCTGGAAATCAAGCACCGGCTGACTCGATGTTAAAGGAGATACAGTCTGTGCAAACCAAAGTCAATGAGGCCACCGGCAGAATTGAAAATCGTGAAATAGTATTAGAAAACGAACTGTCCTCGCGAGAAATCGTCGTTCCTTCGGAGCCGCAAATAAGGGAAGTCCTAATAGACGTCTGCAAGGAGCAAGGAGAGGCTGTTGCTCGTATGAGCGAACAAGTTGCTGCTCAGGCTGCGCAGATTACGACGCAAGCAGACGAGATTGAGAAAGTAATCAATCTGGTAGGCGCCCTAACGAGTGCAGTAGAAAGGATCACGCTAACGAATGAGGCAGGCTCGGACAGGACAGAGCCAGCCGCAATTGTGGAATCCGAAGAAGTGCAATCACTTCTGCAGTTTAAAAGGGTGCAAGCGGAAGACAACAAACGCAACCAGGACTTGATAGCTGACTCGCGTAACAAGCTGCGGGAAAACGAAAGCGCAGAAGGCAATGCCACTACTGTTAAGGCTACTAGAGAAGTGGAAAGCTCCAATGGTAAGCGTAGGCGTGGAGAAGACGAAGAATACTGTGATTTCGAAAAGAGGCTCAGTAATCTGAGAGTAAATTCGGCGCCACCTGTGCGGGCGGTGAACAGTGGTACGAATGTCGATAGTGACGAGGAAGACTGCAGGAGACACTTTGTCTCTGTAAAATGTTGCTCTCGTTTCCCAGACCCAAATCACGACAGCGCCCTCGATGTGGTTAAACTAGTTTGAGCACACGTTAACTCGCACATGGGGAGATGTGCTCAGAATAAAATTTGCTTGCAGTCACCTGAGAGGTGAAGCGGCAACCCGAATGCAAATAATACTTCAGGACTGTCGAACGCAAGAGGATTTAAAGAAGGCTTTCCTCAACGACTTCCGGTTTCGGAGCATGCAAGAAAGGGTAAAGTTAGGAGAAAACTATGCTGAAAGGACATACAAGCACCCCGTGGAATTTTACAAAGAACTTGTGAAAAGTAATCAGTTTCTTCATGCAGCATATGATCCCAAGGAATTTGTCTGACTAAGCTTCCGAATAAATTGCGCAAAGATATTACAATTGCGGGAAGAGATGTGGATGACGTTAGTGGTTTTCAGAACCTGCTGCAAGAACTAGGTACTGAAAGAAATATAAAATTAGTTAGGTTCGAAGGTAATCATGACGGGAATCACTTAATTGGAGGTCTCAATTTGGTCGCAATAACAATCATGCTCGTGGTAATGACAGGCGTGGGCGTGGACCTTGGAGCCCACGGCGCAATGATAGAGGGTGGAGACGCTTTAAGGGAGATCGGCCCCGGCCTGATAATGGTTGTGTTGCACACAACGGTAATTCCCGAGGCAACAATATTGACGAAAGTAGGGACGCTTGACTAGCAGTGATAGGAGCGAGAACATCAGTGATGCAGAATAATCAAATTTACGATGTCAACACAATGTGCCTAGAAAACGAAGACATCCCGGAGGTGTTGTTAGAGGATACAGCAGTAGTAAACACAGTCAAATGCCCTACAATCAGCATAACAGTTAACGAAATTACGATTCCCTGTCTATTTGACTCAGGAAGCGAGGCATCGGTGATTAGAGATGCGTGCGCGCAGTGCAGTGTGAAGAGTCTGTGGCCGACGCATACGTGGCAGAAAACGGAAGTGCGTGGTGCCGTAGAGAATAAAAGTGTAGGGACGAAACAGCAGGCATACGCTGATTTTACCTGACAATCTGATGACCTTACGGCCGTCTTCCTGATAGTGCCGTCACTAGCAGTGGAGGCAGTGCTTGGCCTGGACTTCATGATGTTATAAAGCCGTTCTAGATTTTGATGGATTGTGCGTCCATTTGCGGGATCACAAAACAAAATGATTGTTGTTTTCTCTGATGGACGGGCAGAAGGAGTAGGATTTGCTTCCCTTGGTACACGCGTGATCGGCGAGGGTGATGACACCGTAGTGTGCCTATGCTTGTTAGATACAAAGGAAGGAGATCGGGATGGTGAGAAAACAGTACAGGAGGTAATACGCCAGAAAACTCGGCATTTAGAATTGACAGGGATAAGAAAAACTACGTGGGCTTCTTAGCAGGTACCAAACCGTCATTTCAGATTCGCCTGGGCCCATAGAAAATTTCCAGTACGAATTTAAGGCGAAGTCACATACGCTGTTTGCTGAGGAAACTTTTCCCTTACCTGTTTTGCACCGTCCAGCTGTAGAACAGGAAATTAAGATTATGTTGGAGCATGGTATAATAGCTGTAAGCTCATACAACAGTCTGATACACCAGATTGTGAAGAAGAACGGGTCGATTCGCTTGGTTCTGGACTCAAGGAAGATCAATACTATTATTGAGACAGAAACTGATCGGCCAGAGACGCTTGTCACACTGCTCCAGAAATTTCATGACGTTCGTGTGCTCACGTTGATCGATTTGCGAACCATCTCCTGGCAGGTCCCATTGGCAAATGAATGCAGAAAATACACGGCATTTCTCTGTTTTGACAGATCTTATCAGTCCCGATGGCTTCCGTTCGGATTGAGTGTCTCCTCTCCCGCCTTCATCCGCGCGTTGGACACAGCTTCACCGGAATGCCCTCCGGAAAAGAATTACGTATTATATTGATGACATGCTAATCACGTAAGAATTATGGGAAGAGCACCACAGAGTGCTCACGTCATTATTACGGGCGCTGAGAAATAGAAATGTGAGTGTCAACCTGGGCAAATCTGAATTCTGGATAAAGGAAATTCACTTCCAGGGACATATAGTCTCAGCAGGGGGTAGACGACCTGACCCCAATAAGTTGCAGGCTGTTAAAGAGTATGCTACGCCCAGAACAAAGCGCCGATTACGTGCGTTCCTTGGCTTAGTAAACTTTTACAAACAGTTCATTACGATAGAAAGTGTTACCACCCCGCGACTGTGCGAACTGACGGGTGAAAGAACAACTTCGAGTTGGGACAGTAAAGCACGCATTGAAAATGTCATTGTTGTACACGCCCATCCTGATTCACCCAAACTTGGGGAAGGAATTTTGTATGTCTTCCGATAGTTCCCGGGATGGCATAGCAGTTACCATTTTTCAAGAGAGTAACCAAGACGGCAATATTGTGCCGCAAACCGGGGCTTTCGCAAGTCGTGTTTTAAACCAAGCCGAGAGAAATTACACGGTGACAGAACTAGAGGCATTAGCCATTGCATGGTGGTTCATCAAGCTTCTGTATGGTCGCACTACGAATGTGTATTTGGACCACAGGGCGTTACAGTTCCTAATGAGGGCGAAGCTTACGCACAATCGACTGTTGCGCTGGGATTTGTATATTCAATAATTTTCCTTCAAAATTTTCCATATTCCTGGTCCACAAAACGTGGTAGCAGATGCCCTATAGCGGGGACCGATTGGACTGACGCAGGGGACGGATGAGGAGTTCAAAGAGAATTGGTTCTATCTAACGTATATGAGCCCGATTACTTTTGAAAATTACTTAAGTGCGGCCTTCAGCAGTATAGCAAGAGAGAGGGACAAAGATGAGTTGTGGAGCTCCGTCAAAACTAAACTGCAGCGCCGGAGAATGGCGTCGGTTCTACTCGTTAAGGAAGGGCTTGTTGTTTTCCAGACATAACATCAACAGTGATGAGTGTTTGGTCTGTGTTCCAGAAGAAGTAATTTGTAAGTTAATATGGTACATACACCTCAGTTATGGCCATTTCGGGGCGCGTAAGTGCTGTATCCAATTGGAGTAAGTGGTATATTTTAACAGCATGGAACGCAGGTTCAAAAGAGTGCTTCGAACGTGTAAGGTTATCCAGAGGACAAAGCATTCGACCCAGTGTTGTCGATCACCCTTACATCCAATAATACCGAGTAGTTTAAAGCAGTTAGGAGTGGCGGACGTGTTTGGGCCTCTCCCACAGACCACACAGGGATATCGATATGACCTTATTGTGGTGGAGCTAGTCTAGAAGTATGTGGTGTTTACCCCATTGCGCGCTTTGACCGCGGAAACGGTGACGTCAGCACTTAAGAGGGATTTCCTTAGAGAGGCAGAAAGCGTAAAGATATTGATCTTGGACAATGGTCCAAAATTTCGGTCAAGGTCTTGGCTAAACACCCTAAGGCAAAGGGGGATAAAGCCGGTGTAAATTTCCCGCTATTTCCCCGCCGTAAATCCCGCGGAAAGGGTCATAAAGGAGCTAGTAAAACTATGCAGAATATACTGCCACAATAAGCACCGGATATGGGATCAATATCTGGCCGATTTTCAGGGCATATTGAACGAAATTCTACATGGGACCATAAAGCTCAGCCCTGCGCTAGTCCTGAGAAATCAGCCACCGCCCAACAGAGGAAGGGAACTGGTAGATTGGCCAGCAGAAAGACGACAGCGACACAGTGAAGTGGTAAAGTTGGCAATAGAGAATATTAAAAGGGAAGATAAAAGTAGGAAAAGGTGGCAAAAGGGACGTATAAGACAGTTAACCCTTGAAATAGGAGATAAAGTTCTCCTTAAAACTCACATATTGTCCTAGAGTCACCAGTACATTTGCAGCAAATTTTTCAATGTCTATTCTGGACCCTTTTGGGTGAGGCGTGTCCCTCATCAGAACGCGACTGAAATGGAAATGATCAGGTCTCGTAGGCCTAGAGGTTTGCATCACATATCAAGAAATGTGTCGAGTAAGAATTAGGGACAGAGGTGTCATCTCACGTCAACTACAAATTAGCTTTGTGTTAAAAAAATTGCACTCTACAACATAATGTGTAAAGGATTTGGTACTCTTAACTGTCTTTGCCTGGCCATCTGTTAGGTATGAATAACAATAAGGAGTGTCCAAGAAAGATATTCGTACGTTACGGTCGTGATTTTCTCTGCAGGAGAGATGATCACTTGCAATGGAAACAAGAAGAAATGACGCTAGGAAAGGTAAACCTTTCGGAATGTACAATTATGGGGAAACGCGCCGTAGATGAGCTTATGTGTAGTAATGGCTCGCGCCGAAGTAGCGACGGGACCAATTGTCGGGTGCAAAAGGGACCGAACTTTGTGTGTTGTTGTATTATAGTGGTGTACAGAGACGCAGCGCTATGAAGTGTTACTGACTTAGGCAGTAATGACTTTAAGAGACCCCGAGGGAGAGCATGACAGACCATAGCGAGGAAAATCAGAGGGAGGCACGTTAAGGATCCTGGAGGTAAACCATCCAGAGGAATGAAGGCAGGACTAACTACAGAGGAGGCCCATCGAGGTAACAGAAGGGAGTACTGGTAATAGTCATGAATGACATTTATTTAATGAAAGATGCTACTTATAGAAGAAGAATATGTAAACTGGGCCCTTAGTTTTAAACGAGATGTATGTGATATGTGGTACCTTTGATTTTTTGTTCATAGGGAATAAAAGACACTAAAGAGGGCGAGATGCTGATGACTATAGATTAAGATGAATTGCGAATAACAAGAATTGGTACAGTAACTAAAGTGGAAGTATCATGTTTCTCTGGGATTTTAAGTGAGCAACGCCATAGTGGTTTCCTTAGCGAACTAAACTAGAGAGAACGAAGAGCAAAATGTCCGATTTGGACAACGTAAGAGTGTGATCCAAGTAGTACTAACTCCAGGTGGTATCGTTCCAATTAGTTTTGATTTTATATATTTTTCTCTTGTACTGTGTAATTGTCTACTTGTGATTTGATGGTGTGTTATCGTGGTCACACCCTCATGGATGACCAGATTCGTCACCTGTCTTGATTGTCGTGTGTAGTATAGGAACAGTAATAAGACATCTAACCTGTTTTGGAAGTGGAGTAGAGGAAAGTGTGATAGTAAGACCATATTGTGATTTAGAAATGTTTTGGGTAACCAGCATGTAACTTACACCAGAAAGTCTATGAGATGTAATTAGGCAGAATAGTAGGACATGGAAATGTAGATTGTGGTACTGGTGTAGTGAATTGCATACCGATTCCCACAACCCAAGATACCTGTCCTAATTGGTTCTACAATTTGCTCATTTGCGGGCAATCGAATACCTTTTAAAATAAGAAATAGGCTAGTTATTGCAGGACGTCTCCAATACTGTAAAGACTTCTACACACGTATTTTCTATATTGAATTGTTATTCAGGAATTAAAAGAGCTTGTAGTGTTAAGTCATTTAGTAAGTCTAAAATGCCTTACAGGTGTGAATGGACGTTTTAGAGGCCTGTGTTTGTAAGCAAACATGTAATATATAGCGATTTAGGATTGTTCTATTTTTGTTAATAACTATTCACCATTAATTGTAAAGCTCTGGTGAAATTCGTAGGTAATGTACGGTAGGTTAAGTGAAAATTGTAGTTGGTACAAACATGAACAATTGACGACTCCCTAAGAGTAATTGAGGACCACCAAAGTTTAAGGGAGTGACAATTGTTTCATTTGTATGTCGCAAGGTGACGCGAGCAGCAGAGGGCAACCGGTCGGCTCCAGACGGCAAGAACATCGGACGACCTGTCCCTGTCGGACAGCTGGTCCCGTGGACGCGAACGGCAGGCCCCCTCCCCCCCTTTCCCCCTCACCAATTGGCAGTGGTGACTGAATGGGCGACGACAGCCACATCGGCTGCGCGCTGACGCACGGAGCCAGCGCTACGGCATGCGGCGCGGCCAACTGCGGCAGGGTCACGGCCGGTCAGAGCGGCTAAACTCTTTCCACTTCAAAGAACACTCCTGTTGCTATCGCTACCAGACACCTTGTCGGACGGAAATGGCAATGTCGCTCCACTAGAGCACGGGAGGCGGCGACTTTGGCAGTGGCTGTTAGCGCTACTAAACCTGTTAGTTGCTGACGGTGAACACTGTCGCTTTTGTAAAAGTCAAGGGATAAGGGACAAACTACTTAGGACTGCTAGTCGCATTACTAACCCTTGTTGAATGCATAAACACTGAGGATAGGAAGAACACGCTGTAGCACATTCAAGGCAAAGACGGCGGACTTTGAATTTAGAAAGTTAAATAAACTGATATTTGAGTAAAGTGTGTGTGTAGTCATGATGAACTTGCGTCTTGGTAATCCATGATGGTGAAGGGTAGGCACAGACAGCTGTGACAAACAATCATCGCAGAGCTTAGGCCCGTGAGCCATGCCAAATTGCTGTTTAAAGAATTCGGAAGTAGACTGAGAACACTAAAATAGGTCAACAGCTTAGAGACACGTACGTGCAGTGAAGTTTTTTGACATATAGTTTTATTTGGATTGCTGGAACTGATGTACCGTTAGTCTAATCCATACCATTAGCGCTAATAATAATAAGAAAAGGGGAACTGGTTTATGACAGTGTGTTGACTGCAAATGAACAACTAGTTTGCCTCCATAATTCTGCAGAAAATAGTTCTCTACAGAACAATAAATTTAAGTCGACAGCATGAGTTAGACAGTTGGCAGAGTGCAATAGGCTACCTCCAAGTTCCTTTGGAAGAAATCCTTCGCCGACAATTACTCTAGATGGTGTGTGTGTGACTTCATAGTACTGTGTGACTACTCAAACGTACAACGTGCCAAACAATATCGGAGCTAGTATGTGAGCTGGTCCTGTAATCATATCAATTTTGGTGATTTTCGTCAGGATATCATCATGGTAATATCGTGTGTTTTCTTATTAATAACTTAGTTAAATATGTGGGGGATATGAAATGATGTTTGTCTTAGGTTAGTCATTTTAGTTATACCTTTCTCTGCTGAAACGTGCAACAAGTCAGTGCATTGTTTACTGAGTAGCAATTTTGAACAATGAGGAAAGAGGGGATGTTTTTTTGCTTTAATGTTATGAAGTAATCTCTAATCTTAGGAGCGTGATCGGTGGTATGTTGTTTTTGTCATTTATCATCCTGAAAATGGAGAGTGAGATCAACAAGCGTTTGCTGGTTCAAGGCCTTCATTCCTGTCTGAACAGAACTACATTTGTGGATTAACGAGGAGGCCCTAAGCCGGAAAATAGTAGATATAACGTAGTCAAATGCTATGTGATCATAACGTTTAGGGAGTCATACTCTGTGAGTTAATGATAATTCATTACATTGCTTGCAGGAAGTAAATAACATGATTGCTAGTTGGTTTGTGTCAAAATACAAAGTTGCTTTTCCAATGAAATTTGTGATCTATCTAACGTGCCAGTGTATAATTTACTTCTAGTTTAATTTGAGATTTGGAGTTGATCAATTACTAATTATTAAATTTCATTAAGTATAAATAGTGTACAGTAGGATCTGTTTCAAATGTGTACGTTCTTTATCAGAGTTTCTGATTAGTGACTAGGGAATATGCATAACACTAAACTTTTGTGGAGCCTTTGAAGGCTGTGTGTTTTGTATGAGTAACTGAATTACAAATTTTTTCTCAATGTCTTTCTTTTTTTTTTTTTTTGTTTTTTTTTTTTTTTTTGCGCAATTGATGAATCAGTAATGGACATAGCAGAAATTGTTTTGAAGCCATTGTAGGCTGATTTATGTTAATGATTGCAGTGAATGCTTAGTCCCTTTTTAATGCTTCGCATAGAGCACACTGTGTTTTGTTGAGATACACCAACAATCACCTATGTCATCAGTATTTGGTTCTTATGTCTTACGACGATAAATTGTGTCTATATAATGAGTACCAACCTGTAAGGGATATAAATGTAATTAATAGCTTAAGATGATTTCATCTATAGAATTTTTGTGACTTTTTTTTAAAACATTTGTGGCAATGGCCATTTTGCCAATAGTATTCTGTTGTGTGGTCTTGGCAGCTTGACTATTTCAAATAATGTACTTTCAACCTTACCAAGCATTAAAAAAAATAAGTATAACGGATTATATAGGGGGGAAAAAAATGGTTCAAATGGCTCTGAGCACTATGGGACTTAACATCTGAGGTCATCAGTCCCCTAGAACAGAACTACTTAAACCTAACTAAGGACATCACACACATCCATGCCCGAGGCAGGATTCGAACCTGCGACCGTGCGGTTGCGCGGTTCCAGACTGTAGCGGGGAGATTAGGGTCTCCTCCTCGTGGCACCAATTGAAAAAAAATGTCCTGGACTGGTTCCAGCGGAAAGAAAGCCCTGACCCCATTTTCTTCGAAGACACCCGAGAGTGATGAAATGGAACTTGTCCCGTTCCACACTTTTTTCCAATAAATTCCGGTGCAGGAGAACTATAACCAGAGTGTTTTGACTCTGAAAATGTGAATTCCGTGTATGACAAACACAAGAGAATGGACCAGGTGGTGTTTATTTAATTATTTATTCATTTTATTTCATATGAGCCACGTTTCCTTGTATCCTTTCCCCGTATGCGACGTTGGGCTGTATGAATGAGATAGTATGTGAAGTAACAGAAAGCTCTGGCCAGAGATCTTAACATTTCATGTGTAGAGTCGTTCTGTGGTCGTTTTGACAGAGATGGTGGGCGAATCAGGTCAGAGAGGTCGCGAAGGGACGAGTATTGGCTCCGTTAGGTTGGCGAACCTCCCCCCCCCCCCCCCCCCCCCCCACCAGTTTTTAAAAGAAGAACTGTTAGGCGAGTCGTCCGGAGGTCCACTTGCTCCTGAGTTACGGCGCTGGACGGACATGGAGACGCAGCTCCCGATTTTGGTAATGTTAACAGAGGTATTAGACTGTCTGAACTCTGCTCGGTAATGAAATCCATATGTTGAAAGCAGGTGTGAGATTACCACTAAACGCCAACAAGGGGATTTATATCCATAATTTGTCCAAATTTCAGTACAACTTTGAGTTTGTGCCTTGGCCAGGCCACGCACCATGGGCCTTAAGCACACAGTCGCATTATTGCTCTGTGCTTAACAGAAATTCACTCATTCAGTATTCATTTACCGTTATATTTTGGGATTTTTTATTTATTTTCCACATGTTTCCTTTGTGAACTTGGTTTCGAGCCATATGGTCGGTTGGAGCAACCGCCACATTGATACATTGTAGTTTCGGTCTGAAAATGTATTGTACACGACGAATAATCATACGATAGTGGGCGAGTGTAAAATAGGCAAGGAATAATCTTGTGCATCCGTATTATTCTAGATTTCTGTTGGCTACCGAAACTTGGCCACGTGTGTTGAATAGCATTGAAGTGATGATGTTTCTGGTGATTCCGTATAACTATTTGAGTTGTTGGCGATGTTTTGCATTAAGGAAATACATGGTTTAAACTCGTGCCACTAGGAAAAGTATCTGATTTTAGTGCCCATTGATTTGATAAAGACTTGCGAAATACTCTTCCGCCCTAAACTGGTTTGTTTGTAGTGTCTTTGCCGAACTTGTTCTGAGTCACCTATAGCCACTGAATGTAATAAGCATGTGTTTAGGTATAATTGTGTGTTTGTATAATATTACATTGAAGCCAGGTCTGCACTCCTCTGTCGCATTCCATAATTACGTCGCGAAACTTATCTTGAGAGACCAGTTGTGATGATTTATACTGTAACAGAAACACAGCTAGTTGTTGAAATACCATCGGTACTGAATAAGTATTAGTTAATCTCTACCATCGACTGATTATTTACTCCCTCCATCATAAAGAATAGGTGAAATCCAGTACCACAGTCGAATCGTGGGTCATGAAAGCAAGTAAAAGCTATATACCGCATATTAGGCCCTGTATAGGTGCCGTCTGTAGTGGTTCTAAAATATTGCGTTATCCATGCCGTTCAAATTTTTACCGGTTGGTTAAAACCTTCCACTAGAAATTATTAATGGCCAGCAATAACTCACAGGGGCCCATAATTTCGTAGACCACACAAATTTAAGAAACCATTTACTACAGACGGTAACTTGCAGGAGCTGTAGGACATGACAACGCGACGGTAATCTTCCTACTTAGCTAGAGTTTTACCACCACCAGTACTGGATGGTACCGTCGCAACGGGAGTAGCTTACGTTACGTATAGGAAGGTGGGACAAAGACTGTATTATTGTGAACAGGTCAGTGATATTGTTTATCTCATCAGAATCGACAGGAAACCAACACCGACAACGATGGGTATAAATGCCGACGTGACAAGCAGAAGATGAAGAGACATAGATAGTATGAGAGGATACTGAACAGGTAATTCAGTATGTTTAAGGGAGATGAAAATCTAATCGCCATGGGAGATTGGAATGTTGTTGTAGTTGAAGGAGTATATAAAAGGATTACTGGAGATTTTGACTTGGTAGTAGGAATGAGACAGGAGTAAGACTAATTGAGCTCTGAGATAAATTTCAGCTAGTAGCAGCGAATACTCTGTTCAAAAATCACAAGAGGAAGAGAAATACTTGAAAATGGCTGGGAGATACAGTAGGTTTTCCTAGTCAGGCAGAGATTCCGAAATCGGATCTTGAGTTGTAATGCATATGTTTGGCAAGTTTAGTACGCTACTGATGAAGATTAGGCTGAAGCATAAGAAAATAGGCAGGAAGAATCAAAGCGCAAAGAAGTGGCATACGTATGGACTAAGCGATGAAAAGATACGCTCTGGGGCCATAGGTACTGTGATAAGGAATAGTTCAATAGGCAGTTTAGCTGAGGAGAAAAGAACGTCTCTAAAAAGGACGATTACAGAAGTTGGAAAGAAAAACGTAGGGGCAAAGAAGATAACTGCTACGAAGCCTTGGGTAACAGAAGAAGTACTTCAGTTGATCGACCAAAAAAAGGAAGTACAAAAATGGTCAGGGAAATTCTGGAACACGCAAATACGAGTCACTTAAGTATGAAATAAATACGAAGTTTAGGGAGACTAAGGAGAAATGGTTGCATGGAAAATGTGAAGAAATCAAAAAAGGATTGCTTGTCGAAGAAACTTACTCAGCGTATAGAACAGTCACCTTTTGTGAAATTGAATGCACGTGTGCTACCAGTAACAGTAAAATGGAAACTCCACTGTCAAATCCAGAGCGGATAGATGGTAAGACCACACTGAAGGCCTTCATGAGGGCGACGAATTGTCTGCTGGCGCGACACAGGGAAAAACAAGAGTCGAAATAGAAGAGGTAGGGGATCCAGTATTAGAATGAGAATGAAAAAGAGCTTTGGAAAACCTATGATAGAATAAGTTAGAAGGGATAAATAACACTCCATTAGAATATCTAAAATCACTGGGGCAAATGGTAACAAAATGGCTACTCACGTTGCCTTATAGAACGTGGAGTGTGACGATCTTCCACCAGACTTCCGGAAAAACATCATCTGCAAAATTCCGAAGAATGAAAGAGTTGAGAAGTACGAAAATTATTCCACAACCAGCTTAACAGGTTGTGCGTCGGATTTGCTGACAGGAGCAATACACAGGGCGAATGGAAAAGCAAATTGGTGATGTGTTAGATACCGATAAGTTTAGCTTTAGGAAAGGTTAAGGCACCAGAGAGGCATCCTCGGTGAAAGCGAAGAAGACGATGCGGTTGATAATGGAAGCACGACTAAAGAAAAATCAGGGCACTTTCATTGGGTTTTTCGATCTTTAAAAAGCATTCCGCAATGTCAAATTGTGCAAAATGTTCGAGATTCTGAGAAAAAGAGGGATAAGCTGAGGGCAATGCTGGTAATGTACAATATGTACAACAGGATAGAGGGAACCACAAGACTGGAAGAGGAAGAACGAAGTGCTCCGCTTAGAAAGGATGTAAGAGAGGGATATTGTCTTTCGTCCCTACTGTTCAACCTCTATAATGAAAATAAAAGAAAGGTATAAGAGTGGAATTAAAAATCAGTGTAAAAGGATATAGATGATGAGATTCGCTGACGACAGTGCTATCCTCGGTGAAAGCGAAGAAGAATTACTGAATCTGTTTAACGGAACTGGTAGTCTAATTAATACAGAATATGGAATGAGAGTAAATTGAGGAAAGACGAAATTACGGAAAGTAGCAGAAATGAGTACAGCCAGGAACTTAACATCAGGATAGGTGATCATGACGTAGACGAAGTGAAGGAATTCTGTTACCTAGTTAGCAAAATAACCAATGACGGATGGAGCAACATGGTCATGAAACGTAGAGGAGCAGTGGCAGAAAGGGCATTCCTGGGCAGTAAATGACTACTAGTATCAAACATGGGTCTTAATTTGAGGAAGAAATTTCTGAGAATGTGCATTTGGAGCACAAGATTGTATGGTAGTGAAATATGGGCTGTGGGAAAAATGGAACAGAAGAGAAAGCTTTCGATATGGGGTGCTACAAGAGAATATTGAATGTTAGGTGGACTGATAAATTAAGGAAGGTGGAACAGAAGAGAAAGCTTTCGATATGGGGTGCTACAAGAGAATATTGAATGTTAGGTGGACTGATAAATTAAGGAAGGTGGAGGTTCCTTGCCGAATCGATGAACAAAGGAGTATATGGAAAACACTGGTAAGAAGAAGAGAGAGGATGGTAGGACCTCACGGAATAACTTTTATGATATTGGAGGGACCTGTAGATTGTAGAGGAAGGCAGAGGTAGGAATAGGCAGGAACTGGAATATATCGCGCAAACAACTGAGGACGTATGTTGCAAGTGCTTCTGTGAGATGAAAAGGTTGGTAGAGGAGGGACCCATCAAACAATTCGTAAGACTGAAGACTCCAAAAAGGGTACATTTACCTAAAAAATACAATGTAAAAGAATGCAAAGACTGTGGAACAATTTCTTCATCATTCATGTTAAAAATGCCACAAGGAGAAACATGCTAACTGAAAACAAATTTGAGGAAATTACTGGCGAAGACCAGTTCAGGATCTAAAAGGGTAAAGCAACAGAGATGCTGTTGGCTGAAGATGACTGGAGAAAGAATGATGGAAACCAACAAGGAAGTGTACATTTGTTTAATTGACTGGGAGAATGCTTTCGATAAAATCAACTGGAAAATACTGTAGAGAATTTTAAAAGATGTGGGTATAGATTGGAATGATAACAGGTTAGTAAAGGAGATGCATTTAAAAAACGGAAAGTGACAGAGTGAGGAATGAGGATATGGAAGAGGTGAGCAATGGAATATGTGTAACGGAAGGATGATCCCTGTCACAGAAGGTATTCAAGATCTTAGAGGAAGATGCAGTTGGCACATACGCTAATGATCGAGTACCGCCGGCGGAATCAGAAGAGCAGTTACAAAAAGATGTTGAACAGTATTGCAAGAAGAGGCAATATGTATGGAACGAAGGTAAATACACTAAGGTGGCAAAAATCATAGGGTAGCTATGTGCAGGTATAGAGATTGCGCTAATATCGTCTACAGAAGGTGTAAAAGGGAAGTGCTTCAGCGGACCTGTCATTTGCACTCAAGCGAATCACGTGAAAAGGTTTCCGATGAGTATGATCGCATAACGGTAACTAACAGATCTTGAACGCGAAATGGTAGTTGGAGCTCGACGCTTGGGACATTCCATTTTGTAAATCGTTTGAGAATTCAGTATTCCGAGATCACCAGCGTCAAGAATGTGCCGAGAACACAACATTTCGGGCATTACCTCTCACCACGAACAACGCGCTGTCCGACGGCATTCAATTAACAATTGAGAGCAGAGACAGGGGCTTGGAGTTGGGTGAAACAGATGCAGAAATGAATGCGGGACATGCGAGAAACATATCCGTTATGACAGTGCTGCGAATTTTAGCTTTAATGAGCTGTGACAGCAGATGAACGACGCGAGTA
Source organism: Schistocerca americana (assembly GCF_021461395.2). Classification (NCBI taxonomy): domain Eukaryota; kingdom Metazoa; phylum Arthropoda; class Insecta; order Orthoptera; family Acrididae; genus Schistocerca; species Schistocerca americana. The sequence goes on from NC_060120.1 coordinate 1,081,573,657, forward strand.
CTTTTGCTAACAGCACGACATCGCTTACAGCGTTGCTTCTGGGCTCGTGGCCATACCGGTTGGACCCTAGACGACTTTGAAACCGTGGCCAGGTCAAGTGAGTCGCAATTTCGGTCTGTAACAGCTGATGGTAGGGTTCGAGTATGGTGCAGACCCAACTTGTCACAAGGAACTGTGCAAGCTTGTGGTGGCTCCATAATGTCGTGCGCTGTGTTTACTGGAACAGACTGGGTCCTCTGGTCCAACTGAACCGATAATTGATTAGGTATGTTTAGTCTCAGCTACTTGGAGACCATTTGCAACCATTCATGGACTTCATGTTCCCAAACTACGATGTAATTTTAACGAACGACAGCGCGCCATGTCAGAACAATTTCGACAATTGGAGTGTATGATTGGGACACCCAGATCGCCCGACATGAATGCCATCCAACATCTAGTGGACATAATGGAGAGGTCAGTTCGTGCACAAAATACTGCACCGGCAACACTTTCGCAATTACGGAAGGCTATGGAGGCGTCACGGTTCAATATTTCCGCAAGGGACTTCCAACGACTTGCTGAGGCCTTGCCACGTAGACATTCTGCACTGCGCTAGGCAGAAAGAGATCCGACACGATGGTAGGTGGTGTTCCATGACATTTGCCACCTCAGTGTATGGGAGAGACGAAAGTGATAAGAATGAGGAAAATGGAAACTCCAGTTAACATATTCGTAGACAGAATAAAATAGAGCGTACTTAACATCCTTTCTGTACCTGCGAAGTTTAATGGCATAGAGTGGAAGCTGTACAGATGAAATGTGTAATTTATTCATGGGAAAAAGAGCACCTGAAAAGGTGAAGCAGTTACTAACATGTAGAAGAATTCCGATGAGATGAGAAAAACCTGTACTGAATGTTATATTCAATGTAATGAAGAAATTAGGAGAAGAAAGAGGAAAAAGTCTGTGCTGGGTCACATTATAAACAACAATGCATTGTAGAAGGAAAAGAGAAAAGAATGATAGGACGAGGTAAAAAGAGTATTGGAATGATGAATGCCAATACGGTTTTTTTTTTCAGTTACACTCTGTGCTAGTTTGTAGTAGTTATTTCTATGTATATTCGAAGTTTGATCCACCTATCTGCGAAAGTCTCTTTAATCCCTAGTTTTCACACAAATGTACATTTAATACTGTAATTCGATTATAGATTGAATAAATGTAACCCGTTGTGGTAATGAAACATGGTGGTGGTTTTTATGAGCTTATGTATTGAAGGAATACGATAAGAATCTAACAAACGTACAGGCTGAAGAGAGGGCGTTGCCCTCGGAAACCACGCGCTACGGGGGCAGCGCGCAACGCGAGTTCCCGGCTTCGCTGCAGCGGCCGCGCGTCATCGCCAGAGGCCGCAGCGCTGAGACGCACCCCAGTGGGCCGTACCGCAGCAGGTGTCACGCGGCCGCAGCTGAGTTCCCTCGCTGTGGCGCCGCCTCACTCCGCCTCCGCCGACCGGCCTGTGTGTGGGAAGCAGCCGCCGCGTACGTTGAAATATGGAGCCGGTCGCCTGAGGTGTAGACAAGCCGCAGCGCACAGCTGCAAGGCTGCCCGAAAGATAAACAGGTGGGAAGCACACTGGACGGGCAGCTGCCAATAGCCGTCGTTTTAGGAAGTGGGGCTGCTGCGTAGCTATCGTGAATTATCTGCTAGTCGAAAGTGCTTAAATATGTCAATGTCTCGACAGTGCCAGCCTGTCTGCAACCGCATTTCCTGCAGTGACAAATGTAGGATATAGTATACAGCGAGATCTGAACATGAAGTTGAAATTACGAGCCGGCCGGAGTGGCCGTGCGGTTCTAGGCGCTGCAGTCTGGAGCCGAGCGACCGCTACGGTCGCAGGTTCGAATCCAGCCTCGGGCATGGGTGTGTGTGATGTCCTTAGGTTAGTTAGGTTTAATTAGTTCTAAGTTCTAGGCGACTGATGACCTTAGAAGTTAAGTCGCATAGTGCTCAGAGCCATTTGAACCATTTTTTGAAATTACGACCATCTTCTACGGTAATAGCACGTTAGATGACGTCTACCAGTAACAGCAAAATGTACTGGCACACCTAATCTACCGATATTGTGAATGATTGATGGAGTGAGATGTATTTCACCCCAGGATCTATGCTCAGCTCACCTCAGTCGCTCACGCTTTTGCGTTTGGGGACATCTGACGAGCATCGTGGGTAGTTTTTACAACGACACGGAATCGCGTCAGGCTGGAGCCAGCATGTCGGTTTCATTGTTTATTAATACCACATATTCGACTGAGAGATTTTTACATTTCTGTGTTAGTACAAAGCGGGTTTTGATATGGAAATTCATCTTACATTACGAATGCAAGAAAAATGCCGTTACAACTATGTTTGGCCAGAGAGCGTCACTGGCGGCCGCGCTCTCTTTGAAGTTCGTTGGTAGGACGGCAAGGTTGGTCGAGGAGCATAGCCGGGAGTGGGGTCCTAAATTCACTCCCCGTTGGCTCGAGTGAACTCGTAGTGTGGATCCGTGGTTCGTCGCCGTAATCCTCCGTGTTGCATACGAGGAGTGTTGGCCGTTGCGACTTCGGAGGATCAGAGTGGGTTCGGTCGCATGGAGTAACCTGACTCCTGTTTACCGCCGTAGCTGAATTCTGCAGTGGACTGGGGCAAGGCAGGTCTCACGCCGACGTCAACCTGTGTTTTCCGGCCGCTCGCCTTTGTGTTGTGGCACTCTGTGGTCTCGGTGCATAGGGGTTCTCTGTGCGACCAATTTTTTCAGACTCTTCAATTGTTTTAACCGACCCGACGGTGCTATGATTCTCTTCCCCATGTTGCTACTGGTGAAGAACCTATTTTGTGGAACCAAAGAAGTATGTTTTAGACTGTTAAATTATATGGGTGCAGTCCAGTATTACTGGTTTTTGTAATTGTTCTTATGAACTATTCTTTAAAATTTTGCGGTACATAAAACAATTCTGCACTGCACTTCCCACTTGTGCTTCGTTTGAATGGGCTGTCTCAGAATCAATTCTGCTCCCTTTGGTTGTGTTGACGGGAGCTCCCTTTTGCTTGGCACACCAACTCGTGGTACAGCAAGCCTTGACTTGTTTATACGACAAAGCGGGTTCGCATGGAGCAGGTGTTGCACCTTACTTGGTAAAGAAATTGATTTTTACCTAGCTATTAATTTTTATATTACCTGAATTAATCCTGTCTTCTCTACTTCCAGTGCGACTGCATTGCACTTTATTAAATAATTTGAGTTCAAAATCAAGTTTAATAACTTTTTTCAAATTTCTTGACAAGTTTTACCCTTTCAGTTCTTGTCCAACCGTGCGTTCGTTAAATCTCGGGTACCTCGCTGTCAAATTTTGGTGCGTGTCAATTTATACCATCGGATTTACGTGTAATTTCCTTCAGGCGCACGTTTTTCTAGCCGAACACACAAGCACCATTAGACATTACTGGGGGTTAGCTACGCTCAATTTAAATTTAATTGGTTTTAGAGAAAAGAGATTCTTGTAGTTCATGGCACTATCTTAAGTGTTAATTTGATCAGCTGTTATCACGCGCACGGTAATGTTATTTTACGTCCGTGTTTGGAATAAGATTGTTTCTCTGTTCCTTGACCAGTTTGGTATGTGAAGCGTCCCGATTATCCCGTAGCGTCAGAACTGAAACTTATTCCGTTTGACTTCAATTGACAATTTTCACTTTATTCTTAACGTCTATGCATTTGTAATGGAAATTGGTCATTGTAATAAAGTGTAATTAAAATTTGTCTGTGTCGCGAATGGCGTTCACGCTCTGTTTCCTCAGTCCTTATAGCCCCAAGAAAACCAGGCGACAGGACGATTTGCAAATTGTGCGCTGGTTTGTTTGTGGGGTGTGGCTGGCACATTTTCTAAGTCACGGAGACGCCTTGTGCAGACCGGTGACATCGAAACGATCCATTAGTGCAGAGTGGGACTGAGCAGCGACTTCGTGGGTCATCAGTTTAGCGTGTAACCGGTTCGTGGGTGTTGTGCCCTCCCCCACCCCACGCGGAACGCTCACGGCATCGGCTGCCTGCCTGCCCTCGCTATCTGGAGCGCGCGGGACCTGTCCAGAGATTCTAGACAGTGGCGCTGGGGGCAGATTATTAACTGCAGAGGCCGTAGGAGGGCAATTGTACACACAATTTGCCCACTCCAGAATGTCAGTGTAGTGCGGATGGCGGCGAGCAGAGAGGATGCTTCTGGGAATTTTGGGCAGTAGGCTTGAACTACAGATAACATCTTGCAGAGGACTTTGAGCGCAATCTCACACAGTAGTCGCGGACCTGAGCTTCACCACCACAACCACCACCTTGGCACCAGGACGTGGAGACTCTGGATCAGAGTTTTTGATGTGGCAAATAGAACAAGTGTTGATTGGACGGCGTCTTTATAATTAGGTAACGAGGGGTAACTGGCATCACATGTCATAGGTGAATAAAAGCATGAGTTCTCTTACACTGAACAGAGCTTCAAGCATGGAGGTATCACACAACTTGTTGTAATTTTGTTTGGACTGAAAAATTACGAGAGTAATGCATGGGGGCTTAATTAAATCAGATTGAAAATACTTTTTAAATTTTTCGTAGCTGTCTGTCCGATTACACTGTGTCTCGTAATCGGTTGGCCCTGACTAGTACTATTACGCAATCTGACTGCATACAACAACAACAAAGAATGAAATGAAAATTTTCGTTAACACAATTAATTAATTAAGTCCCCAGCAACTATAAAACCTACAAAACCAAAGCACAAATGTAATTGTTCTGTGTGTGGGAGTGTGAATCAACGTACACATCTGGCACGGTTCTTCTTCAACAAGACAAGAAATTTCAAATACCATTTATACTGACGTGATAAAAGAAGATTACAAATACTATAATTGCGTAAGGAAAGCAGAATTAAACTCTAATACAAGAACACACGCCAGATGCTTTGTTGACTGAACCTGTAATGACGCATTATTTAGGACACTGAAATAAAAAGAAACGGAGTTAGGTACCTCATTTATATTGATGAAATTCACTCTAATCCTTACAATATATCTCTACACCGATTCTCTACTACCACATCTCAACAAGACTCTTCAGTATCACATCTCAGCAAGCACTGCCTACTAGTACATCTCAAAACCACTCTCTGCTACAACATCTCAGCACTGACTACCCCGAGTCGTCGACAGGCACTGACTACCACGAGCTCTCGACAAGCACTGTGGAGGCGGCTTAATAATACTCTTTGGCGCAATCTCTGGCGCAGTGGCTCAGTGTAGCCACCTTTCATATGCCCCTCCTCCACAGGCCAGAATTTGATGGTATTTTTGTCAGCATTGGTGGTGAAAATACCACCAAATTCGTCTAGAAAAATACAGACAAAAATAAAAGATAATATTAATACCTATATATCACATAATTAGTTAAAATTTGGCTTTGCACTGACCTTTCAATAACCTAATATATAAAATACAGTAGGCAATACAAATTTTTTTCATACATGTGGCTTTACATAATAGTTTGCACAATACACAAAAGATCAGTTTATACAAATGTTCACATAAAATGCTTTCAATGATTAGTTTATACAAAAAGAGACACCAACAGGTGACATCTTTTCAGTAGAAGAAGTCCATCAGTGGTACCCAGTAAAGTTTAGCAGGTACACCCAGCAACAAGTCACATTAGTTCAGTAGAAGCAATCCATCAGTGGTACCCAGTAAAGTTTAGCAGGTGCAGACAGCAAGAAGTAACATCATTTCAGTAGAAACAGTTCTAACAGTGGCATCCAGCAATGTTGAGTAGGTGCAGACACCGGCAAGTGACATCATTTCCATAGAAGTAGCTTCATCTGTGCACCCAGTAATGTTGAGCAGGTGCAGACACCAACAAGTGACTTCATTTCCATAGAAGTAGCTTCATCTGTGCACCCAGTAATGTTGAGCAGATGCAGACACCAACAAGTGACTTCATTTCAGTAGAAGCAGTTCCATTAGTGGCACCCAGCAATGTTGAGTAGGTGCAGACAGCAACAAGTGACATTATTTCAGTAGAAGCAGTTCGTCAGCTGCACCCAGCAATGTTGAGCAGGTGCAGACACCAACAAGTGACATCATTTCAGTAGAAGCAGTTCCATCTGTGGCACCCAGTAAAGTTGAAGAGGTACACACAGCAACAAGTCACATTAGTTCAGTAGAAGCAATCCCTCAGTGGCACCCAGCAATGTTGAGTAGGTGCAGACAACAAGAAGTAACGTCATTTCAGTAGAAACAGTTCTAACAGTGGCACCCAGCAATGTTGAGTAGGTGCAGACAGCAACAAGTGACTTCATTTCCATACAAGTAGTCCATCAGTTGCACCTAGCAATGATGAGCAGGTCCAGAGAGCAGTCCATGATATTCACTATCACCGATCACACTGTTCATCAGAGTATATAAGCACAAATTGAACATGTCCTAGTGGCACCAATCATGTAGAAAAAGTACAAGTAACAGTCCATAATATTCACTATCACTAATCAGACAGTTCAAGCATGAACAATAATTTCAATACACATACTAATCACACTGTTCATCAGCAGAAATTAAACATGTCCTAGTGGCACCAATCATGTAGAAAAAGTACAAGTAACAGTCCATAATATTCACTATCACTGATCACGCAGTTCATCAGCAGAAATTAAACAAGTCCTAGTGGCACCAATCATGTAGAAAAAGTACAAGTAACAGTCCATAATATTCACTATCCCTGATCACACTGTTTATCAGCAGAAATTAAACATGTCCTAGTGGCACCAATCATGTAGTAAAAGTACAAGTAACAGTCCATAATATTTACTATCACTGATCACTCAGTTCATCAGCAGAAATTAATCATTCCTCAGTGTCACACATTATGTTGAAAAAGTGCAGGTAACAGTTCATAATATTTACCATCACTAATCAGACAGTTCAGGCATGAACAATAGTTTGAATGCACATACAAATGCTTTTACACTAAACATACAAATCATAACAAACACACAAATGATGTCAGATAATTTTCATATTAACTATTACAAATACTTAAATATCAGTAAATCTATAAAATTTATGGGTGTCAGTGCAAGCCACAACAAACAAATAAAATAATATTTAGGAGATAGGTGGGAAGGATTAGGAAAGGAAAACACACAAAACACACTCACTCATCTTTAATCCACATTAAGTACTACTGTGTAATTGAATAGTGTTAACTGTGTAAATGCAATTCTGTCAAAATCTTATGTTCATCATGTGTATCAAGTAGTAGTGGCAGCAATGTATGACAGTCAATAATAGTTAAGTCAACGTCATGGTCATCATGTCAAGACTAATGTTTGCCAAGCCAGATCAAATGTACTGTTGTTGAACAACTGTCAGTGAGCCAAGATATGCAAATACTTCCTCTCTTCAAAAAAAAGTATATACTGCTTAGTGATTTAACAAAGTGTGTATAGACTATCTTCCTTCTACTTTAGTGTTCTAGTCTGCTATCTTCATCCTCCTTGTTCCATAAGACCAATAAAAAAAAATATGCTCCTCACTTACTTTACTTCTTATACACCAAAACTCCAATAATCATCAGCATCACATAATCTCAATACTTCAATAATACCTCTTACGTCGATACATATAAACCTTATCATTAATAGCATTTACCTTACCTCTTGTCCACAAAAACTCCAATAATCATCAACTTCATATAATCTCAATACCTCAACAATACCTCTTCAATACGTCGATACATATAAACCTTATTACCAATATCACTTCACTTCCATAGCAACTCTTTCCTCTAGTCAGTCTCCTCGAACAAGTACAGATAAAATCCTAATGCAAACTTCAGTTCATCCTCCCACACAATCTGAAGACACATTGTCAACACACAACCTCTGTGTAATCCGTCTGACCCAAATCTTCTATTCATTATGAATTATAAACAACAGAAATGCATACATGACCTCTAACAGACTTAGTTCGAATAACTCTCAGTAATGAAGTACGATTACGGAGTGTGAATGATCATAATATTTCACAGTCTGTACACCACTTCAAGAATTATGGCAAACAGAAGCAAACATGTGGAGTATTTCTGTGTCAAGAGTCACTTCCTATTTCAATTGCTCACGAAGAATGCAGTGTAATAATTGTTAATGGTCTAAGCCTAGTAATGGTATGTCATGTCGTTAGCTTCCTTCCTCTTAGCATAAAGTTATACAGCTTCCATAAAACCTCCAGCTCATGTGACTTCTATGAAGTTTCTTGTACTAATGTCGTTTATGTCGAATTATAGCAGTTCATTTTCTTTTCTTAAAAATATAAGGCACTGAGCGTAAGCAAAACAAGCAATAGCGAGTAAATATACCAGTAGAGAACAGAATGTCAACAAGTGGATGCAGCACAATCCTTACAACGAGGCTCTGCCAAGCGAACAATCTGTAACCTATACCATAGTGTAACCTAAACTCTATGTTCGTACACTGTACATCAGCATTGCTATATACCAAATTAAAGAGTAGTTGTGACGACAAACAGAAATGTATAGATATGCAATCCATACGCATAGCAGTTCACAGGTCATTAGCATCATATCAGCATAAGCAAATAAATGTTCCTATGTAATCTTAATAAGTAAACATGAAGGCGCAAGCAGATAAATCATAAAGTATAACTTACATACCTAACCACATCAGCACAATTAATCAGGTGACAATTATAATTTAAACAAATAAGCACAGCAGGCACATGATTAAAAAATATGACATCAGTGAAAAAGCAGTGCAGCCAAGCGATGCATAATATACACAAGTTACAACCCAGTTCATTAATAATCATTGTCAAAATCAGTTAACGTACGCAAGCACGTCGCTTCACAAGTAATTTCATAGAACATGAAATTAGCACAAAGTATGAATCACGTAACCGCGAGCAGCAAATTACGTCTAAAGTACGTACCTAAGTGGAAATATGTGACCTGAAAAAATAAACTCAATTAATTGTTACCTTTTTTAGTTTATTAGTTTCTTCTTCGAAATTACATTCTTTCTGAAATTTTCTCGATAGCAAGTCCTCTTAACGTCGGAGACACACAGAATTTACCTGAAGTTCTTAAATATTTTCTAGAACCGTATCCTGAAAAATACTGAATGTTAATAACATAATTCATCAAGTCACTATAGCTTTATACTGAATTTAATCGGAGAAATTAATCTGTGTATTTGTTTACGGCTGTCAGTGCATTCGCACTGAGCACTCGATCAGCTGTAGGCGCGTGACGTAGGAAGCAATTGTTCGCGGTCAACGACTGCCTTGTGCGGCGCGCAGACTTGACTGTTGCTTTGAGTATGTGCCGCCGCCAAAACACAGCGCGGTATCCTTGTACTCTCCGCGTGTTTACATGTAGCTGTTAGTTTCTCTAAAGTATGTCATCCACAAAATTTTTTTAAAAGTATATCATTCCACAAATATTTTTACGTTAGATATATGATGTATTCCTTTAGAGCGTCCAGATTTAAGAGTTTCTACTTCGACAGTGTTATCATGAATAATTTTACGAATTCTATATGGACCGTTATAAAGCAGAAAAAATTTGCGACACAAGCCTTTTCCTTTGTGCGACAAACGATGAGACTTAATTAACACCTTTTGACCAACTGACAAAATTTTTAAACGACCAGGACGCTTAGCTGATTTCTCTCTTCTAGCAGCCGCAGATGCAATATTTCGTAGAGCCAGGTTGACAACTTCAGAATGCCGCAGTTTCCGTGAAGGCGGAAAAGGAACTATTTCAGAAATGCGATTTGTCGGTGCTTTATTTTTTAATGTCAATATAGGAGGTAAAGAAGTTGAATCATTAGGGAGTTCATTCATAATGTTTTGAAAAATATGAAGATACTGATCCCACGTTCTGTGATTCTGATGACAATAAAGACGACACAATTTATTGATTTCCTACATCCATCTCTCTGAAGCGTTAGATTGAGGATGAAAAAGTGAAATGAAAATTGGTTTTATTTTACGACGCTGTAGAGTACGAAGCCAAATTTTAGAACGAAACTGTGATCCATTATCTGATATAACCTTATCAACATGACCAACTTCTTTAAGAAAATGTTTGATGAAAGCGTTAGATACTGAACGAGCTGTTGCTTTGCGTAAAGGTGTAAAACACACATATTTTGATGTCAACTCCACCGCTACGAAAATGTACGCAAAACCATTAGTAGAACGAACCACTGGACCGAACAAATCGACTGCAGCCATCTCCTTTAATTTCGCTGGAATGATAGGAAACAACGGTGCTCTGTGAGAAACTGTTGGCGGCTTAGCCTTTTGACATGATTTGCATTTGGCCAGAACAGATCGAATACGTTTTTCCATATTACCGAAGTAGCAATTTTCTCGTAATTTATGAAAGCATTTTCTGGGACCAAAGTGTGCATAACTGAAATGCGTCTACCAAATCAGCTTATTAACCCACTCATCAGGAATACAAACTAACCATACGGAGTTGTCGACCGATTTTCGTTTAAAAAGAATGTCATTGCGGACTAAATAATGCTGTCTAATCGCTACGCTTCCCTTTCTCCTCCACTTCTCCTTAATGTCCTTCCAGATTGGACCCTTATTTTGCTCCTTAGCGATGTCCTGGAGCGAAGACGAAATAAAGTTCTCAAACGCAACACCTTGAATATACATCAAACAATAGTTGTTTTCCTTGCAGTCCTCTTCAGCACTTTGTTTCAAACCCATAGGTGCACGTGATAAAGCATCAGCAACAATATTTGAAGAACCCTGTATGTAAACAATACTAAAATCAAATTCCTGTAGGTACAACGCCCATCGTGACAATCTGCCATGAGTTAATTTTGTCGACATGAGAAATTCCAGAGCTCGATGATCGGTGTAAACCTTAGTATGTCTGCCAAACAAAAATGTGCGAAATTTTGTGAAAGCCCAAACAACAGCCAAAGCTTCAAGTTCCGTAATCGAGTAATTCTTTTCTGATTTAGAAAGAACACGACTTCCAAATGCAATAGCCTTTTGTACTACAACGCCGTTTTCTTCTATCTCTTGAAATAAATGTGCACCTAGGCCTTTGTATGATGAGTCCGTCGCCAAACAAAAATCTTTGGATAAATTCGGATGTGAAAGAAGTGGAGCAGCAACTAAAGCATCACGAAGTTGTTCAAATTCTGACTGAGCTTCCTCATCCCAACTCCAATTAGATTTCTTTCCAGATAGTTCACATAAACGAGGTGTGGCCAAATCGTCCAATCTAACAAAGCGTCGAAGAAAATTACAGACACCAAGGAAAGTACGAACATCACGTTTTGTATTAGGAACAGCATAATTACGAATAGCGTCAAATTTCTCTGGATCAGGAAGAATACCTTCTGTAGAATAATGTGACCGAGAGATTTCACCTGAGAACGACCAAATTCAGATTTTTCCAAGTTTACTGTAATGCCAACTCTTGCAAAGATACGTAATAATGAGTCCAAAATTTTGTTGTGCTCACTCCAAGAATGTTTAGCAATAAGAATATCGTCAACATATGAAGTAATGTTGTCACGAAGATAAACAGGTAAAATTTCGTTTAAGCTACGAATGAATGCTGCAGAAAATATAGTAAGTCCAAACGGTAATTTCCGAAGTCACTTTTGGTACAATTAGTCATATCAGGTTATTGTTTACTTACTCACTAGATAGATTATAGTCGAAGAGTTGTTTTGACAGATGCAAAGAATAGTAAAAGAGTAGGCAGCGGTGCAGAAAACTAAAAGGGAAATAGCACCACTACAGCTCGGGGCCCTGTGCTCGCTACGGCACATATTCACTTAGAGTAGTGAATCCCCTGAGGACTCTAATAGCCGCACATAATTTCCAGTTTGTCACTTAATGGCAAATTTGGCGGAAGTGCGTACATAAATTGATCTAACCATGCACATGGATGTATGTCATTCTTAGAATTGCGGAAGATCTTAAATTTCCGAACAGTCAAAAAGTGTTTATAGTCAAAGTTTTCGCCTCGTGGTGACAAAGACCTACCGCGTCTGTCCCAGTCCGAATGTCGATTATTGTCAAGTTCGCGCGCCTGGCGCCCTCTTGTTGCTTCTCGTAAATGAAATAAATTACTTTCTTCATACCCCTCTGCTATCTGTGATTCTAAGTTTCTTCTACTGTCTTTTCCTACGATTTCGCCCTCAATCTGTTTGACTTGCTTTTTTAAAGCCTCAAATTCCCTTTTCATGCGTTCATTAAATTTTCCCTGATTTTCAACATGTTTATTTATGTTCTAATACTCTTCGGTTTCTGCAAATGGCAATGATGCTGTATCATCCGAATCTCTGTCCCCATGTAAACTAAGATTCGTCAGTTTATCTGAAATTTCCTCAACTCTTTCCGATAAGTCACCTAATTGTTCTTTCTGTTTATTTACGTCTTTCGTAAGTGTCGCGACTTAAGTTTCAGTATTGACACATTTGGTAGCTAGCTGTTCATATTGTTGTGTTAGGTTATTTAACTTGTCATTTGGTACGGATTCCTCGATTCTCTCAAATATTTCTTCCTTATCCTTTGCACGTTGTAAATTTAACTCTGAAAATTTCTGTACTATCACGCGATCTCTTTCTTCCTGTTCTCTATCCTGTTCCCTTTGTCTAATCTCTACTGCAATTAATCTATTATTGTGAGAATTCAAAATCGGTTGTACTTCTTCTCTGATTTCTTTCTTTAATTCATCTTTCATATCTTTGAAACATGTCCCTATTCGTGAATCTAACTGTGTTTCCATTGTTCCCATACCAGTTCTAATTGTTCCTATCTGTGATTCCACTGAGTCTAACCGTGTTTTTAATTCAGATCGTAACTGTGATCCCAAATTTAATATTGCACACATCAACTGCTCCGTACTAACTTGTTCCAAATTCTTTTCGCCCCTAACATTTCCCACAAAACCAGCCTCCTTCGTCATAGCTGTAAGGCCATCTGTGTTCGATACTATTACAGGATCTTCTGTCGTTAATCTCGTATTCTGAGAATTTTCTGATTGAGAAAAATTTTGAAATGGTTCCGAACTATTTTCCCGATTTATTAAATTGTTTTCCACTTCATTATCCATCATACTGTTTTCCCCTGTTGGCGAGTTCGCCATGTTAACAATTTCGTCATTCTCACTATTCATCACTTTTGCCTTTTTCATCGATCACGTAATCATTTACAAAATATACAAATCTCGTCACTGTACGAAAATGATACACAATGGCTCTTTATCTCCAACAATACCATTTACATGAAACGTCTCCCTCAAACACGATCAATCGAACAATTGAAATAATTGCACTAAATTGTCAAACGCATATACAAGACAACAAATCAAGTTCTGAGAAAAAATACCATTAGAAGAATGACAATTACCAAATCTACACATGCAAAATAGACTACAATTACTGAACTACAGATTACTACAACAATACTACCATCTACTATTTTTACAATCAGAAGAATCCAAGGGACGATCCTGGCAGGGTCGCCACGTGCATGGGGGCTTAATTAAATCAGATTGAAAATACTTTTTAAACTTTTCGTAGCTGTCTGTCCGATTACACTGTGACTCGTAATCGGTTGGCCCTGACTAGTACTATTACGCAATCTGACTGCATACAACAACAACAAAGAATGAAATGGAAATTTTCGTTAACACAATTAATTATTTAAGTCCCCAGCAACTATAAAACCTACAAAACCAAAGCACAAATGTAATTGTTCTGTGTGTGGGAGTGTGACTCAACGTACACATCTGGCACGGTTCTTCTTCAACAAGACAAGAAATTTCAAATACCATTTATACTGACGTGATAAAAGAAGATTACAAATACTATAATTGCGTAAGGAAAGCAGAATTAAACTCTAATACAAGAACACACGCCAGATGCTTTGTTGACTGAACCTGTAATGACGCATTATTTAGGACACTGAAATAAAAAGAAACAGAGTTAGTTACCTCATTTATATTGATGAAAATCACTCTAACCCTTACAATATATCTCTACATCGATTCTCTACTACCACATCTCAACAAGACTCTTCAGTATCACATCTCAGCAAGCACTGCCTACTAGTACATCTCAACAACCACTCTCTGCTACAACATCTCAGCACAGACTACCCCGAGTCGTCGACAGGCACTGACTACCACGAGCTCTCGACAAGCACTGTGGAGGCGGCTTAATAATACTCTTTGGCGCAATCTCTGGCGCAGTGGCTCAGTGTAGCGACCTTTCAGTAACTCGAATACCAATAAACTTTGCTAAGGGAGAGGCAAATGTTTTTCATGTGATCTCTGATTGGAGGGTTTCTAACTTTCTGTACGATTCGACTCATAAAATTTTTGGCAGTCTTTCCCCAAATACTTCAGAGAATTGTTCTTTTTAAGGAACTCTTGTTCGGACAGCAAGTAAATCCAAACTCTGTCGGGGCGCGAAGAAGACAAGTTTTACACGTCAAGAAACGGAAGGAAGCAGAACGGTACTCTTTTGGGACATGAAGGAAAGCGGAACTGTTGGAAGGGATCCGAAGTAAAGCAGCGCTCTGTTGGTGCCTGAGTGTTGAACAGTAACACAGGCGCAGAAATGCCTTGTTGCGGCTTCCACACTGATATTTAGTGTTCACACCACTCTGCAATGTAGTGTCAGTTTCCCCATCAGCAGATTGTAGCCAGCGAATAGCATGAAGTTCAGCAAATGAAGACCATCATCTCTAGCGCATCTTTGGCTAGTTCATAGATTGTGTTGCAGCATCAGGGATATAGATTCACTACAATAAAGTAATCACAAAATCGAGTGCTGTTATTGTGAATGTCATCGATCCCTATGACCAGCTGATGAGAGCTGGAAGAACTGGACCATTTAAATGGAGCTATTGTGAGGCCATGACCTGAGGCTGAGTTCGTGATGCTATATTCATTTAACAGGATGTTAACTGCTGTGTAAGGTCCTCACCAAATGTTCTCGTGGAAGAGACAGAGTTTCTTACACCATGTCTTAGGAGTTAGCAAATAAGCTTGTCTCACTTCACTAGGTGTTCCTTTGCATCATTATATCTGCTGAATGCAAATTCTCACTATATATTGCCTTTCGCAGTGCGAAAATAAAAATTTATAATTTATTGCCCATTACTGTTCTATCCCATAACACTGTTCTCCTATTTAAGAAATTGGTCCTGAGTTTTCCCCTTTTCATCTAT
Organism: Schistocerca americana; assembly: GCF_021461395.2. Classification (NCBI taxonomy): domain Eukaryota; kingdom Metazoa; phylum Arthropoda; class Insecta; order Orthoptera; family Acrididae; genus Schistocerca; species Schistocerca americana. Next base: position 1,081,588,954 of record NC_060120.1, read on the forward strand.
TAATAATTACTCTATACATTCCTTGTGCTTTACAATTTACTCTACAGCTTTTTTCTGGGTTGCGCCTCAACCCAAGTCTTGAATCCCAGTCAGCTTATTTAATCTTCTTTGCCATTCTGTCCTGGTTACATTCATTATCTACATTTTTTCCATAGGTATCTCATTTGTATGAAATACCTTGCGCCTTATACAAAAGTAAATTGCACAAATAAACTCTAGGACCAAGGCCGTGCTCATCATTTATACATCGAAAATAATTGTGTTTTATCTACCTTTCTCATTATATTGTCCCACATGTGGCGATATTCGATTGACTGAAATTTGTTCTTCTTCTGAATTTATTGATTCTTCCAGGAATTATAGCAAAGTGGTAGCTAAGATTACGTTAATGAAAGTAGGTTTTGGTTAGGTAATAAATGTGGCGGTTCCTCCAGCCAATACAACATTTGCCTCCTGCCAACACATAATTCATTTTGACCTATAAGTCATTGTTGTGCCCATGATGGTAGGTGGAAGGTGAAATTATCTACATGATATTTTACATCTAGTTTCATTAATTGACACTCTATGGCCCTGTAACTTTAGTTTCGTTATAATGACCTAAAAACAATAGTATTTCACAGTACTCGTTGTTCATTTGTTATCACCACTACAGAACGAATAATATTTTGTCTAACAGAATCATTCGAATACTGACATGAGCATCTCTCCATCTACAAACTAATACTATTTCATGAATTTTTATTTGCTTCCATTTCTCAGCTGTTCTCATCTAAACGGATATGGATGTACTGTGTAACATTGGTGTTGCTCGTTTGCTAATGAAAATAGTATCTAATGTGCAAACTAGCTCGATCAGCATCCACTCTTACATCAGATGTAGAAAAAAGGAAAACTATATCTTAACTCGTTATAGACACAGTATGCTGTAGGCCCTCTGGAAAGTCTCTTTTTATTTCTGTAACGTCATCGAAATTTAATGTGAATTTAATAACACTGCACTCAATTGCCCATGCATGTCCTGATGTATTACTTCAGTTAAAATTTCGACTTGATCCTTGAACGGACTAATTTACCTGGTTCGGTTCGTATCAATGTAGCTACCACTGGGTTCGTACTTTTCCTAAATCGCTATTTAAGGAATTCCTGGTGTTCTGCACATATCGTTTTAATTCCATTGTTAAGTTCTGTGTCGTTTTAGTAATACTGAGTATTCCCTGCTCAGTGCTATGTGCTGATCTAATTTAGCTTTTTTGTCTTCTGCTAACTCTGCTACGTTTAAAATTTTCCTGTTTAAATTCTTGTTATTCTACTTATGTGGTGCTCCAAACACAGTTTTTAACAGTTTCTCACCTGCATTTAGCCACCTTGTTTCATACTTACTAGCGTGTATGTCATTATTTCTGTTAATTGTTTGAGTCCTCAGTTTCTCATACAAGAAGCTTAATTACTGATACTCCATGTACATATCTTCCAACAAGGTCTCTTTCTCTATCTGTTTTGCAATGCTGTAAACCCATTCTGTAGTACTTGTACGGTATTCCTTACTTCCAAAATATCTAAAACCTATTGACTGTCCATTAGTGGCTCGTTAGTATATCATCTGATTGTCTAGCAAACAAAATTCCATTGTAAAGAGGTTGATTCTGTATCACATCTCATCTGCAATAGTATAGAAATACCATGCTCAGAATAAGCTTTCTGGATAACATCTCGGTATGCCACCTGACAGAAAAGGAGACACGTCAGTCCCTTCCCTCTTTTATTCAAGTTCGTAAACACAGAAAATGACAATTTAAGGAGGTTAAGAGTAAATTATCTAACTTCGATTCCATCTGAAAATATAAACGATTTACTCCTAGATATTGTAAGGTGGCAGAATAAATGGTCAGATTCGCACCTTACATGAGACCTTTACACATCGCAACGAGAAGGTGACGATGACACCTAACATAAATTGGCAGTTATGAGAACATTCGACTATCAGTATGTATTGCAAAAAGTGATGACAGCCAATCGATGGTAATTAACATACTGTTCCTATACAATGCATGTCTTTGAGTGGAAGTTGAACAGGGAATGGGTTTTAGTTTTGAAAAGCCAGTCCCACAATGGTGTAGCGAAGCTGCACTGAATGAGTTACGATTGAAACCACTGAAAAGGGTGACAGGAGGAAGGTCAGTGATCAATCAAAAGGTGATTCAGGCCAGAGGACGCTTGTAGCGGCACGTCTGCACAAAGAAAAAAAAAACTTTAGAAAGTTGCGTTTCGGCGTTCCAACGGGATATGAACAAAAGCCAGTGTCGCATTTTCGTCCAGCGAGTGCGACACACAGAAAGGTCAATGTACTTTAGGCGTGTAAAATTGGCACAAAACATCCGATTGGCGGAAACGCACTAGGGAGGAAAAAAATACTGAAGTTTCGACACAGATTGATTGAAGGGACATTGTGATTGGTAGAGAGAGTTTCTACAAAACAAGAAGAGCGCTCCTATTGGACGAAAAAAAAACCATAACGTGAAAAAGGAATCCAAGTGGAGGGAGGCAGATCTGCAATGAGTAGGACAAGAGAGAAATGTTTTGGGAGACTCTTTTCTGACCTGGCGTCATGTGCAGAACAGAGCGCTTAACGCTCTGTACAATGCAGAGAAGAAATTTGTGTGGGCACTGCGGTCACAGTGGTTGCACTCCAGCAAGAGATTAGCTGTAGCAACGTTTAGCTCATACTGTGGAGAAACGAACCAGCCAAATAAGTTAGCTGTTCTTGCGAGAACTGAGAGGGCACTATAATACGTACACTGCTACAACCATGCACGTGTGTATCACCACCTACAAAGACTAGGGATGATTACGCGTTTTCTCGCATAACGAGAAACATAGGGAAAGATTCTGCTGGAAAGTTCAGCAAAGGCCAGATTAGTTTTATAGGAATTTCAGCGGGAGAGAGCGCCCTTGCAGTCGGCAGCAGGAAGTAGCTTAAGGTAAATACCGCGTGCAGAGGTGTAAACTTTGTTGGTTCACCAGTTTGCATCCACTGTAAACTCGAGCGGCATTGGGTAATCTTGCGCTCAGATTTGTCACTTAACTAACCGTCCACCGTAGACGTCATTGACATCCTAAATATTACCGAACTTTGAACCGGAATCGGACGATTTTCGTATTACTGACCAACATCACAACGTATATGTAGGAGCAATTTTGTAAAGAAACTTCGTGTTAAACTTTCATGTTATTGTGCTTAGGATTAATGTAAAGAAACTTCCAATAAAACTTTCGTAATATTCTGTTTAGAATTAATGTTCTTTCACAGAGTTAATATTTCACATTGTTGTGTATAAAATTGTTTCACATTTTGATGTCGGCACGATGCGTTACCCATTGCACTGTTTCTATGTTGGCGAGTTGAAAACTGTGTAAAGGTTGTAATTTTGTGAGAAATATTGCGACATTAAAACTGTCGTTTCACCTTACACGGTTGTTCTCAATTCAAGAATAAACAAAACAAACTGGACATTAGAACTGTAGAGCATAAAGTACGTTTCTCATATGTTCCTTTTTCTTTGGCATTTCTTTCCTTTCCACAACGGTTGAAGGAATCTGTGGAAACGCATCAATCTCACCTCTAAACTGTTTTACTCTACTTAGATAGACTACTGATGCTCTAGCTGGCAACAGTAATTTTATGTTGACTGGCGAAGTCATTTTGGTGACTTGGTAAGGTCCATAATAGTTCGTCAAAAACGTTTTCTTTTCGCTCTTTGATGTATACAGATTAGCTAGTAATACCCACTGTCCTGTTCTTTACTGTGGCAGTTAACTCTCCATTGCCCAATACATACTTGCTTCTCTGAAGATTTTGTGTTGCCACAATTTACTCTTTGCCAATTTTATCTTAATTTCTTTACAAAATCTTTCACTGGTTTACTGTGTGGGCCCAGTTTAGGTTGAACTACATCAAAATGTGGCAGCATTTTTCATCGATGTAATACTTCATACCACAAGAGACCAGCTCCAATACGAATTCTTGAATAATATTGACTGATGGTAAAACTTCAATATCCATCGAAATCTGAATACTATGCACTCCTATGTAATGGCTTAAGGTTTTGGATAAAGTATGGTGAACACATTCCATCTGTCCTGTCGTTTCAGGATGGAATGGGCTAGTATACAACTTCTTAATTTTCAATGAGTGTCATAACTCTTTCATTAGTTTGGAAACAAAGTTGGTTCACTAATCTGTAATAATGGTTACTGGCACTTCAAATTTTAGTAAGCAGTTGTTTACCATTGTCTGTGTTACTGTACTCTCCCTCTGATCTGGGATGGCTACCATAACGAAACATCGTGGAAAAAGATCAACTATTGTAAGGACATATTTATCAACCATCTGCATTCTATCAAAAGGTTTCAAAACATCAGTCCTAGAGTAGGAGTAGAAAATGGTTTGTCAGCTTCTGGTTGTCAGTATTAATGTGTTTTCCTATGACTCCTATCCCATCTCTATGCAGACAAGATGGAGATTCTTACATATCCTTCTACATCACTGTGATGCGTTTTCCACCATATCCTTCAGCTACATGTCTATATGGTGTTCTGTTCCCTCTGTTAACTGATAATACGTTGTCATGCAGGTGACATAATACAGCCATTCTAACCACTGCAGGAACTACGAGGTGAGGTCCACACTTTACAGATCTGCATAGCAAGCCTTCCTGCATTTAAAATTGAGCTTCCTTTCTAAACATGTGACATTCACTGTCAGCTGATTGCGCCTTTCTGTAATCTGCCTGGCTTCCACATGCTACTTGTAAAAGTGCTGCCTTCCTATTTAGTGTATCAGCAATCGTACCATTTCCTCCTGGTTTATGAGTTACTTTAAGGTCGAACTTACTTAATATTAATGGCCATCTCATTACTTAAGATGATGGATATTTCAACCATAATAACCATTTTAATGTGTTGTATGTTATCATTTTTAATTTATGACAATACAAACAGAACTAAAATACGAGATTCCGTAAATAACAGCTAACATTTCGTTTTCATTTGTTGTGTAGTTAACTTCAGCCTTATTCAACTATTTGGAGGTATATGCCACTGGAGATTCTTTACCATCAACCTTCTGATACAAAATACAACCTAAAGCATTGTTGCTGGCACTGCATAAAAGATTGAATTCCTGTTCAGAGTCAGGCAACATTAACACAGGAACTGATATTAACTGAGGCGCATAGTTCCAAATTTTGACATCCAACATTTTGGCTCAAAAGTGGGGTACGGAAATTTCCTGTTTCTTTATCTTAAGGCATGTCTAGAAAACAACAGAATATTCGCCAAAACGCTTCTTCTCTAATATAAAATAAGCACTGAAATTCAGAGTGGTTTCCAAAATTGGACATATTCCCATAAGAGAAAATTCCAAAACTCGACATACTCAGCTAGTTCCAAATCAGACATTTCCATTTAAACTGTGCACTATGAAAGCATGTAATGTTCCACAATACACTTTTTCAGATGTTGTATGCTGCTGTAAGATACGTGATATCTATTTTCCACAAGATTTTAACGCCATGTATTTCTTGGTTGCTTTTCGGTGGACAGAAGCTTAACAATGCAGAATTAGCCCGATGTTGTATTATTATGCTGCATTATCGCCAAATTCGCACCTATCTATCGTTTCTCGAAGTAACTTGGTGTGTTGTCCTGAGCTTATAAAATGGAATGTCATGTACAAGAGGTGCATGAAACCACTAAACGGACAAAACACAGAAAACAAACAGAAAGGTAAGTGTGAGGTATTTTGTCTTGTATTTTTTGGCCTGTTTTCTTATGACTACTATACTACATGTTTGTCTATGTTCTTATTGCGTTTTTATTCATTATTGTAGGCACTCAGCGAAAAGCAGTACCAGAGCTCCAATTTGCAATCTTAAAACAGAAACTTTCCAATGCAATCTCTTTTTCCTACGTGATATAAAGCATTTTGATAAATTGTTTTATAGTGTTCCTGAAAAATGCCTCACGGTGCATTCACTCTGAAATACACAGTAGCTGATCGACCAAGAGGACAAGAAAAAGGATTGGGTACGGCTTGTCTGCAAGCGGCATTTAGAAACTGGGCTTCCACAAGTACGAGAAAAAGAAGTTGATGCTAGAAACAAGGGAGCCAAAAGGTGGCTATGAAAACCGAACAGTTGGGTTGTGCAAGTGAACTCTATCCTGCAGAGGCTATTTTAAAGGTTGCTTGCTCTTGCAATGTGATCATAATATTACCAAACACCGTACGATCTCTAATGAATGGACTGCACCTAATATTAAAATAAACAAGGCTTATTTCCGACATTTTTTTGTACGAATTACAATGTAGGCTTTTAGAGGCCCATCAACTGATTTTTGTTCCACCACTATGATGCTGGAAGAAAAAGTACAGCACTCTAAAACACCCAAAGAGAGACTAGAGTGATTGTTAAAGACTACACAAAATATTAGCCCAAGCGTCCCACGACATATTGCGAAAGGATCAATGAACTCATTCCTAGTTATGACTCCCAAAAGAATTTGGTACTGCTGAAAATTCCCGATCTGGCACATTTCTCTCAGAAATTATACTTGTACAATTTTAATATTTGTGTTGGTCCATCTCATGATCCGAAATATAAGGGCAATTCTTTCGTGTATATTTGGCTAGAATCATGTTGTATTAAAGGACTCAACGAAAAGGCGTCTGTACTTTATGACAAATTAAACAAAATTGATGTATCTTCCATACAAAATATTAAGCCAACTGCCAGCGGCTGCTCAGGACAAAACAAAAAGAGCATAATTATTGCCATGATTTCCTACTGGATGAGAAATGAAACGCCACAGAATATCGGTGAAGTTCAGTTGGTCTTTCCACTTGTTGGTCACTCTTTTATTCCACTACGCCGAGTACTCGGAAGAACTGAAAAGGAGATAAAGATAACGGACACCATTAATAAACCGGAAGAATATTACAATGTTTTCAACAACTTTGGTTCTCAAAACAAATTAGGTGTCGACTGTCCAGTTTACGATTAGTAAAGAGGCATACAAAGTCAACAGAACGAAATACCAGGCCAAACTGCAAATATCTTGTTTCTCATTCGATGGATAATTTCGGGCCGAGACCCAGTTTCAAATGAACCTACAGGGCGGGAAACTAAATTTCCACTCATTCATAATACAGTTATTACCAAGCTCTTAAGCATATGCCAAAGATGCTAAACACATCGTTTCAAACTTACATAACTAAATAGAATTTTTTTTTCCGAAGACGTAAAAAAATGTGTAAAGCACAATTACAATGCATACAGATAACTCACAGTTTAATCCTTCCTTTGTCGAAAGGAAAACTCGGTAAGGAGTTGCCCTCTTAAGATACAGGAAACATTTTATTTATTAAAATGTTCTCCAACAATCAACAATATAACAATTCATACAATAACCGTAGAAGACCACAACAAATCAATACTTCTTAAAATCTTTACCAAAAAAGTCAAATACATAAAATCACTGGCCAGTAGTACACAGCAGCGCCACATAGGGGGCGTAATACAAAGCTGTATGCCATGACGGCACGTAAAAATGCAACATTACTACTAAAAGAAATTTAATTCGACAGGAGAAATTTTTAAAATATTTACCAAAAGCAACCAAATAGGTAAAATTGCTGTCAAGTAGTATGCAGCAGCGGCACAAACAGTGCGTGTTACGTAATTGTATGCCATGATGGCACGCAAAAATTATTAAGTGTGAAACCGTGCAAATCAGTTACTAAAAACTGTCAACTTCTCAAAACCACTGAACAGAAAAACAAAACAACACCATTTACGGCACATATTACAAAATGTAGGCACGTAAGAATCATTAAATGTAAGTAGCACGCTCCAACATGGAATACAATTTTGCATTGCGCGCCGTATGTGGCGCTGCTGTGTACTACTGGTCAGTGATTTTAAGTATTTTACTCTGCTTAGTAAAGATTTTAGAAAGTATTAATTTTATTGTGGTATTGTACGGCTATTGTACGATTTGTTGTATTCTTGATGGTTGAAGAACATTTTTATAAATAAAAATGTTTCCTGTGTCCAGAGAGGGTATTCTCTTCCCGAGGTCTCCTTACGACAGAGGAAGGAGTAAACTGCCAGCTACTGTATGCATTGTAAATGTGCATTACACATTTTTTGCCATCTGCGGGAATATAATTTTCGATTTTGTTATGTAGATTTAAAACTATATGTTCTGTATTTTGGCATACTCGAATGTTTAAGTATTCGGTAATAACTACGTTATGCATGAGTGTAAATTTAGTTTTCTGCCGTGGTTGTTGATTTGAAAATATGTCTCGGCCCAAAACTAGTCATCGAATGGAAAATACGATATTTGCTACTTGGACTGGTTTTTCGTCCCATTGATTAACACAAGTTGCTGACCCAAGCTACTCCAGCAAACTGGAAGTTCGTAAGCATAAAAAGTGTTTTGAAATCACCTAGCGCCTGCCTGACATTTTAAAATGAAGATTTGAAAGAGATGTACGAATACTGAAATGGGGAAACACAGTTTCCAGCACGGAAAAAACGGAACTTCCCACAGATGCCTCATCACCAAAGCAGATAAACTGCGTGATGTTGAATGACTACTTGGGAAACATTGTGGAGATAGGTGGAGATAGATGGAAACTTTGGTGTATTGTGGGAATATACTACATCGAGTTTATGAGGAAGAGAAGGAGCAAAATGTGCATCCAGATCCAGACTGTGTTATCTGTGAACTACAGCAAATGAATATTAGTTGACTATATAAATGTTGTGCAAACATAAAAAGTGTCGAAATTGAAGAGACTAATGTTTGAATAAAAGGAACATTCCTAACAAAAATTAGACATATTGCTTTATTATAAGTTCCAAAGCCCGACATTTTCACTGTTGTTGTTCCACACGGCGAAATAATAAATAAGTACTTTCAAAACGCGACATCTCCATTTTAAGGACCTTATAACTCATAAAACAGTTGGTTTACATTTTTACGCTTTTGTGTTTTATACTTAGAGTTATTTTTAATGTCTATAGAATATAAGTTCTATTTATATGAGCACTGTTAACTTTGGGATGAGTATTTCTCATTTTTCTAAGGAAGACGTAGGAAGCGGATGTCGACATTTGGAAATGTACAACTTATATCTCTGTGAGTTTGTCGAACGCTTCCTGACACTGTGATGTCCCCTGAAAATTACCATCTGTCCATCTCAACTTAGTTAATGATATGCAGTTTCAGCGAATCCCTTTCCTAACTTACAATAATAATATAATCTAACAAAGGGCTACAACTGCTTACTCGTCCATGATATTGGAAAATCAGGTATGGTGGAACCAAGTTAATGATCTGTCCTCACTCTGTCTTGACTGATAATATGCCCATGATAACTTATTCGTGGCTGAGAAAAACGGCATTTTGCCACACTAATTGTAATGCGTGCTGGCGTCAATCTGCTAAATTCATCATCCACATGTTTACTATGATCTTCTTTAGTTCTTGAATAGATTATTATAAAGATATACCATACAGGTTCTTCGTTTTAATCCGTTAAGTAACGCATCTAATAGGTGTTTAGGCTTGAAATCTAGATAGAGCAGTTTCGAAGTCGAACGACATTCTTCAGTATTCGTAATGTCCTGAACGTGCTGAGAAAGCCACTTTGGGTCTGTCTACAGGAAACCCTAACAGTTAGTGATAAAAACCTCTAAGATAAATCGTTAAAAATATTTGTATCTTCCTTGGTTGTCTCACGTATGCGTGATGTGTTGGATCAGATAATTATACATCTGTTGTTGTTCGTGCGTTCAAGTAACGTAGTCACAACAAAAGTATTATTTTCGTGTACCTTCGACCGACTTTTTTGGTATGATAAGAGTATATGCTGAACATATGTGCTCAGTATGCTCGATAATACCCTCACGTAATTGTTGATCTTTAATTTCGTCTATTAGTGGTTGTAGGTGTTTCCCTGTTCTGTATGGTTTCCTATAGAGTGGTCGATTAAATGCTGTTGGTATGCAGTGTTGTTTGGTAGGATTTGCTGGTAGTGGACCATATGAGCTGAATAAATCTGAAAATCCTAACAACAGATCTTCCATGGCTTTCCATTCACTGTCTTTCAGCTGGCGAACATTGACAGGTAGTATAGATGCACTGACAGTTTGATGCTGAGATCATCTCATGATCCAGCAACACCCTCATCCTCGACCACCTCTAAACTCGCTATTTCTAATCCTTTTTGGAGATTCACTTGATTTGTCGCAAAGTTATGAAAGCATATCGGGATCAGAAGTTCCTATTTGTTGCTGGTTACGTGGGCTACTCTTCTTTGTATGACACAATGCATTTCATTTAAAACTTCATTTTTCTGTAATAATCTCACCAAGTTCAACTTTGCGCTGTGCAAGATTGATTTTTGCAATCTATGTCCAAGAATTTAAGTCGGAGAATCACTAAATACCCTTGTCGTACACTTCCGCACGCTCACAAAACTTTAAAGTTCCAATCTCAAAAATGAGCTGGGTTTCCCCAATGATACAAAATCATTTTTTTCCACTCCTCGAAGTTTGTATTTTGGAGAAAAAAGTCTCCTCCTGTCCGCGAGGTCTAGACTAACCACACATACATGTGCACCAGTATCGACGAAAAGTTTACGTTCTTTAACATTTAGAAACCCCATCAAACAGCAGTTCATCTCTGCATTAGTGTCTACAGTACTCTGACTCACTGAGAATGTTCCCCGTAGGACGAAACACCTCCGTTTGTGTTTAAAGCTTCCTGTTGCTTATTTGTGTTATTCTGCTTCCTATTCCCAATGGTTGCACGCATTGCGCCTTTAAACACCGTTTCTTTCGACAAGGGTAGGAATTTTTTTCAGAAGCAGAAGTTCGCTTATCACTGCTTCCTCGTGTAGGGATGTCCACCATCTGCCGATGCGTTGCAGCACGAAGTACTGCAGTCAAAAACTCTACCCTACGTGAATTACTCGCAAAACTGACATCGAGAGCTCTGTTTTCTGCCTCCCTGAATATCACACGACCCTCTTCTAGACTTCTTGTCAACTCGTATGTTTGCGCTTTTACTTTACAGATTCTTCTGAGAAAATCTTTACAGTCTCATTTGCTTTCTGTGTCAATCCTTTGACCTTTCATCAAAAAACATAGCGCTACTTTGCTTAAAATATCTCTGAAATAAACGTTCCTGTAATAGGTCAATTGTACTTTCCTCGCTCAGCATTTCGTGATACATCACGTTTGTCATGGTTTCACACGTAAGATGTAAATTAGCCGTCGAAGGAGCAGTTTCACCTGAGAGTTTACTCATTCCGCCTGTAGCCAATAGATGCTCGATGGGAGCAGTTACACTATCGCTATTAGTAGCTGACTTTGTGCCAGCATTTTTGTGCAGTTTACCATTATCTTGTATTTATACTGAAAATAAACAGAGCAACAGCTGCCTAACAAGAAAAACACGATTTACAATATACGAAACTGCACTCTGCTGCTTCTTCTGCCTGTTCATCGCTCAGCGACGCTCAGCACACTCGTGTGGTGCATGACCATGTCATCTACCCTGGTTACCGGCACAGATTTAGTTCATGGTTTACCATGACTCCCTAACAAGAAATAGTGCATCTCACCGGCACCAAACAGGCTTCCTTACAATTTCCTCTAAGCTGTGATAAATGAACAGGTTCCATGGGTTAGACAAAAGATACTGTGGGCATAGCATAGCAATTAGTATGCTTAAATTTTCCACATCATAACCAAAGATAGGAAAAGCGTCTATTCTGCTTACCGTGTTGCGGTTGCTGCTGTAATGTGTAAATTCCATAGATGCCGACCACTGCCTCCAAATTTCAAGCACTGGAGTCAAACACATCGGATGCCATATCCTCTGATGATGACGTCAGAGTGCACACTACTGCACAGATTTACAGGAAGGCCGAGCCGAGACACCTCTGCGTGAAGTCAGAACAGCTGTTGGGAACCTATAAAGCGTCTCTGATGCAAGAGAAAACATTGTTAGAATTCAATCATTTATTCACTGTCTTTACAAGTCGTTGCTCTCCTGCACCAGCCTATATTGTTGCTCTTTCAGCTGCGTGTTGAATCTTAGCTGACGCCTGTGTAGTCAGCTCAGCGTCTTCAGGCACAGGAGAAGATGTTAGGGATCCTAGGCTCCTTGGCAGGTTGGTGGTGAGTAGGAGTGGATATTGCCCAGCACCAAGTGATCATACACTGGCTGCTTGTGTGGCCTCAGCCTCCAAATTCTATGATGACCCGAGATGTATCTGATGTCAGTAGTTGTATGGTCAGCCAATCTCCTCCCTACCGACTTGGTAGGTTTCAGCATCCATAGGTGCCTCAGTGTTGAAGAGAAACGTGGATCCCAAGGGTCTCTGATGATGGCTTCTACGTTAGAGTTCAGTGCTGGCACCACTCTGCGGCGCGATGTTGTTGGAAAACACTCAGTTTCTCGAACACTAAATGGTGGGCGGCATGCAGCATAAAGTTCACCAGATGAAAACCATCATCTCGATTACATAGCTGGCACTATGACGTGTGGCACGGTTCGTAATGATAGCAGGCGTCCTCCTTATTCTGCTATACTCACTTAACAGGCTGTTAAATGCTGTACCAGGTCCTCAATAGATGTTCATGTGTAAGAGGTGGTGTTTCTTACACCACGTCTTATGAGTTAACGAATACACTTGCCTCACTTCCTTGGTTTTCTTCGTAATGCGTATTCTCATTCAGCGGATGTTGTCATAACGTGTCGAAGAGCTGACCCGCTTGCGACATACCGACACACTTCCTGACTTATCTGGATATTGCATATGGCAATGCGAAGGAACTTTAATAAAAATTTCTAATTTCCTGCCACTTACTATCCTATGTGGTAACAAGTAGTAGAAAAGTTAAACTGGGCTGAACACCCAGCTGCGATGTGCAAGAAGAAATCAGCACCTCTCCATGCGACACAAAAATATAAAACTTTTCCGATGTATAAAAAAAGAGATTATACTTCCAATAGTTGATTACAACGATTTTACCCTACACGGCCTTTCTCTGGAAAGCCTACGGTTCCTGGAACTAGGATTGAGTTCGGTATGCAGGATGTTACACACTTTCAGAGGTTGTAGATCACGTTTTACATAGAAACCCATCTCTGGAAACAGTTCGCTTCCATGTTACAAGGTTAACAAGATGTGCAGACTTCGCTCCAGTTTACTACGATACAACAGCATACGTAGTCATCATACGTATAGGATGCTGATGATCACATTTCTTCTTGGTTTTTTTGATACGTGAGTCGGTAGAAACTCCTGCATTTTTTGATTTCCTTTTCGCTTTGGAAGACGGTGAATTTTGGTGAACAGAGAGTGTTACGGCATAAAGTCAAGCGCCAGCACGCCAGTCGGGAACGACAAAGAAGAGAAGGCTGTGAGAGGACGTCAGCCAGTCGCACACTGACTGACTTCCCTTCCAGGACGATAACACGACAGCAGCGGATCCAATTTGAAGAGGACATAAGTGCTCCACCCAACTGGAGGAACCGACTTGGATAGCAGCATCACGATTAGCCACTTCGATAGAAGTTCAGAACAGACTTTTGCCAGTTAGACATCAGCGGTCTCTGGAAAGACTGATTATTTCGTATGTCGCCCTTTGCTTGCGACAGATCTGTATAATTGCCAAAGTGAAGTATTGTGTTTGATTAATTGTATTAAAACTCATTAACATTAGTTGTTTGACTGTTTGTCTAGCGAACCAAATAGGCAGGATTTCTAGGCACAACAGGGGGAATGGCTTGATACAGATGGATGGAGGCGAGGCAGAAGAAGCATTCAGGGGCAAGGGACGATCACAGTTCTTAAAGTCAGGGCTGGGGTTGCAACATGAAGACATGTGCCCGAATAATCTCCTGCCTTTGTAGCACTGGATGCGAGGGGGAAAATAAGATTTCAAATTGCTACATGATCATCTTTAACTTTTCAGACAACGAATCACCTTCTAAGGCCAAAATGAAAGCTGCTGTATCAACCGTATTGTCCTTTGGTCCGCACTGTACACAACCGACAAAATGCACAGCTCATCACTCCAAATAGTTGCCGAACTCGCCTATAAAAGGAAAAAATGGTGGAAATGATATTCTGTACCATATTCAGACTGTTAGGGGGAGTTACAGAAATGTCAACCAGATTTTCCTGAGTAGAGATGCCGTTTTAATAAGAAGAGAACGACTTTTCCATTTTGAAACCGCTTGTTTCTCCACAGTAAGTTGTTCAACCTCCGGTCATCCATACAATTTCCGCTGCATGCCTACAAAATTAAAGCGAGCAATAAAAATGTGATGGCTGTACGCTCAGGCTATATTCTTGAAGACCTAGTCTTCAATGACAATTACTAAACGTTTGCAGAGTTATGCAGAGATTTATCTGCTCATTCATCCGTAAATTTGGGCCAGAGGGGGTTATTCCCTAACCAGGATATAATATTGTTATCTTGAGGATTCCCTGCCCCATGGAAAATTTCTACCCCTGTCCAATTATACACATGACTGCATTCATTCCTTGATAGAACATCGATCACAAACGTTCTCACATTCACACAATATAAAAGATTCCTGGTTTTCATTTTGCATATGTCATATGTTCATCTTATTTCTCTAAAAGTTGTCAGTGTGTTCCTTAAGTACAAAGATATAAGAGTCAACACAGAAAAACAACATATGATTCACATAAAACAAGCGAATCTTTATAGAAAACGAAAGAATAATACGTGAGTTCACTAAGATAAAATAAAACTTGATAAAAAAACACAGAAGATACATGTTATCTTGTAAAAATGAAAACAGTCAGGCACATATAAAACATGCATTAATCATATGTGGAACGAACATACATAAAGCAAGTTAATGACAACAACAAAACTCCTACAGCTCCCTTTTCAAAGGTCTTAAGGGAGTCCGATTTTGTAAATTTACAAGTGTCACATGAATAAACACAGCACTACACATTTCATGTAACAGGTTAGATGTGGCAACTATGTGGGATGAGTTTGTTAAGATGGGTTATCCCTTTTTCTCGACATGTACATTATAGGCAGTACTCTCAGTGTGGCAGGACCTTGTCTGTCGGCAGCAAACAGTGGCGTCTCGATTTCTGAGCATCTTGGATGACGTGGTGGTCGGCAATGCGTTTCCAGTGTCAGAGACGATCATGGGATGACCTGGGCAGCATATGGACACAGGTCTGAGGTGAATCACTTCCCGCCATCGCCGCCTGAGACGACAGTGTCTCCAGACACGTAAGTACCTCCATTCAGCGATCCACAGTGCGTCCTGCTGGTGTGGGCTCAACCTTCCACTCAGCGGTTGGTCCCTCGGATCTCTGGAGTGGGAAGCATTGGCGAAAGTGCTCGCATGATGGCAGGACACCACCCCTTTGTTGACAGCTAGTGGCGTGAAGGGGCTCGTCTGCGCCTGCCTCCATTCACGTAGCCCAATGACGTCATGTCGACCAGCTGCCCTGCGGTCACTATGTGGACCACTGCTCCCAGGAGAGAGCTGTGTCCCCTCTGTCTCTGTCTCACAGGGCTGGCGGACGACCTCGACCATCCTGCCTACTTGGTGGCCCAACTGCCCAGCTGCTACAGCCACTCCAGTGTCAGCGACCTCTCCAACTGCCTGATATGTAGCCATCAACTCAGTCGCCCATAGTCTGCACAATGCTTACATGCAGAATTAGTATTTTTACAGCATAAACACGGTGGATTATAACAAAATTGTAAAGGATTGCTTTACATCATTGTTCCTAGAATTAAAAAAAAATGGTTTATAGAGCTCTTTTTACAAAATTATAATCTTATCCTGTTCTACAGCAATAATTTCAAATGATTAATTTTCTGTGTCTAAATCTTTGTAACCTTAACTAGTGGTGAGGTGTTGTACTGTATGCACTCACAGTACTAAGCAGGCTTAGAATACACATTCACTTCAATCATTCTCATTTCATCTAAGGCTGCTACTTATTCATGCAACCCAACTTCCGTAAAAGATATGCGAGCTACTAGACTTCCCATAATATATTTTTCTTTTTTTTTTGTTATGGTGGCACTAACGCTGGTGTACGGCGTAAATCTCAGTGAGTGCTGAAATGAAATGTGTGACTAGGGCTACCCGCCGGGTAGACCGTTCGCTGGGTGCAAATCTTTCGATTTGATGCCACTTCGGCGACTTGCGCGTCGACGGGGATGGAATGATGATGATTAGAACAACACAACACCCAGTCCCTGAGTGGAGAAAATCTCCGACTCGGCCAGGAATCGAACCCGGGCCCTTACGATTGACATTCTGTCGCGCTGACCACACAGTTGCCGAAGGCAAGTGCTGAAATCTCCAGTCTGCTCGCTGTCCTATGTGGGAGAAAAACCGCTGCAAAATTGTCTTTTTGCTGAAACTGACACAAAATTTTCTCAGGTTAGTGTATAAATTTTCCACTCCAGCTCCTGAAACAAACATAAAAGAAGCCCAAGGTTTTATTGACGTGTGACTGAAAAGCTACATCTCTACTGTTCTTCTCTTTCTCATGCATTGATAGTATGCCTCACTCACTCTACAAAGACACCCCCAAGTGACTCGCACATTGCGTGCTCACGCCACAAGTACAAACTATCGCCCAAGCTCAACCACTCACGCGCTCGCGAACTACTCGCGAAAGGCCAGACAAATATCATTGCACAATAATGCAGAATACCAAACGCGAAATCCACAAGCGAATAACCACAGTGAACAACAATCGCGTAAGACGCGATAGCTCATCTGTGTAACCACACTCGAATAAAGTATTCCATTCGCTAGATACATCAAACCAAAGGCGACATCCATAGACAAAAAACACACCACAAATACATCGCGCCACTGGCGATGACAATAATCATCCCACAGCGAAGATACATTGCACTGGGCAACCACAGTGAAACACCAAGAAAGTTGACACGCCTCTCGCGTGGACAATACACGACTATCCTGCCAAATACCTCTATCGGTCTCGCAAACTAATCTCAACGACGCCCCTCTCACACACTGTACTACGAATTACGTACCGGATCGTACAAGGGCGTTTACTGCAATACACACACAATAGACAGAAGAAATATGATTGCAGCTG
This sequence comes from Schistocerca americana, assembly GCF_021461395.2. Classification (NCBI taxonomy): domain Eukaryota; kingdom Metazoa; phylum Arthropoda; class Insecta; order Orthoptera; family Acrididae; genus Schistocerca; species Schistocerca americana. Next base: position 1,081,606,187 of record NC_060120.1, read on the forward strand.
AACTCTAAGATGTTACGAGAAGAATTCCGCCCCGATACTCGTGCACTGGTTTCGGACTGCAAGATATAAAATTCTATCGTTGTTGTGACACCTGATTCTGTCGTGCCGTGCAAACTGCAGAACTGCTACGAGAACATTTTAACTCGCGTGAAATAGGACTCGAATAAAACAACGAAGTTTCCGTCGTGAAAGCGGCACATTTCTACTCTCAACAATTGTAATTAGTCGTATCTGGGTTGACCAACTGTACATCTATAAGCTTGATACATGTTACGAAGAAATGCTAGTACAGTGAAATTGTAACAATGCCTAACTCCTACGACTAGCAGTAATGGGAGAAGTTCCTATGCTAATTGCCACTGTGAAATTACTAGAAAATTCCAAACAAATGACTGTTGCCCCCAAAACTATTATAACTAAACAAAACTTATGCTACTGTGCTTACGTTCGGCTGTCACCGACCATTAAACAATCTGTGGCTTGTTCAGAAGTTCAGTGGCGTTGGTTGTCATTTCCTCGCTCCCCTCGGTTCGGTTCCCGAGTCTCAATGTTTTCGACCTGAGCTCCATTTCCGCTTCTTCCGTTGTTCTTTCGGGCACCTCTTCCATTATCGTTGAAACCGGAGCCACGGTTTCGCCATCCGTTGTTTTGTGGTCCGTAGCCTTCATTCCTCCTCCTTCAATTCCAGCATGTGTTGCGTAGTACATAACTATTGCGATTCACATTCTAGTCTCTTCGTTGTTCAACTTCATTGTTCCCGAAATTTTCCGACCGTGAATGGTTTCCGCAACGCGTTCCATTCCGTACATTTCCGTTCCTATTATTGTAATGGTTACTTTGTGCACGCAACATAGGGCCTGCGACGTACCTGCAGAGTTTCCTCTGTGTTCTCTGATATTCTCTGCTCGGTATGCTTTAATTCGTAGAGAGTGTCACGAAAAGTGCTGAGCCCCATATTACACCTGCCAGCTAATACTTGTTGATATGCTGACGGAAGTTTGGTGTAACAAATGTTATGATGTCAACGGTAGAGCATGGTACGTCAAGATACTGGTTCTTGTCAATCATTGCATCAAGGAACTTGACTGAGCTTTTGTAGCTCGAACTCTCGAAATCTTTGCCAACAATCATCTCGTATTTTTTGCGCTCTTGCGTCTCCTTGGGCAAGTAGACGTTTAGGAAGCTGTCCTTGAACTGCTGGTAACTTCTACACGTCGGCGCATTTTCTTCACAAGTGACCCTTGCAAGTGTTTGTAAATAAAGTCTAATTTGTATTTTAAAGGCCAATTTGGAGGTAAAGAGAGGTAAAATTGTGATATCCAAGTGCCTGGGTGAGTAAAATTACCCTTATCTCGGAAAACTTCGTATTTTAGGACTTGTAAGAAGTGTTGAAAATCTAATGGCGTTTCGTCGACAACTTCCGTCCTACGGAAAATATCAGTCCTTTGGATGTCCTCATTCGACGTCCTCTCGTTTTTGCTCCCTCCTCGCCTTCGAGAAAATGCGACGTTCATTTCACCGTGTCCTCTGCTTGCTGCTAACGGTATACAGTTATCCGTCCGTCTGAATTTGTTTCTGTTTCTGTTGCGTTCGCGTTTGGCCATATTTGAATTTGTTTCCTTAGCGTCTCCTCCAATTTCTTCTCCATACTCCTGTTGATAGCTTCCTGTTGAGATTTTAATGAAAGGAGAGTGCGGACGTCTTCAGTCTCGCTCACTGGACTTGCAGTTGTCACGTCCGAACCAGTCCCTAATTTGCGCAGCTCAGCTAATAAATTTGCCTATGGCCGCTGTCGCATGAAGATCCGTAGCGTCACGTATTTTCGTGTCGATGGGCTGCTCCGCGTCATTTTGTCGCTTTTCCACGCATTCGACCTTCTTGTTGAAATTGATCACTGCCTCTCGTACTTGCTGTTCTCTGCGTTAACTCGCTTTCGATGCTTCAGCTGCTACACGTCTTGCGAAACTTGCTACTGTCTTGGCCCATCTGCCGTCTTCTTAGCATGATGTGCAGTCTTTAAATCTTTCATTGCTCTTGTTTTACTTTAACTAGGATTTCCTGGAGTTTATTTGCCTATGTCTTGTGTTCCTCTGCCATCAGATTTACCTGAGAATCGATATTTATGATGTCTGTCCTCGTCTGGTTAATATCTCGTACTAACTCAGTAATTTTCTCCTCCATTCGTTTTAGTCCATTAATATTTCCTCCATTCCTTTTAGTCCAACCTCCATTCCCTTTATCGAGTTTCTTCTTCATTCCCATTAAAAATGGTGCCAGATGGAAGTCCTCTTCCTTTTGCTCAGTATCCTGATCGACCGAACTCGTACTTGATTTCTGCGGTGTTGTATCTGTTGTGGCGTAACAAGCTTGCTACGCCACACTGGGAAGGGAGCCGAAAGAAAGGCACGCGTACACACACGCCGAATGGCGTCAATTCTGGAACAGGATACGTTATGACTGCTATAAAGAAAATACGTAGCTTTGGAATATACTTAACTTTTAATCTTTGTTGGTTTACAACGTTCTTCTTGAGACATTTATACGATAACTCTCAAACTAGGTAAGGCTAATGGCGCCTTGCTAGGTCGTAGCCATGGACTCAGCAGAAGGCTATTCTAACTGTCTCTCGGCAAATGAGAGGAAGGCTTCGTCCGTATTGTCGCTAGCAATGTCGTCCTTACAGCTGGGCCGAGTGCCCGTCCGTATCCCGAGACATGCCTTGTGGTGGCGCTAGGTCTGCGATCACACAGTGGCGACACGCGGGTCCGACATGTACTAAATGGACCGCGGCCGATTTAAGCTACCACCTAGCAAGTGTGGTGTCTGGCGGTGACACCACAGTATCGGCATCATTGTGTTCTGATACCGCTCTGTCTTCTCTGTCCGGATTTCTAATAAGCACCTCCACTCCAATATCTTGTGGTACATTCACATCTTCTGTCACTCGCGATCTGACACTGTCTGTCCCCTGAAGAAAGTCCATATCGCTTTTGGCTCGCTGATTTCCTTGTTGCACGACATCGTCGTTGATAACACCGTTCAGCAGCAACGCCTCCCTACGTTCAAACTGTGCCTCCACCGTTTCACTGCTCTCTTCCTCCATGACGCACGCTTTAGTTTCCCGCTCCAGGTCTACTTGTCTTGCCCTACTACTCGTTATCACTCAAATTCTCTATCAACAACAAACTTTAATTATCCGTGCAACACTTGGACAACCATGTTATCTAACCCAAAAGATATACGTAGTACAATACAATGTCGTCAAAAAGTTTAACGAAGCAGGGTGCAGTCCGAGACTATTACAGTAGCACACAAGATTCAGACCAAAAAACAACCAAATACAAAGGAAATACAATAGTAAACACCACAAAAACAATACGACAACGCCGTTAGCAACCATGGAAAAACAGTCGACAAATGACAAAGATGTCACTGACACAAATGCGCTATAAATAATACAATTAAACACATTAACAACACAATCAGAGTATTAAGTATCTACAACATACTGATGAACTATAATTTTTGTTATATTTTTATTTCATAATAATGTGGACCTGTTCGGCAAGGACGCAAAATGACAGTATCACAGAAGTGCCAAGGCCCTAGATCCTGGCAGCGGTTCGCCAATTGAAAGGTTCCTACTTCCTTTTGTGATCAGGACTTTAATAAATTGGCAAAGGTAATGTTAACCAGAACACAGGGAAGGAGCTGTGAGCTAAATGACAATAGATTTATTCTTTCTTAACATCACAAGACAAAAAAATGGCTAAAGAAACGGCACACAAACATTTTATTTGACAAACACTCTCACTAATATGGGGTCTGTGGTGGACAAAGTGTAAACTGGGGATCGACATACGACACTAACCAGAACACTTATCGCTTTATCTGACTTCATACACGTGAATCCGCGGTGTAGCACAAATTACGCCAAAATCAAGCATCTATACTATTCCAAAAAGAAAAATAGTCTTCGAAACAACAGGGTGCTGTCAAACATATATTGGAGTCCTACGCCGCAGCAGCGAATACTTTACCCTTTTGCTGGTCAGGGCGTCACATCACGATGCGTTCGGCGACTGAAGTTGTTGTGACTTGGCAAGACAGCCAAGTCACTATGAGAGGAAGCCGAAAGGCACGCGTTTGAGCTCACGCAGGATATCGTGAGGTCTGGAACAGGTCAGGGATATGAGACTAGCAAAAATAGTACGTATCTGTTGGAATACTTAATTTTAATCCATAATTGGTGAACATCGGTCTGACGGTACATGCATCACAAGATAAATAGCAAATGATAATGGCGCCATGCTAGGTCGTAGCAAATGACGTAGCTGAAGGCTATGCTAACTATCGTCTCGGCAAATGAGAGCGTAATTTGTCAGTGAACCATCGCTAGCAAAGTCGGCTGTACAACTGGGGCGAGTGCTAGGACGTCTCTCTAGACCTGCCGTGTGGCGGCGCTCGGTCTGCAATCACTGACAGTGGCGACACGCGGGTCCGACGTATACTACCGGACCGCGGCCGATTTAAGGGCTACCACCTAGCAAGTGTGGTGTCTGGCGGTGACACCACAGAAGTCATGGACGGCAGCGCGCGCCCAACAATGCAAACACGCGGTTTCGCGTTTGGCTAATTCGGAACGCAGGTACTTCCCTATGGCCTCTGAAACCATGGTGGACTCCAGTGTGCAGGTGGACCCGTTTGCTGGTCTGCCAAACCGATTTGACTCTATCCCACGACCGTGCATGACGGAATATGTCTAGACGGCTGACTCAGGACATTCGGGAGGACGACGGTTCAATCCCGCGTCCGGCCATCCTGATTTAGGTTTTCCGTGATTTCCCTAAATCACTCCAGGCAAATGCCGGGATGGTTCCTCTGAAAGGGCACGGCCGACTTCCTTCCGCATCCTTCCCTAATTCGATGAGACCGATGACCACGCTGTCTGGTCTCCTTCCCCAAACAACCAAGCAACCAACCTGACTCAGGACAAATAAGTACACCCATGCATCACTCGTTGTGTGCATGATGCTAGAAGTAGTACCTCTGACAGTTCAGAAGGTTACTGGCACAGGCTCTAAGTGGCACACTAGCAAAGGACACGAGGCTCATCGTTTAGGTACAGACCTTTGCTAGCGAAGTGCCAGTGCAAGAGTGGCTTTCTCTTCTCTACATCTTAGACTCCTTCCACTTTAGTACAAGCCACGAGGCAGAGAGCCGCATTCGAAAATGGGAGACTGCCCCTTGCTCTGCATAGACAGATTTGACCAATCAGAAACTTTAAAGTAAATTGGGAGAAAAGGAAAGAAAAAAAGTTTCAGCTTCGTCTCCTCTTTCCCACGTGTTTATGGCATGTCTTTGCTAACAACATGACCAGGATGGAAGCACAGCCCTTCATAAAAAGACTATTATCTCCCCTGTTCCGTCCAATTCGAATTTTCCCAAGAATGGCCGTTAACTCGCTAAAGGCCTCATGCCTACACAAATATGTTTTGAAACAGAGTCTGGACATCTGGGCGCCAGTGACCTGTCCCACGGAAAGTCGCAGAAAAGTCACAGTTGTCTCATCGGCTTCCTGCCTAACATGGGCCCTTCCTCTGTTTTATTGCCAGTTTTCAGTGCTTTGGCCATTGCTGTGGCGTCTCCTCGGCTCCAGTCAGCCTACCTTGACACGACCGGAGACCGACTGGCGCCATCGAAACGTGTCTGCACAATGAGACTGCAGAACTCGGTAGCCCAGAAATGTTTTCACTCAGATTCTACAGAAAAAACGCTCCCATCAGCCTACAGTCGCCATATGCTTTTACTGCCGTCGCTTAAATCGGCACCCTGTTCCTTTGAACGCAGGTAAAGCTTACCCTTGTTCCTTCAAAAGAGCACACAAGCAAGAGTATTAACTACTGCCCACCATGTCATCATGATGTATGAAGTCAGATTGTAATAAAGATCATTTTCCTTAAGAACATTAATAGCACGACACCAGATCAGAAGTGAGAGTGCCCTGCAATCTCACACACTCTCTTGCATTTCGGATGGAAAACTGTTCCTAAAAGGCGGAGAATCAGCAATGATCAATAGCATGAGGATGCAGAAGGCGATCGAAACCAAGCATTAAAAATAGGTAATGTATATCGTAATTACATATGGCCAGTAACTGACAAAGTGTTATGATGATCTCTCCATTGGCGAAAGGATTCTGGAGCAGTACCCACTTGAATCTCTGGGAGACGACTGTCAAGAACGAGATGACTATGAGAAAAACATTTAATAACCAACGAGAGGGTAAAGAACTATGAATCAGTGTGTGGAATGTCAAAAACTTGAGACTGGCAGGGAAACTAGAAAATCTGAAGAGGAAAATGCACAGGCTCAATATAGGATTCCGAAAATTACAATGAAACAAGTGTACTGACATTATTATTTGACTAAGATGCACTTGTAAACGTCACGTGTAAATAAAGAAATAATGGAAAAAATAATATCTTGAAACAGAACAAGGTTGTAACCGTACACAGAAGCACAAAGTTGAAACCAACAACAATACATAAATGATTGGATTTAACCACAGTATTCAACAAAATGTTCATATGGAACATCCTTAATACTAAATACTAAATTTTTATAGATCCGCCAATATTTTACGTGTAACGCAGAGGAAATAATGATGAAGTTATTTTTTGTAGTATCCATTATGTTGGCTTAAGTTACGAAATCAGTACACCAAAATGTTACTCAGCCTTCTGTTCTTCATAAAATTGTTTGAATTCCACTCGAATAGACTTGCACATAGCCATTTAATCTTTCATCTTTTCTACTTTCGTTGGCAACAGCTGAGACTAGAGCAGAGATATTGAGTTATTGGCGGACACTATAGGGCTTACAACATGTATTGCAAACCCATTGTGATTTCTTTGAGCTGGAATATGCATATCAGGGTAGTAGCACATAGTCGCTGATTCTGATACGAACTGTTCCTGGATCACTTGCTGATATCTGCATTCAGTGTGATGAAGTTATTTTGAAGTTCGTATCCAATGAATGTTCCAAATCACTCAAATCTTTGGAGTCCTTAGGCTGCGTATCATATACAAGGAAAGGTTTCATCGGCATTGTTGAAGCGATAACGTCTATCTAGTTTTTAAGGAATTGTCCAGTGAGATGTATCTTTTGACAGTCTGCCAGTGCAGACTATCGGTCACACTGCACAAAATTATGAGCTGATACCAAGAATGTGTTATTAAAACATCCCAAAGTTATTAAGTATTAACTGACAACACACCCCAATTATTGTTTTTCCCTATGCTTCTGTAAGACCAAATAACTAAAGTTTTTCTTCTCCCAGAGCAAGGGCTGATAGTTTGAGGTGATGTACTTCAATATACACAAAGAAATTTCGGCCGATCCTCGTCTGGCCACGCTTTCGTGCCAAAAGTACATTGTTGCTGTGGTGTCACCGCCAGACACCACACATGCTAGGTGGTAGCCTTTAAATCGGCCGCGGTCCGCTAGTATACGTCGGACCCGCGTGTCGCCACTATCAGTGATTGCAGACCGAGCGCCGCCACACGCCAGGTCTAGAGAGACTTCCTAGCACTCGCCCCAGTTATACAGCCGACTTTGCTAGCGATGGTTCCCTCACAAATTACGCTCTAATTTGCCGAGACGATAGTTAGCATAGCCTTCAGCTACGTCATTTGCTACGACCTAGCAAGGCGCCATTATCAATTGTTAGTTATCTTGTGATGCATGTACCGTCAGACCAATGTTCACCAATTATGGATTAAAGTTAAGTATTCCAGAAGCTACGTACTTTTTTTACTAGACTCAACTCCTTTAGCTGTTCCAGACCTCACGCCAGCCTGCGTGAGCTTAAACGCGTGCCTTTCGGCTACCTCCTAGTGGCTTGGCTGTCTTGCCAAGTCACAACAGTTGCATCATAAGTTCCATCAATATGTATGGCTCGATTATAACATGAACACTACCGTTGATAGAATACTGAGGAGTGGGACAATAGAGGACAGAAGAGCACTTGCTGTAAATCAATGTAAAGTACACTGTATTTACGACTTAGTTTGGCCTTGTTTTCATCTTCCTTCATTGCTTTATAAGCTACTTCAGCATTGTAATGATGTAATCTGCTTTGAACTTCAATGACTTGTCTCTCTTCACTTGTCTCTGCTGACATAATACCCAAATACAACCTGTCGCAGTACGAGCAGGAATATGCTTTAGGGAGACCAAAAGACAAATTGAAATCCGAGTGGAAAATCTCTCTATATACGTTTCATGGCATTTATGTTCACAATGTTGTTCTCTAAACATATCAAACATCTTTTTTCAAAATTTAGATCATCGGACAAGCAACTCTTTTCGAATTTGTGATGACTATAATGACTTCCTATTTGGCCATGATCGTATATCATTTCGCATAGCTTCCTTTACATTATCAGGTATGACATGCCCCCCCCCCCCCCCCCGAAATTTTTAATTTCTCTTGGAATTACTGTGTTCTACTAGGAGTTATGTCATAGACATGACATAAAATCTTATGGCAAATTTGGTGTCATCTGGTTATTAAGATATAAGAGAAACTGAAGTGTCTATGAGTAATATCTCCTACAACCTCTCTTCTTTAATGCGCTTAAGTTTTACACGTTTTTGTTCTGACAATGCTGACTGTTGATTGTAATTAAAACTATAGGAGTCTTTAGACAATGCGAGTCTTATATCCAATGTAATTTGTTTACATTGATAGGTGCACCTGCAACCGAATCCCTGGAATCACAAAAACACGATAGTAATGGTTTGAAGCAATGTTTGAAAAATACATATTGTAGTACTTACACAAAATCGCGGTAACTGATTGCTGTTTATCCAGTAGAAGATAAAGAATAATGTTGTCTGAATGGATAAGTGAAGTGCTTTGATTCGTTATCTTATTATGCATCGTGTTACATTGTTCATTGTACAATCATTCATCACGTTCTGATATAGTGCACTACTCTGCAATAAATTTCAGTTGGTCGTAGCGACAGCCCTGTATAATAATGTCACACGTGGCGTTTCCCGAAACAGGGCTGTTTGTTCTGTTGGCGTATAGTGTTCTATGTTCAGTGACAGGGTTGTTATGAAAATCGACAGTAAATCAACATCGGTAACAGCAGTTCAAGTATTCATGCCGGCTAGAATGAAAAACAAAAGTACTAGGAAGACAGCTGCGAAAACACCGTGTGTAACAGAAGAAATATTTCAGCTGAAGAAAGAAGGACGTACAATGACGTTCAGGGAAATTCAGGAATACAGAAAACCAGGTCGCTCTAGGAATGAAATAAATAGGAACTGCAGGGAAACTAAGGCGATAATGGTGCATGAAAAATGTGAAAGATCGAAGAAGAAATGATTATCTAAAGGATTGAATCAGCATTACGAAAGTCACAACAACCTTCAGTGAAATTAAAGCGAAATTAGAGCAGGGGCGGTAACATTAAGAGTGTAATGGGTATTCCACTGTTAAATGGAGCGGAGAAAGCGGAGAGAGCGGATGGGTGAAAAGATTACACTGAAGTCCTCCCTGATGGGGAAGACTTGTCTGATGTGGTAGAAGATGAAACAGGAGTCGATAGGTAAGACATAGCGGATTCAGTATTAGATTTAAAATTTAAAAAATCGTTGGACGACTTAAAGTCAAGTCAGGCCCTGCGGATAGATAACACTCGATCCGAATTTTGAAAACCGTTGGGAGAACTGGTAACAAAACTACTATTCACATCGGGTTTTAGAGAGTACGAGATTGGTGATATACCATCATACTTATATGAAAACATCATCCACACAATTTCAAAGATGGCAAGAGCCGACAAGGCTAGAATTGTGACACAATCAGCTTAACAGCTCATGCAACGAAGTTACTGACAATAAACAGTAGAGTAGAGGAGAAAATCAAATATCTGTTAGATGACGATCAGCTTCAGGAATGGTGAAGGCATCAGAGACGCAGTTCTGACATTGTAGTTGATAATGGAAGCAAGACTAACAAAAATTGGGACACTTTCATAAGATTTGTCGACCTGGAGAAAGCGCTGGAGAGTGTAAAATGGTGAAAGATGTTTGAAATTCTCAGAAAATTAGCGGTACGTTATAGGGATAGACGGATAATATACAATATGTACAAGAACAAAGAGGGAACAGTAAGACTGGAAGACCAAGAACAAAGCTTTTAAGACAGGGACGTAGCCTTTCGCCCCTATCGTTCAATTTGTATATCGAAGAAGCAATGACGGAAATAAAAGAGTGGGATTACAACTCATGGTGAAAGGATATCAGTGATAAGATTCGCTGATGACATTGCTATCCATAGGGGAAGTGAAGAAGAATTACAAGATGTGTAGATTGGAATAACCAGTCTAATGAGTACAGAATGTTAATAAAAAACAGATCGAAGGAAGACGAAAGTAATGACAACTATCAGAAAAGAGAACAGCGAGGAAATTAACATAAGTATTGTGGATCGCGAAGTAGACGAAGTTCATGAATTCTGCTGCCTAGGCAGGAAAATAACCCATGATGGACGGAGCAAGGAGGACATAACAAGCGCACTAACACTGGCAAAGAAGGCATTCTTCGCGAAGGGAACTCTACTAGAATCGAAGATAGGCAAGAATTTTCTGAGAAGGTTAGTTTGCAGCACAGCATTGTATTGTATTGAAAGATGGACTGTGGTAAAATTGGAAGAGAAAAGAAGAATTTCTGATATGGTGCTACAAAAGAATCTTGAAAATATGGTGGACTAATAAGCTGAAAAATATGGAAAGCACTGAAAAAAAGAAGGCTCCGGAAGACAGGACATCGGCTAAGGTATCAGGACATAACTTCCGTGGTACTTAAGAAATCTACAGAGGATTGAAATTCTGGATGAAGATTGGAATACATCCAGCAAGTAATTGAGAATGTAGGGGGCAAGCGCAAGGATGAGACGAAAAGGTTGGCAGAGGAGAGGAAATCGTGGCGGTCTACGCAAAACCTGTCAGATGACTGATGAGTGAAAAAAAAAAAAATCTCTCAGCGTTGTAATAATTGTTACCTTCAGAAGAGATTACTGTGCCGGTGCGGCCACCTGCAAATGATAACATAATTCTCTTCATGTGAGAGTCTTCCGCCGTAGTGCCATCCAGTCTGGCCGAGAAGTCTCCCCATGGGCTCCCCCTCCCCCCCCCTCCCCCCCCTCACCCCGCCAGCCACAGCAGCGGTTACCTGATCAGTAAACTGTTGCCTGGAATACATTTGCTCCAGCCACAATGGGTATGTAGTCGCTGGCATGCGTGGGGATATGCAGCTCAGAAACCATCGGCATCGGCGCGACTCCTGTGTGGTCATGGCCCTACCTCCCACAATAGAATGGCTACCGTGCTGGGTTTTGGACGTTGTAAATTTGGAAGAAATGAAGGGCGCGAAGAGAAAAAGATCGAAAGGTGGAACATATGCTACGTTGGGGGCCTTATCTGCACGACCCGCACTTCCGTGACATTCGGAAGAGAAAATAACAGCAGGTAAAACCCAAGAATGGGACCATAAAATGAAGAATGAAAAGTCGTAGAATGCCTGAATGGAAGCTTACGAGTGTCCAGAATCACGATCCAAATCCGGGCGCAGTAGGCACCAAGGAGACCGTCCAATGGACCGACAGAAAGGGAAAGGGGGGGGGGGGGGGGGGGGAGGAACGAACAGCAGAAAGGTCGACTTGCTGCACGGAAAGGGAAGTAGAGATGATTGATTTGATTTGTAGTAAGGTATTATGGGACCAAACTGCTGAGGTCGTCGGTCCCTAAGCTTACACACTACGTAACCTAACTTAAACTAACTTACGCTAAGGGCAACACCCGCACCCATGCCCGAGGGAGGACTCGAACCTCCGACTGGGGGAACCTCGCGGACAAGACGCTCTTAGTGCGTGCGGCTACCCCGCGCTGCAAAGTAGAGCTGGGAGGGGGTGGACCTCTTGGTTGCCAAACACGCACTCACAAATGGGAGCCCCCTGGGGGGTGGGGAATCCTGGAACAAGCAGAATATCCACATTTCACTGAATTCACAACCCTCACATTCGCACATTTCGTGATTTCCTCCCAGGAAGAGATATATTTCAACGTCATTTTAGCCTGTCTTGGCACTGATACATCAAGGATATTTCAATGTCTGTGTTTATGCAGTGTCTGCACCTTCACAACACAATATCCGCCACATATGCAAGCGTGTCTGAAGCAACAGACACTGTTTTGGCAGTTACAACTGTGGTAAATATTACGAAATGGATTCGCATTTAAATGAATCTGGATTGACTATCTGTTTACGGTGCATGGGAATTTGTACCGGACCGAGACTGGAACCCGGATTTCAGGCTTATCACTAGCGGTCGCCTTGACGGCTTAAAATGACGATAAAATATTTGTGTCTCTAGGTGGAAGAATCGCGAAATGTGCGAGCGTAAGGATTGCGGACTTCGTGACGTACGGAAGTTAGTGCCGGTCCTGGAGACGTGCTCCGTACACGAAGTGGTTAAGGCGACCTCTCGCGATATGCGCGAAACCCGGGTTCGAGTCCCGGTCCCACACAATTCTCATATCTGGCGGAAATTCTAATGTGAATGCACAACCACTGTATAAACAGATTGTAAACGTCCAGGAATCAGAAAAGATTAAGAAGTAAGGAGTAAGAGAGACGTGACAGCGAAGAAAGTAAAAGGTGGAAAGTAAGAGCTGTTGTCATTCAAAAGGCATATCCTGAGACCAGGAAGAGATTTTGCAAAATTCCGTGCTCGGAGTACAGCTATCTATAGGCGCGAATCATGAAAACTGAGGAAATAAACGAAACGGTGACAAACATTAGAACGATATGCCCTAGACTTCGTGTAACGAGGAAAATATCTAATAAAGAACATAATGAATGGTGTAGACACAATGGTTGGTGAAATATTACGATATGAGGCACTATTGAAACTGTAGGTAAAGCGATGGTGGACGGAAAGAAGAGCAGGGAAAGCCTTAAATAGTAATGTGTGAAGCAGACTGGCAATGGTGCGGAAGGCTGGAGCTGTGCTGGAAGTGAGACGAGAGCTGTGAAGAGAGAGCAGCAGAAGACTCTGTACAGTAATCTCAGGATTGACGTGCCCAACAAATTTTGTTGCTGGTTGGTCATCAGCCGCTATGAATACGAGTGTACTAAAAAACAACACGGATTCACAGGTCTCTGAATTTGCAACCTTTATTTGCGTTACTGCAGTTTAAGCTGCCTAGCAATTTTCGAACGCTTGAACTGAAGCAAGGTACCTCCACACACACGTTAATGCAAATTACATAGCTTCTTATACAAAACTTTCTACAATAATTCTGAGCATCCATAATTGCTAAGTGGAGTGACTAGATAACACACGCACACACACACACACACACACACACACACACACACACACAGAAAATCGTTAGTAACAACATAACAGAACGTTTATGCATTGGCCAATAGACCAGTCAGTTGAGTTTCAGCTGTGTAGTGGTACAGAGCAAATTATAAACATTGTGTTATGTCGCTATCAACTGTCTGTTGAAAAATTTTTCGTTGTGTAGTTAGTCCTCTCAGGTATCATGGATCTTCAAAACGATTTTATTTCGGATGCTGTCTAATTTTGACAGTGTGTTGACGACAGTAGAACCGGTTGAAGTTTTTGAAATTGGCCTAACAGACGGAATTGCAGGAAAACGGGCAAGGGGTACAAGTTCAGCTAGTTGGAGAACGCATTTATCATTTATTATACAATAAAAACAGATAAATGTTAGTCATTCTTTTCTGTGATTCGTTTTATAAAAGTCGATCCGCGACACCTTCTACAGTCATGGACAGTTTGAAATACTGTGTATCCGCAAAATTTACTTTCTACAAGTTTAGGTACACAAATCTCTCTACTAAAAATATACATTTGTTTATTGCAAATTGATATATTTCCATTATATGCAGTTAATTTTCATGTTATGCTACTAATTAGTTGAACATTAGGTTCAGTTATATTTTTAATTCATTTCAATAAAAAATCAACTCACAATTTGGAACTGTTAGCGGGAAGCAAGAGTCGAGTGTTGTGCAGGGCGGTTTGATTTGTGGATGCAGCTGCGTAATTGAGGCCCCGAGAGCTTTCAGCCGTAATATTTACGTCCGCAGTTACACTCCAGATAACGCGATTAAAACAGTTAAGTCGAGCATTCAAATGGGAAAATTAAATGTGTAATTTAATTATTTGGAAGATCACCGGGAATAAAACCTGATTGCCGCGCGGGATTAGCCGAGCCGTGTCAGGCGCTGCAGTCATGGACTGTGCGGCTGGTCCCGGCGGAGGTTCGAGTCCTCCCTCGGGCATGGGTGTGTGTGTTTGTCCTTAGGATAATTTAGGTTAAGTAGTGTGTAAGCCTAGGGACTGAAGACCTTAGCAGTTAAGTCCCATAAGATATATATATATATATATATATATATACTCCTGGAAATGGAAAAAAGAACACATTGACATCGGTGTGTCAGACCAACCATACCTGCTCCGGACACTGCGAGAGGGCTGTACAAGCAATGATCACACGCACGGCACAGCGGACACACCAGGAACCGCGATGTTGGCCGTCGAATGGCGCTAGCTGCGCAGCATTTGTGCACCGCCGCCGTCAGTGTCAGCCATTTTGCCGTGGCATACGGAGCTCCATCGCTGTCTTTAACACTGGTAGCATGCCGCGACAGCGTGGACGTGAACCGTATGTGCAGTTGACGGACTTTGAGCGAGGGCGTATAGTGGGCACTGTTGCTCTTGGGGTATCGGCGAGGACCATTCGCAACCGTCTCCATGAAGCTGGGCTACGGTCCCGCACACCGTTAGGCCGTCTTCCGCTCACGCCCCAACATCGTGCAGCCCGCCTCCAGTGGTGTCGCGACAGGCGTGAATGGAGGGACGAATGGAGACGTGTCGTCTTCAGCGATGAGAGTCGCTTCTGCCTTGGTGCCAATGATGGTCGTATGCGTGTTTGGCGCCGGGCAGGTGAGCGCCACAATCAGGACTGCATACGACCGAGTCACACAGGGCCAACACCCGGCATCATGGTGTGGGGAGCGATCTCCTACACTGGCCGTACACCACTGGTGATCGTCGAGGGGACACTGAATAGTGCACGGTACATCCAAACCGTCATCGAACCCATCGTTCTACCATTCCTAGACCGGCAAGGGAACTTGCTGTTCCAACAGGACAATGCACGTCCGCATGTATCCCGTGCCACCCAATGTGCTCTAGAAGGTGTAAGTCAACTACCCTGGCCAGCAAGATCTCCGGATCTGTCCCCCATTGAGCATGTTTGGGACTGGATGAAGCGTCGTCTCACGCGGTCTGCACGTCCAGCACGAACGCTGGTCCAACTGAGGCGCCAGGTGGAAATGGCATGGCAAGTCGTTCCACAGGACTACATCCAGCATCTCTACGATCGTCTCCATGGGAGAATAGCAGCCTGCATTGCTGCGAAAGGTGGATATACACTGTACTAGTGCCGACATTGTGCATGCTCTGTTGCCTGTGTCTATGTGCCTGTGGTTCTGTCAGTGTGATCATGTGATGTATCTGACCCCAGGAATGTGTCAATAAAGTTTCCCCTTCCTGGGACAATGAATTCACGGTGTTCTTATTTCAATTTCCAGGAGTGTATATATTGTGTTGTCTGAAGTCAGAGACGTCAAATACACGTCTTTATTATTTTTATAATTCGCAGCCTGTTACCACCCGTTGCACAGTTTACTGTTCATGAAACTAAACACCGTTGACCACAAAAAATATTGCAACAACTTTCGCAACATTCATGAAGCAAATAGAGAGTTTCTTTTCCAGTCATTGGAAGAGCTGACGCTCATTTCTACTGCTGTGTGTCAATTTGTGAAGCAGTGAATTGCACACCAATAAGATTCTTATTAGTTTTGAAGTGCCCTTGTGTGCATGAAATTCTGAGTCTTAGATGTAAGGATGACTACAGCAAATTGTCCTGGTAAAAATTCTGTCTTCTAATTTGTCAATACTGGCCCATGAAAGTTTAGTCCAAAGCCCTCTGACGTTATTTCAAGAAAAAGTTTACACAGGTATCACTTTCTTTCTGGAAAGATTAATCTATACTCTTAAATGAGGATTTGAATATGTCTCAGTGCTCCAGTTTGCAACTAACAAGTTCATCACTAAAATTACGAAGTGTGTGAACGTCCCACCCTATAGACGAGGTATGTGCAATGAGCGGACATGAGTAGGGGGACAAAGCAATCGCCAGTCTATGTTGTTGGTGCGGATTGCCTGCATCAGTTACAGGTAAGCAATCAGGGGCAAACCTACTGTTCTCCTTTGACTGACAGGTACTTAACCTAATCTTCTGATAAAAGGATCCTTCCTGTTGATTGACAGACACTTAACCTATGCTCCCCTGCCACCTCAGGAAACACCCCAACTCACTCCTATAGGTACACTTTCAGGTCTATGTTATTAGAATAGCTGCTCTCACACTTATCAATTTCATTGACAATTTAATTAAATTGATCAATTAATTAACCTCTCCCTCACGCTAAATCCCCGCCCCTCCCACCCTCCCTCTCACAAATTGGTGGGAAAAAGTCTCAGTTGATCGGTCATTTGGAGGTAATTCGATTGTAGTGTATGTGATATTGTTTAAACAATTTATACAATGTATAGAATATTGTTTAGTTATTTATGGCAGTGTATGGAATATAGTTTATTCATTTAGTTACTGAATTTGCCCAGAAATCGATTTCTGTGTGTGGAATATTGTTTAAACAGTTTAGACGATGTGTGGTATGTTGTTTATTTAAACAATTTAGGGGATTCAAGACAGTGTATGGAATATAGTTTATTTACTTATTCAACGAATTTTCAGAAAATCGATCACAATCCCTGCCACCAAAGCCCCACCCCCCTCGCACCCTCGCCTCTCCCCCTCCCCTCCTCTACCTGGAAACTGGCAGCTCTGCAGTGGAGAGGAAGAATCTCACAAAAGGAAATTCAAGGATATATAGTTCTTTTATAAGAAAAAATCAGTTTGTGGGGTTTGGATTTCCCCTGCTCATCATACTCTGTTGTTTGGAAAGATGCAGGTCTTGTGAGAAGTAATTACATAGATCACATTTCCCTTTTTATTCCGATTGCGCAAGGTATACAGTCATGAAACACACATCACACGTAATTGTATGCACTCCGTTTTTAGGCCACAACTGGTTCATCGGGACCATCCGACCGCCATGTCATTCTCAGTGGAGTATGCTGATAGGAGGGACGTGTGGTCATCACACCGCTCTCCCGGTAGTTATGATGGTTTTCTTTCACCGGAGCCGCTACTATACGGTCGAGTAGCTTCTCAATTGGCATCACGAGGCTGAGTGCACCCCGAAAATGGCAACAGCACATGGTGGCTGGATGGCCACACATCCAAGTGCTAGTCACGCCCGACAGCGCTTAACTTCGGTGATCTGACGGGAACCGGTGTATCCACTGCGGCAAAGCCGTTGCCTTACACGTAATTACGCACAGTTAAAAACCTTTCGATAATGAAGCACTCACCGTCAGCCATCCCCTGTCCACTGGACTGCACAGGACGCTACCGCACACATTCCCAGGAATTGGGATGGACTGGCAGCCCCTGCGAAGTGATGATGCAGCCGTCAGCTGTGAACCACGTGTCAGTTCGGGTCCCGCACACGATGAGGCGGTGGCATCCCTTTCTTACTTGACACCTGAGTAATTCCTGAGACTGCTTATGATGTCATTCTGCTCGAATATAATTTGTTTAAATTTGTTGAAATATGTTGAAATTTATTATCTTCCTACAGCAGTAGCGGCCTAGTTCGGTGTTACCACCACAAGAGGCTGAAATACCAGTGCTTGTTGAGCTGTCGGTGTGGAATGAGCATGAGGAAGTGCTGATACCATACATGGGAAGTTTTAATAGCTGTATTACATGCACTCATTCAGCCAAGGAGTTCATCCACAGCTTACTGCATGAAGAATGGAAGCGAACTTTAATGCTAGAACATACGAAAAGAAAGAGTACGGTCCCGCAAATAAATGCTTTGCATTAACGATGTGCTTCACAACACATGGAAACATCTGTCTCTGCTGGAATTGTCTGTCATTTCTAAAAAGTACGTATATGCTCCCACCACAGAAGAGACAACTGCCTCCGATCCACAAGACCAAAGAACTGACCTTGTTTCCAAGTTCATGTGATTATGCAGTTCAGTCTATAGCAGCACAGAATCATGATACCATCACATGTTTTTATCAGCTGCACATATGCCCTAGCCTCCTCATCCCCCCACCCGCACCCCTGGTGGTCTGGAGGGGAAAACTGGTGGGAAATGGAATCAGCCTGTTGTGGGTTGCTGGAGAGAGGGATGAGTGTACTTTATTTATTTTAGTACAATTTATTTAGCGACGGATTTCACCTAGTTTCTTTATTACGCTGATGCTAAACGCTCACCCTGACATGCTTGGAGTCACAATATACAGTTTACAGACCTGGAAACTACTTGTAAATAATGCATTACGCTGATGTTCAGAGATGCAAACAACTCGTAAATTACCAAAATAATCCAGTAAACAGTATACAGACGTGCAAACTACTCGTAGATCACCGAAATAATGCCTGCAAACACGCTCTCAAGGCATAAAAAGCCGAAAATAATTCAGTGCACAAACACTCAGTGAACGTCAAAAACGCAAATTATCAGCGACTCGAACTCTCATTCTACTGGACAGAAAGCCTAAGTGCACCCTCATACCACATGGAAACTCTCCAGACAAGGGAGAGTAAGGTAAGGTTAGTGTACTATATTTATTTTTCTCAGGAAACTGCCGCAGATAGGTAATTAATCACAAAGATCGGTCCTAATTACACAACTATATGCATAGCATTTCACAAGGATGGCCTAAAATCGCATATATAGTGCAATAATTGAAGACGCCATACAACTGGTGTTATCCTGCCTTGAAAAATTCTCGCAATACCACTCGAAACTTACGCAAATATCTATCCTAATTACGCAATTATTCACAAAGATCGGACCTAATTAGACAACTACATGCATAGCGCTACACCACGGCGGCAATACTCCGCAAAGCTAATGATACCATGCAACTGCTGTTATCCTGCTGGAGAAAAAAATCTCGCAATACCACTCGAAACCAACGACTAAAACACTCAAACTCTCCCTACACCTACAAGCTAGGGGGGGGAAAGGCTGGCGTGTAAGGTACAACCATTATTATTTTTGGTGGGGAATACATTCAACTAACTAGATGCTGTCTTAGACAGAGTCCAGTTTAAAAGAAGTGTTTTACCTGCAAGCATACAGTATGTATGGCTGTTTTACGTCAGAGATCACTACGGACTCCCGCTAATAATCACCCTACAGCCCAGCTAACTGAACCCAATACACGCTATCACAGCTCATGGGAGAAAAAAAATGCTTGGCAGTTATAATTACACTTCGAAATTGTCGCCAAAAAATCCAACACTCATATTGAATGGGTCATAATGTATCACATGTTCTGGTTAAAATCATTGTTCTAATAGACTGCAGTTGAACGTGCATCTTCATCCATGTACAAACTACCGAAAATCAACCAACGAAATGGAGCTACTCCACCGACAGCCTCGCGGCCCGTGTTAGCCGCCGCCCGCTTTGATACTATCGTGCTTCGTCAACACAAAAGCAGGTAGGAGATAAAAGGGGCGCTTTTACAAATACATCTTGGTCGTCTAAACTACTGTCGCGCAGCAGACCCTAATGGCTAGGAGGCGCCGCTATCATAAGCTAGACACGTCCCCAACGCCTCTCGTTCTGGGATGGAAAACAGCTTTGCTTAACATGACGTAGGATGCTCCAGCTGGGACCGGAAGAGAGCCGCAGTATCGTAGGGAACTCACTCCCCATCAACTCGAGTCCTATAATAAAGCAACTACTGAAAAAAAAAAATTCGTGACTATAATAAATGTCCCCTTTCCACGATAATAGACAAACTGCAGTTCCTTTTTGTTTTCGAGCAAAATCGGTGGAGTATTTTACTTTCCAATGAAACACACACCACTTCTGCGATGACATTTACACGGAAACTCGAAAAAGATTATAGAGAAAACCAATATTTGCACTCGCGAATACAGGTGTTGGTGATGTAAAAGATTCCAAATCCCCCCTATAATTTACAAACTCAAATAAGGTGTATTTCATATCTAGATAATCAGCAAACGTGTCTTCCAACTGATAGATGAACAAACCACAATCGATTTTCTCTCAACTAAATAAAGATGTGAAATGTGACGAAGCAGTCAACGGAACAATTTACATGGGAGGGAATAATGGCACAACGCAAATACACGTCCATATTGAATCTTCTCAAATTTCTACTTGATCACGAAAACTCTCCAAAACATACTATGCATTAGTTCGCAATTCGGCCGTCTAGAGGACTACACGGTTAAGCCAACTTCATTCCTGCATTGCAACAGACCTCTCCGTGCGGACGGCTCTGCGGTTAGCGGGAAACGTGAATCACCCCCGCAACAGGCCACGCATAGGGAGAATCATCATATGACATCGGTCACATATATATGTGGTCGCTTTTCTTACAATTAAAAGTTGTCATTGCGGTCTCAGTTGAATGACATTCGACATTGAGCGAAGTTTCGAAAATACACACTGCTGAGGGCTCTGGAAATAGAAATATCTGTACCATTCTTATGACTCTTCCCTTACCTATCACACTGTTCCAAGTCAAATCCGTACCTTCCTTACGACTGGACATAGTCATCTTCTTTGCACATGTTGGAACAAACACATATTTTATAAACCTAATGCTCATGGCAAACCTATCACACATCCCCTACTAGTAAGTGTAATACGTCGTCAATAACTGATTTGCTGATGATACGAAATATTACTGACTGAAAATCAACGATTGGTGGGTATGTCTCATAAGTTTTTCTTGCAATTAGTACCACTGTCTTAGAAAGAGAGGCGTACTCGGCTTACACACCGTCAGATGTTAAAAAACACAACCATATTACCATCACAAGCGGTCTTGGTTCTACAGGTGCATACAAGTATCCATGATAAAAGCTATACTGGCTTTATACCAGGTGTACCGGTATGAAATAAGCGTTAAGATAGAAATGTGTCGATGAGGAACATTTGTTGTGAACGAGCGTTAATTTTTTTTGTTTGGTTGGTACATCAAGTCATGGAACAAACAACATCACATGTTTTCATCGTGTTAACAATGTCGAATTTTGTACCAGAAAAATATGATTTGCGGAAAGCATTAATTTTTTGTTTTCACTTGAAAGAAAGTGCTTCAGAGTCGCATCGGATGCTTGTTGAGGCATATGGTGATCATGCTCTATCAGAATCAACATGCAAAAGATGGTTTCAACGGTTCAGAAATAATGATTTTGATGTAAGAAATGAAGAATGTGGAAGACCACCAAAAACGTTCGAAGACGCCGAATTGCAAACAATATTGGATGATGATGATACTTTGAGTCAGAAGCAAATGGTAGCAATGCTAAATGTTGCACAACAAACAATTTCTGACCGTTTGAAAGCTATGGGAAAGATCCAAAAGTGTGGAAAATGGGTGCAACATGAATAGAATGAAAGACAGATGGAAAACCGAAAAACCATTTATCAAAATTTGCTTCAAAGACATGAAAGAAATTCAATTTTGCATTGAATTGTTACTGGCGGGATTTATTTTAAGAATCCCAAACGGGAAAAATCATGGGTTCATCCGGGACAACCATCAACATCGACTGCAAAACCAAATCGATTCGGCAAGAAGACAACGCTCTGTGTTTGGTGGGATCAGAAAGGTATGGTGTATCATGAGCTCCTAAAACCCAGTGAAACTGTGAATACTAATCGCTACAGACAAAAGATGATCAATTTGAACTATGCGTTAATCGAAAAAAAGACCAGAATGGGCCAGAAGACATGACAAAGTAATTTTTTTACACGACAATGCACCTGGACACAAAGCAAAAGTAGTTCAGGATACAATCGAAACAGTTGGCTGGGAGCTGCTACCCCACCCACCGTATTCACTAGACTTGGCCTCTTCCGACTACCATTTGTTTTCATCAATGGGACACGCATTGGCTGAGGAACACTTCCATTCCTACGAAGAATTCGAAAATTGGGAGTCTGATTGGTTTGCTTCCAAAGACGAACATTTCTATTGGCGTGGTGTCCACAAATTGCCAGAAAGGTGGTCAAAATGTATAGAAAGCAACGGTCAATACTTTGAATAAAATGTTTTTACTTTTCAATTCAAAGTTAGTGTTTCATTTTCACAAAAAAACGCTCATTTCGTACCGGTACACCTGGTAAATCGAGGTACGACATTACCTCTGAGTGAGGTGGTTTTTCCCCAGACAAAAAACGTGACACTGAATATAGACGGTGATCGCTAGAGTATATAGTATCAGACTGGCAGTGCGGTTACACGTCTTCGTCGATGCAACCTCGTAATAAAAATTACCCAATTTAGAAAGTAATTCGGCTAAGGAACATGGCATGAAAACGGATTGGGAAATCCCGCACGCCACTGCCATTAGATAATTCGGTAATATATCCACTGGGCTATAGGAGGTGGTTGATTGACAAGGGTCATAAACAGTAGATGTTGTGCTGATTGAGGTCATAAGAAATGTACACTAGCTTTTCAGATTTCTACTGCTACGTTAACCGCTAGTGATACTGTCTGGGATTTAGAATCAAGTCTCCCCATTCAAGCACATACCTGCATTGGATCTTATGGAGAAGTCCTTTAATGATAACAGCCACTTTTTTTTTTTTTTGTCATCAGTCTACTGACTGGTTTGATGCGGCCCCCCACAAATTCCTTTCCTGTGCTAACCTCTTCATCTCAGAGTAGCACTTGGAACCTACGCCCTCAATTATTTGCTTGACGTATTCCAATCTCTGTCTTCCTCTACAGTTTTTGCCCTCTACAGCTCCCTCTAGTACCATGGAAGTCATTCCCTCACGTCTCAGCAGATGTCCTATCATGCGGTACCTTCTCCTTATCAGTGTTTTCCACATATTCCTTTCCTCTCCGATTCTGCATAGAACCTCCTCATTCCTTACCTTATCAGTCCACCTAATTTTCAACATTCGTCTATAGCACCACATCTCAAATGCTTCGATTCTCTTCTGTTCCGGTTTTCCCACAGTCCATGTTTCACTACCATACAATGCTGTACTCCAGACGTACATTCTCAGAAATTCCTTCCTCAAATTAAGGCCGGTATTTGATGTTAGTAGACTTCTCTTGTCCAGAAATGCCTTTTTTGCCATAGCGAGTCTGCTTTTGATGTCCCCCTTGCTCCGTCCGTCATTGGTTATTTTACTGCCTAGGTAGCAGAATTCCTTAACTTCATTGACTTCGTGACCATCAATCCTGATGTTAAGTTTCTCGCTGTTCTCATTTCTACTACTTCTCATTACCTTCATCTTTCTGCGATTTGCTCTCAAAAAATGGCTCTGAGCACTATGGGACTCAACTGCTGAGGTCATTAGTCCCCTAGAACTTAGAACTAGTTAAACCTAACTAACCTAATGACATCACAAACATCCATGCCCGAGGCAGGATTCGAACCTGCGACCGTAGCGGTCTTGCGGTTCCAGACTGCAGCGCCTTTAACCGCACGGCCACTTCGGCCGGCCTTTACTCTCAAACCATACTGTGTACTCATTAGACTGTTCATTCCGTTCAGCAGATCATTTAACTCTTCTTCACTTTCACTCAGGATAGCAATGTCATCAGCGAATCGTATCATTGTTATCCTTTCACCTTGTATTTTAATTCCACTCCTGAACCTTTCTTTTATTTCCATCATTGCTTCCTCGATGTACAGATTGAATAGTAGGGGCGAAAGGCTACAGCCTTATCTTACACCATTCTTAATACGAGCACTTCGTTCTTGTTCGTCCGCTCTTATTATTCCCTCTTGGTTGTTGTACATATTGTATATGGCCCGTCTCTCCTTATAGCTTACCCCTACTTTTTTCAGAATCTCGAACAGCTTGCACCATTTTATATTGTCGAACGCTTTTTCCAGGTCGACAAATCCTATGAAAGTGTCTTGATTTTTCTTTAGCCTTGCTTCCATTATTAGCCGTAACGTCACAATTGCCTCTCTCGTCCCTTTACTTTTCCTAAAGCCAAACTGATCGTCACCTAGCGCATTCTCAATTTTCTTTTCCATTCTTCTGTATATTATTCTTATAAGCAGCTTCGATGCATGAGCTGTTAAGCTGATTGTGCGATAATTCTCGCACTTGTCAGCTCTTGCCGTCTTCGGAATTGTGTGGATGATGCTTTTCCGAAAGTCAGATGGTATATCGCCAGACTCATATATTCTACACACCAATGATTTTAGAAATTCTGATGGAATGTTATCTATCCCTTCTGCCTTATTTGAGCGTAAGTCCTCCAAAGCTCTTTTAAATTCCGATTCTAATACTGGATCCTTATCTCTTCTAAATCGACTCCTGTTTCTTCTTCTATCACATCAGACAAATCTTCGCCCTCATAGAGGCTTTCAATGTATTCTTTCCACCTATCTGCTCTCTCCTCTGCATTTAACAGTGGAATTCCCGTTGCACTCTTAATGTTACCACCGTTGCTTTTAATGTCACCAAAGGTTGTTTTGACTTTCCTGTATGCTGAGTCTGTCCTTCCGACGATCATATCTTTTTCGATGTCTTCACATTTTTCCTGCAGCCATTTCATCTTAGCTTCCCTGCACTTCCTATTTATTTCAGCGACTTGTATTTCTGTATTCCTGATTTTCCCGGAACATGTTTGTACTTCCTCCTTTCATCAATCAACTGAAGTATTTCTTCTGTTACCCATGGTTTCTTCGCAGCTACCTTCTTTGTACTTATGTTTTCCTTCCCAACTTCTGTGATGGCCCTTTTTAGATATGTCCATTCCTCTTCAACTGTACTGCCTACTGCACTATTCCTTATTGCTGTATCTATAGCGTTACAGATCTTCAAACGTATCTCGTCATTCCTTAGTACTTCCGTATCCCACTTCTTTGCGTATTGATTCTTCCTGACTTATGTCTTGAACTTGAGCCTACTCTTCATCACTACTATATTGTGATCTGAGTCTATATCTGCTCGTGGGTACGCCTTGCAATCCCGTATCTGATTTCGGAACCTCTGTCTGACCATGATGTAATCTAATTGAAATCTCCCCGTATCTCCCGGCATTGTCCTAGTATACCTCCACCTCTTGTGATTCTTGAACAGGGTATTCGCTATTACTAGCTGAAACTTGTTACAGAACTCAATTAGACTTTCTCCTCTTTCATTCCTTGTCCCAAACCCATATTCTCCTGTAACCTTTTCTTCCACTCCTTCCCCTACACTACTAGTGAATCATATTTCTGGCACTCTCATATCTCGAAACGAGTCACCTTTCTCGAACTTATCTGCTACTGTAAAATTCCAGCCTCGCTTTAGGTAGTCCCTATGCATCCTGCAAATGCCCCTCACAGACTCTGCACTACCATCCCTGCAGCTTTGCGTATGTGATAATTCCAATGTAAGTCGGAACTGAGTAGGAGTTGGATGAAACTATATCTACCACCTTCTGCATCCTGTGTAGAAGCAGGCTAAGCTGCATTACTGCGACAGGACTCTGTTTTGACCATTCGATAGAAGCGGTAACTGCGAGAAGGACGATTTGCTACTGCACTGCGATGCGTCCCCAGCCTACATAGAAGTCCTACAGATCCGCATCCATTCGCATCTATCTCCCCAACATGCTACCTTCGTTATTCCATACCATACAACAGAGAAAAATTAGGAACTATAAAACCTCCACAACCTTTATCTGATAGAGAACTCGACAAGATTTTTACCACATCTCTCTCGTCTCACATATCGAAAACAAATACTGCATGCATGCAGGCATCGAACACTTGTGATGATCCTATTAAATGTACAGGTATTGATCAACTGCACAGACTAGTTTAAAGTTTCATCGCCTGTACTGTAGGAGTATGATAGCATCTACATCTACATATCTACATCTACATATATACTCCTCTAGCCACAAAGCGGTGTGTGGCGGAGGGCACAATTCGCGCCAAAGTCATATTTCCCCCCTCTGTACCACTCTAGGATCGCGCGAGGAAAAAACAACTGTCTGAACGCCTCAGTACGAGCTCTCATTTCCCTTATCTTTGAATGGTGATCATTTCGCGATTTGAAAGTTGGTGGTAATAATATATGCTCTACATCCTGTGAAGATCGGATTTAGGAATTCCGTGAAGAGCCCCTTCTGTTTAGCATGCAGTCTATCTGCAAGAGTGTCCCATTTCAAACCTTCTATGAGATTTTTAACGCTCTCACGATGGCTAAATGTACCAGTCACAATTCTTGCCACTCTTCTTTGGACCTCAATCTCTTTAATCAGACCCAATTGTTAAGGGTCCCAGACGAACAATACTCCAAGACTGGACAAACTAACGTTTTGTAAGCTATTTCCTTTTTTGAAGGACAGCATCGCTTCAGGATTCCGCCAATAAATCTAGAGTTCACGTTACCTGTTAATTCTGTAATATGATCATTCCATTTGAGATCATTTCGAATAGTCACACCCAGATACTTGACGGACGTTACCGCCTCCAAATACTGGGCATTTATTTTGTACTCGTACATTAATGGGGATTTTCGCCTTGTTATACGCAGTAGGTTACACTTACTAATATCGAGAGATAACTGCCAGTCATTACACCACGCATTTATTTCCTGCAAATCCTCATTGACTTGTTCACAACTTCCGTATGACACTACTTTCCTGTAGTCTACAGCATCATCGGCAAACAGTTTAAGGCCGCTGTCAATACCATCAACCAGATCGTTTATATAAATTGTAAAAAGCAGAGGACCTATTACGCTGCCCTGGAACAATCTGAAATTACGCTTGTTTCTGTTGAAGTCACCGCATTCAGGACGACATACTGTTTCCTGTCTGTTAGAATACTTTCTGTCCAATTGCAAATGCCGTTGGATAGACCGTAAGTGCGCACTTTTTGCAGCAAGCGACAGTGCGGAACTGAGTCGAACGGCTTTCGAAAGTCAAGAAATATAGCATCAACCAGGGAGCCGGTATCTAGAGCCTGTTGTATATCATGCACAAAGAGGGCGAGCTGTGTCTCGCATGACCGCTGTGTCCTAACACCGTGCTGGTTTCGGCAGATGAGCTTCTCAGAGTCTAGAAACGTCATTATGTGTGAATACAAAATATGTTCCATGATTCTACAACAGACAGATATCAACGAAATTGGCCGGTAATTATGTGCATCCGATTTTCTACCCCTTCATCCAGTCCCGTGATAGATGATGGATAACAATGGTGCTATATTTGTAGCACAGTCAACATAAAATCTTACAGGGATACCATCTGGGCCAGATGCCTTCGTGGCGTCTAAGTATCTTAACTGTTTTCAATCCCAGATACACTAAACACTATGTCAGCCATCCTTTCGTTTGTTAGATAATTGAAAGGGGGAATGGTGCTGTAGTCCTCTACCGTACACGAGTTTTTGAAGGCCAGGTTTAGAATTTCGGCCTTCTGTTTATCATCATCAGTTACATTACCCGTACTGTCAGCAAGAGAAGGTATTGAATTATTTGTAGCGTTCATAGATTTTACGTACGACCAACATTTTTTGGGGCTATTTTTTGAATCTGCAGATAAAATGTTGCTTTCAAATTCGTTAAAAGAATTTCTCTGCGTCCTTCTATCTGCTTTCATTTCGCATAATTGCAGTTTCGAATTGGAAGGAAAATCAGCATTGGCCGTATTTTCTTGTTTTATTGTCAGCAAAATCGATTTTCGGTCACTTAGTGATTTTCTTTTCAATTCTATCCACTATTTGGTCGTGGTGCATACGACACGCCATGGTGTCGATCAATAATTTCAGTTTGTCAGCGGGGCAGTGACTACGTTTACAACGAATGTGCAAAATTCTCTGCTTTCTCAGCAACTTCCTAATATCTTTGTTGTACCAAGGTGGATCCTTTCCTCCCCTATACTTTTGCCAGGCACATATTTCTCTAGCACATGGTGGACCATACCTTTAAATTCCGACCAAAGATGCTCAATATCTTTGTGTCCCGCGGTGAATGCTTGGAGCTGACTATGAAGATATTCATTAATGACAGTTTTATTTGCTTTCCCAAACAAGAAAACTCTACCCTGTTTCTTTGGTTTTTTTGCAACTTCCACTGAGATTGAAGCCACAACTACATTAAGGTCGCTAATACCTTCTTCTAGATTAACTTCATCAATAAGATCAGGTCTGTTTGTCGCAATGATATCTAGTATGTTCCCATCTCGAGTTGGTTTTCTAACCAATTGCTCAAGGTTGTATGTTGAGAGCGCTCCTAGAATAACTTCACACGAATCTTTGCTTGTGCCCTCTGTGATAAACGTGTAAATTTCCCATTCAATGAATGCTAGATTAAAGTCTCCACCTATAACTAATGGATAATTTGGATATTTACTTCCTATGTACTCAAGACTTTCCCTGAAACGTTCTGCGACGTTTGTTGCGGATGCTGGTGGTCTATAAAAACAACATTCAATCCTTGTCTGATTGACAGCTTTATCCAGACTATTTCACAAATCCTGCAGACTATACTGTAAGTGACAAGAGCTGCTCCTAGTGACACTGTCTTGTTGTTTGAAACATTGTTTATTTTCTGCTCTAACACGCTTTGTACACTGCCAAACATTTTGTTTTTCCACTACAGCATCGAGGTCTGTGTCAGGTTCTAAACTGGCATTAACACATTCTTATCCACGGCTTCTAGCAGAAAACTAGACGTCGCATGGTGTAAATCATGTTGTTACTGCTGCTACCTTAACACACCGCACGCACTGGTTGATTTTAAATAAAAGTCAGTTACAACATAAGGAAAGCGGGAGAGTTTTGCGGCGTTATGGGAAGTTTCGAAACTACAGTCTGAAGGCGATTCATGACCTCTACATTTAAACTCATCTGTCACAGTGACGGAATAGATGATGGCTCTTCATTCCATTTCGACTGATTCCTCATATTGCAGTCATGTACCCGATCACTGATTTGGTGCTAGGCATCCCCAGAACTCTTTTTCCAACTCTTACAAGCATTGTCAGTCAATCATTATGTGGTAACCAACAGCGTACCAGTGGACAGATGGGGTGGAAAAGTTGATAGTGTGAACAATTTTAGCAATTTTACAGTAATTTCGACAACGACCAGTGATGTGACAGAATGTTTCCCAATTTCAGTATCATAGCTAAACCACCCCTCCTCCACTTTGCAGGTATTATTCCGAATGCAGATACATGACTGTGCAGTACGTCACGTCCATTCATTGTTACTTCTTGAACACATCCATCATCAAAGTATATCAGACAGCGCTCTACATGTTTCTAACACCTGAAGCATAGTGCTTAATTTGCGATCTGTCCCTATGCTGCTGGGAGTCACACAGCATTCTCGCTGTCTTAGGGTAAAATTAGAGACTGAAAGACACCCCTCACAATGTCATTGGCCAACCCGCCCTGTACAACCGTTACCGATTTTACCTGCAACCGACCAGAAGTATACCGCTATATTACACGTCTTGTAGGTGTAGGCTAGAGCTTGAATTTTTCTGTCGCTGGTTTCGAGTGGTATTGCGGGATTTATTTTCCTAGCTGGGTAACACCAGTTGTATGGTATCGTCAGTTTTTGCGCTATACAGCGATTTTAGTAAATCCTACTGCAGCGCTATGCATAAAGTTGTGTAACTAGGACCGATCTTTGTGATTAATTACGTAATTAGGGTCGATATTTGCGTCAGTTTCGAGAAGTATTGCGAAATTTTTTTCCCAGCAGGATAACACCAGCTGTGTGGTATTGTCATTTTTTGAACTGTATTTCGATTTTAGGCCATCCTTGTGCAGCGCTATGCGTATAGTTGTGTAATTAGGCCCGATATTTGTTATTAATTACGTAATTATGTTAATATTTGCCTCGGTTTCCCGAGAAAAATAAATAAAGTACACTAACCCAGCCTACCTCTTCAGCATCTGGACAGTTTCCATGTGTTACACGGGTGCACTTAGGCTTTCCGTCCAGCAGAAGCAGGGCTAGAGTCTCTTATAAGGCTCGCGCACTGAATTATTTTCCGGTGTTTAAGCGTTGTGAGCGTGTTTGCATGAAGTATTTCAGTGATCTATGAGTAATTTGCACGTCTGTATACTGTGTACTGGATTATTTTGGCAATTTACGAGTTGTTCGCGTCTCTGCACATCAGCATAATGCATTATTTACGACTAGTATCCAAGTCTGTAAGTTGTATATTGTGAACCCAGGTACATCAGGGTGAGTGTTTTGCATCAGCGTAATAAATATACTATGTAAAATCCGTCGCTAAATAAATTATTCCAAAAGTAAATTGTTCCAAAAATAAAGAAAGTACACTCCTTCCTCTCTCCAGCAGCCCAGAACAGGCTGATTCCTTTTCACTCCAATTTTTCCCCTCCAGACCACCGGCAGGGTGAGTGTTTTGTATCAGTGTAATAAATAAACTAGGTGAAATATGTCTCTAAATAAACTGTTCAAGAAATAAATAAAGTGCATTCATTCGTCTCTGCAGCACCCCTGAACTGGTTGATTTCATTTCCCGACAGTTTTCCCCTCCAGACCACCGTGGGGATCAGGAGGCTGGGGCAGACGTGCAGCTGAGGAAAACACATGATTGTATAATGATGCTGTGGTCCTATGGACTGAACAGCACGATCAAGCGAACTCATGAACTAGGTCAGTTCTTTGGTCTGGTGGCTCGGAGGCAGTTGTCTCTTGTGTGATGGGAGCATATACGCAGGTTTTTAGAAATGACAGGCAATTCCAATAGACACAGATGTTTCCATGCACTGTGTGATGCATCTTTAATGCAAAGCATTTATTTGGGGGACTGCATTCTTTCTCTTCATATGTTCAAGCATTAACTGCTTCCATTCTTCATGCAGCGAGCTGTGATTGCACTCCTCAGTGCATGTAATACAGCTATTAAAACTCCCTCTGTCTGGCATCAGCAGTTCCTCATGCTCCTGCCAAACCAACAGTTCAACAAGCACTGATATCACAGCCTCTTTTGGTGGTAACACCGAACTAAGCTGCTACTGCTGTTGGTAGATAACAAATTTCAACAAATGTAAACGAATTTATACAAATTTAATCAAATTCAAACTAATTATATTCTAATTGAATAACATCATGAGGAGTCTCAGGAATTTCTCAGGTGTCAAGTATGAAAGGTGATTTTGCTACCTCATCCTTGGAGGATTCGAACTATTTTTTTTTTTTGTTATTTGTTTTATAGAAGAACAGCATATCTTTGAATTTTCCTTCATGAGATCTTTCTTCTCCACCACAGAGCCGCCAACTTCTAGGTAGAGGAGCATGGGGGAGAGGTGAGGGGGTGAGGGGATGGGGATGGGGTGGTGGGAGTTGTGATCGATCTTCTGAAAAATTCGTTGAATAAATAAATAAAATATATTCCATACATTGGCTTGTCTTCCCCAAACTGTTTAAATAAACAATATACCACACACTGTCTTAATTGTTTAAACAATATTCCATACACAGTAATAGATTTCTAGGCAAATTCATTAAGTTAATAAATAAATTATTTTCCATACACTGCCATAAATAATTAAACAATATTCTACACATTGTATAAATTGTTTAAACAATATTACATACACTACATTAGAATTCCCTCCAAATGACCGATCAACTCAATGTTTTCCTGCCAGTTTCCAAGAGGGAGGTTGGGAGGGGAGGGGTTTCAGTGGGGGGGGGGGGGGGGGGGGTAGTTAAGTGATCAACTCAATTAAGTAGTCAATCAAATTCATAAGAGTGAGAGAGGCTATTCTAATAACTCAGACCTGAAACTGTACCTTTAGCATTGAGTGGAGGGTGTTTCCTGAGGGGGGGGGGGGGGGCGAGGGAGCAATAGGTTAAGTGCTTGTCAATCAAAAGGAAGGATCATTTTAGCAGAACAATAGGTTAAGTACCTGTCAGTCAAAGGAAACAATAGGTTTGCCCCTGAGTGCCTACCTGCTCCCGATGTAGGCTACCCGCATTAACAAAATGGACTGGCCACTGCTTTGTCCACCTGCTTACTTAGCCCTCGACTGTGGCCTAAATACTTTACCATACAATGTGGAAAAAATTCAATTCTAGACACTGTGTTGATCCTCAGATATCATTAGCTCCCAGACAGAAGTCGTTACAACCTTACCTTTGGAAATCTTAAAATATCATACATAAATGCCCCCTGAGCCATGGACCTTGTCGTCGGTGGGATGGCCAGAGTGTCTCAGCAGTACAGATAGCTGTAATGTACGCAAAACAAGAATGGGTGGGTATCAGTTGAGAGGCCAGACAAACGTGTGGTACCTGAAGAGGGGCAGCAGCCCCTTTTCAGGAGCTTCATTGCTTACAGGCTGGATGATTGACTAATGTGGCCTTGTACATCAACCAAAAAGGCCATGCTGTGCTGGTACTGCAAACCACTGAATGCAAAGGGAAACTACAGCCATAATTTTTCTGAGGACTCACAGTCCTACTGTTGGTTAAATAAATATGGTGTCCTCTTGGGTAAAATATTCCGTAGGTAAAACAGTCCCCCATTCAGATCTCATTTTGGGGACCACTCAGGAGGATGCCGTCATCAGGAGAAACAACACTGGCATTCTACAGATCCATGCATGGATTGTTAGATCCCTTAATCGGGCAGGTGGGTTAGAAAATTTAAAAAATGGAGATGGATAGGTTGAAGTTATATATAATGGGAATTATATTCAGTGGCAGGAGAAGTTGGACTTCCCTCCAGGTGAATACAGGGTTGTCAATGCAAGGTCAAACAGGAGTATTTCAGGATTCAGTTTAATAATGAATAAGAAAAGAGGGACATGGGTAAGTCACTATGAAGAGGGTAG
Source organism: Schistocerca americana (assembly GCF_021461395.2). Classification (NCBI taxonomy): domain Eukaryota; kingdom Metazoa; phylum Arthropoda; class Insecta; order Orthoptera; family Acrididae; genus Schistocerca; species Schistocerca americana. The sequence goes on from NC_060120.1 coordinate 1,081,639,314, forward strand.
TAAAGACATTATCATAGCCAAGAGAGACACGAAGCCCACACCTATCACAGTAGTGCAAGTTTACATGCGAACTTCCTCCACAGATGATGAAGAGACTGAAGAAATGTATGGTGAGACAAAAGAAATTATTTGCACAGTTAGAGGAGATGAAAAGTTGATTGTGGTGGGGGACTGGAATTCGATGGTTGGAAAAGAAAGATGAGGAATAATAGTAGGTGAAGATGCACTGCTGGAAAGGAATGGAAGAGGAAGACGCTTGGTGGAATTTTGTACAGATCATAATTTAATCGATATTGGTTTAGTAATCATAAAAGTAGATTGGTAATGTGGAAGGTACCTTGAGACACTGGAAGGTTGAAGATTGATTATAGAATAGCTAAAGAGAAACTTAAGAACAAGATGTTAAACTGTAAGAAATTTCCAAGGACAGATGTAGACTCTGGCCACAATTCACTGGCTATGAGCCAGTTAAATTAAAATTAAATTAAAACTGAAAAATTTGGTAGAAGGTAGGAACTTAAGGAGATGGGACATGGAGAAGTTGAAAGAACCATAGGTTGTTCAGAGTTTCAGAGGGAGCATTAGGTAACGGTTGACAAGAATAGGGAAAAGAAATTCAGTGGAAGACGAATGGGTAGCTTTATGAGATGAAATAGTGAAGGCAGCAGAGGATCAAATTGGTGAAAAGACAAGGTCTAATAGAATTCCTTGGGTAACACAAGAAATATTGAATTTAATTGATGAATGGAGGAAATTTCAAACTGCAGCAAATCAAGGGAATATAAACGTTTAAAAATCGGGACATGGTGACGCAATCAACATAAATGTAACAGTTTCAGTTATAAAAAGAGAATAACGATTTTTCAACAGTTGAACGTTTTATGACAAGTATCCATGAATAGAGACAAATACAAGCACCAGACAAATAAGTTTAAATTAGTAATAGAAAGGTAAATTTTTGCCCAGTCATAATGACCCAAGGACCACAACATTGTTAACGTCCAAGCGAATAATACCTGGTTCACAGCACGTGAATATGCTGTGGTCTTGCGCTACACCGTAACTAATTCATTATGGAAAGTAACTTTGCCCCTGTCTATTGTTCGATAATCGCTGAAGGAAGTGAACACGCGGTTCAAGGCTGGTGATGTGTCTGGAGACAGCTGCACGCTTTATATTCAGGTGTCGCGGCGCCCGCGCACGTGGAATACAGTAACGCTGTGACTTCACACACTGCGCTGATACCGCCGCATTCCAAGGTCCGCCCAGACTTATTGTCTCGGCGTTGTCAAGGCTTCTTTCGAACAGGTGATTCGAAAGTCAGATTGGTTTCTTAAAACAAAAGCACTGCCAATCTCTTTTGGCATAACTGTCAATGGAGTACACAGGTGAATTATTTACCCTACGAATTTCGCAGTATCCTTCCTCTACAGCGGTATCCTACAACCTACCTCAGACAACTACTGCTGAACATCTACACCTACGTGACTACTCTGCAGTTCACACATCAGTGGTTGGCAGGATGTTCATCGAATCACGTTCAGACTAACAAGTTTTTTTGTCTGGCCATCTTTCGCAGGAAGCATATAAATACTTGTTTTGTAAGTAAAACCACCTTTCCCTGCTCCTATTAAGTAGCAGCAGGAAAAGGCAGTTTTATTTACAAAACACGTTCAGACTATTTCCCTGCCGTTCCATGGTCGAATATCGTACTCGTCAGTGCATCTGCGACCGCTTTTAGGAGGGGAGGTATCCCGAGTCCTGATCGAATCTACCCGGAGGATCAACGATGAGGTGCGGCGGAAACCCTCGATGTGGCTTTTTGACAATCTTCCATATTCCGCTAGGTGCACACAGGTATTGTTCCACCGTTCCGCCTTAGATACACGGTATGCAAACATTCCGAACACTGTCTCACACAGCAGACTGCGTACACTGCTTCTGTCCTCGGAGGCGAATAGGAGATTGATGACTTTAGCCGTTTGGTCTCCTTCAACACTTGTTCAGCATCAGCATCTAAAATAGCGCGGTTAAAACATACACTTAAAATAGGGATGCAGGGATCGCCAGCCGCTGGCTACGTATCGCCCCCTATTCATGTGATGGTAGTCCACCCTTCGCTCTGATAAATATTTTTTTTTATCTTACATTTCGTTTCTTAACGGATAGGAAATGACGGTTCCAGGAGAAATCTGTCCTCTTGAGAATACATTGTAGAGCCGACAAGTACGAGAACTACCGCACAATCATGCATCCAAATTGCTGACGCGAGTATTACACAGAAGAATGGAAAAGAGAATTGAGGATGTGTTAGATGAGCAACAGTAAATCTATACATCGAAGAAGAAATATAAAAAAGGTCGAGAGTGGAACTAACATTGAAGATGAAAGGATATCGATGACAAGATTCGCTGCTGACACTGACATTCTGAGAGAAAGTGATGAAGAGTTACACGATATGCTGAATGGAATGACCAGTGTAGTGAGTACAGAATATGGACAGATTAAATCGAAGAAAGGCAGAAGTACTGAGACGTATTAGAACTGAGAACAGCGAGAAACTTAACATCAGGATTGGCGATTACGAAGTAGATGAAGTTAAGGATTTCTGCTACCTAGGCAGCAAAATATCCTACGACGGACGGAACAAGGAGGACATAAAATGCGGACTACCATTGCCGACTACTGGCCAAGAGAAGTCAACTAGTTTCAAACATAAGCCTTCATTTGAGGAAGAAATTTCGGAGAACGTACGTTAGAAACACAGCATCCTATGGTAGTGAAACATGGACTTTGGGAAAATCGGAGCAAAAGGGAATCGAGGCATTTGAGATGTGGTACTACACAGTAGAATGTTGAAAATTAGGTGGACTGAAAGGTAAGGCATGAAGAGATTCTGTGCAGAATCGGAGAGGAAAGGAATACATGGAAAACACTGACAAGAAGGGACAGGAAGATAGGACATATGTTGAGACATGAGGGAACAACTTTCGTGGTAGCAGAGGGAGCTGCAGAGGGCCAAAACTATAGAGGAAGTCAGAGATTGGAATACATCCAGCACATAACTGAGGACGAAGTTTGCAAGAGCTACTCATTGATGAAGAGGTTGACTAAGGAGAGGAATTCGTGGTGGTTTTGTATTGCTATTAACTCCAACTTCGTATAAGGAGTGAAATTTTCTGATGAAAGTAAAGGCTTGGGTGGTTCTGTGCCGATAGGGGACTGAGGCTGTGGCACACGACGGTGTCGGTGTCTCCGGCAAAGATGGCGTAGCGTGAAGGAGAGAGGCGCCGCGACGGCGTGAGAGGAAGATCACGGGTTGATGGCTTCCCGTCACTTTCGGATGGTGCCCAGTTTTCACTCTGAAGCAACCGCAAAATTAAACTATCACTTGTAATCACACGTTTACACGGTGACAATAGAATTGTAGGTGTAGAAATCAAATTTACCTTCTCTTCTAAGGGACGTTGTCCATGTTTTCTCCCTCTATTATGTTGCAAGCTCGTTCTACCTCCTCACGCTTTTAATGAAGCACTGTAATTTACTGCTAACGCACTTCGCAAAATACTTTCAAACTAGGGTGGCGTAATTCTTCAAATACTGCTGGCCACGCACCGCAGTGACGGCTGCAGCATTATCTCAGCAACGCTGTACAAATTCTTGTGTCACGTGTTTGTTCCTCGTTTCTAGCTGTCGGTGGTTTAATTAAAATAGCACTCATCGCTTTTTCCACTGTCTGTAATAACCCAATACTTCAAAGCAACGGAAATTCAGCGAATAAACATCACTCGTTTTCAAAAAAGTAATCTACTGGCTGTAAAATTGCTACACCAAGAAGAAATGCAGATGATAAACAGGTATTCATTGGACAAATATATTATACTAGAACTGACATGTGATTACATTTTCACGCAATTTGGATTCATAGATCCTGAGAAATCAGTACCCTGAACAACCACCTCTGGCCGTAATAACGGCCTTGATACGCTTGGGCATTGAAACAGAGCTTGGATGGCGTGTACAGGTACAGCTGCCCATGCAGCTTCAACACGATACCACAGTTCATCAGGGGTAGTGACGCGTATTGTGATGAGCCAGTTACTGGGCCACCATTGACCAGACGTTTTCAATTGGTGAGAGATCTGGAGAATGTGCGGGCCAGGGCAGCAATCGAACATTTTCTGTACCCAGAAAGGCCCGTACAGGACCTGCAACATGCGGTCGTGCATTGTCCTGCTGAAATGTAGGCTTTCGCAGGGATCGAATGAAGGGTAGAGCCACGAGTCGTAACACATGTAAAATGTAACGTCCACTGTTCAAAGTGCCGTCAATGCGAACAAGAGGTGACAGAGACGCGTAACTAATGGCACCCCGAACCATCACGTCGGGTGATACGCCAGTATGGCGATGAGGAATACACGCTTCCAATGTGCGGTCACCGCGATGTCACCCAACACGGATGCGACAATCATGATGCTGTGAACAGAACCTGGATTCATCCGAAAAAAATGACGTTTTGCCATTCGTGGACCACTTTTCGTCGTTGAGTACACCATCACAGGCGCTCCTGTCTGTGATGCAGCGTCAAGGGTAGCCGCAGCAAGGGTCTCCGAGCTGATAGTCCATACTGCTGCAAACGTCGTCGAACTGTTCGTGCAGATGGTTGTTGTCTTGCAAACGTCCCCATCTGTTGACTCATGGATCGAGACGTGGCTGCACGATCCGTTACAGCCATGTGGATAAGATGCCTTTCATCTTGACTGCTAGTGATACGAGGCCGTTGGGATACAGCATGGTGTTCCGTATTACCCTCCTGAACCCACCGATTCCATATTCTGCGTACAGTCATTGGATCTCGACCAATGGGAGCAGCAATGTCGCGATACGGTAAACCGCAATCGCGATAGGCTGCAATCCGACCTTTATCAAAGTCGGAAACGTGATGGTACGCATTTCTCCTCCTTACAAGAGGCATCACAACAACCTTTTTACGAGCCAACACCGGTCAGCTGCTGTTTGTGTATGAGAAATCGGTTGGAAACTTTCCTCGTGTCAGGATGTTGCAGGTGTCGCCACCGGCGCCAACCTTGTGTGTATGCTCTAAAAAGCTAATCATTTGCATATCACAGCATCTTCTTCCTGTCAGTTAAATGTAGCTTCTGTAGCAAGTCATCTTTGTGGTGTAGGAATTTTGATGGCCTGTAGTGTATTTTACTTAAAAACCACAAATATTAGCACTGCTGCTATGGCAAATTGATTGCCGACTTTTATTACCCAGTTATTAGTAAAACATGGAAAGAAACTGTAATAATCAGGACCGAACAAACACCACAAAACATTCGTTTTCAGAACTAAAATAACGGTATCGGTTTTAACCTGCCGGTTTTTCTTATCCCTAGCTCCGATTCCCTTTATTTTATTTGATGTACGTTTCTTCCTATATAAATGGACACGAACATAATGTTATGGCATTAGGAGCAGAGAGATGATGATTGAAATTTAGGGAAAACATCTCACATCAATGTAAAGCACCTTTGTTTCAATGATTGATACGCCTACTCTGTCACTCTTTCGCCCCTATTTCTCGATAAAATAAAGACAGGGTGCCCTTCTTCGTCCTCCGTCGGTACTGTCCGGTAAAGATTCCATAGCACACAGCAGTACTGCAGTGTAGGCAGTCTCTTTAGTAGACCTGCTGTACCTCCTAAGTATTCAGCCAACAAAACGCTGTCCTTCGTACCAGTTTAATTGCCAGGTTAGTTGAATTTAGAGCCTTTAGATTTGTGTGACTTACCCTCAACGGAAACTTAACGGATTACCTTTAGCTGGGCAGAGTGTGCTACCCTGGTACACGTTTCACCTTCGCCTCCAGCTAATTAGCTAGCTTTGTACTAGACGTTAAAAATCTGTTCTCATTCCAGCTGTAAATGAGGGCATTCACTTTTTATGTGCTGCAGTCCTTTTCTGAAATTACAAAAATTGCAATGGAAAATTAAATTTTTCCGAAGGTGAAAACATGTTCCAAGGCACAACATAGTTATGTACCTAGGAAGAACTTTCGATTGGAATTTAAAAACGTATCAACAGATAAAATTTTGTCAGTACTGTATGTAATAGTTTATCTGTTACATTATTACTCTACTATATACCAATGATTAGTCAGTGAAATCAAATTTAGCACAAGTATTATCGAAAACCAGTTACACGTTCAAACCGTTTTGAAATGGAACGTGTTGGAAAGAAACACAAATTTTCATTTTCGAGGAAGGCACGATCATTAAGACGTTAAAGAACTTCAGTTCATGTGCAAGTATCACTTGTTACATTGTAAAACACCTTCTTCTGTTTCAAGACACAAGTTGGCGCTTGACAGACGCAGTCTGCCTTCACTGTCCGCACACACTGATCAGCGAGAACATTACGACCACCGGCGTAGTATCGCTATAAACCCGTCCAGGGGATAGCAGCATAACCTGGAGAGGAATGACTGGTAGTCAGACACACGCACTGTCCACATAGTATCAGCGTGCCGACCGTATGTAGGAAGGGGAAGGCGACATCTGTCTGGTTTGACCGACGACAGCCTGTGATGGCCCGACGGCTGGGCACGAGCATTTCAGAAACTGCGAGACTTGTCGGGTGTTCGAGGAGTGCTGTCGTGAGCGAAACTGAGGTGAAACCACGTGCAAATGTTGTAGGATAGGGCACCAACCCTCATTACAAATGTCTGACGTCGTAGGCTGGGCAGATTAGTAAAGCAGGACGGGTGGCGAACTGTGGCGGAACTGACATCAGACTCTAATGCTGGGCAGAGCATAAGGTGCCTGAACACACAGTGCACCAGGCAGTGACCCACGCATGTGCCAATGTTAACTACACAGTATTGGCAACTACGGTTGTAATGGCCACGTTACCATCGACACTGTACGTTGACGCAGTGGCAGAGCATTGCGTAGTCTGATAAACCCCGACAACTTCTTCTCCAAGCCGACGGGAGGGCGCGAATCCTTCGTCTTAGGGGATACAGTTTCTTGACACCTGTACTGCGGGACGGAGGAAAGTCGGCGGCGATTCCATTATGCTCCGGGGAACATCCACGTGGGCATCCATGGGTTCAGTGGAGCTCCTGCAAGGCACCGTGAGAGACAAGGAGCATCGTACACCGGTTGCAGACCACCTACACCTCCTCATGACTATCATGTTACCCGACGGCAGTGGCATTTTTCAGCCATAGAATTCGGTACCTGAAGAATTATCAATATATTCCAAATAGCTTTAGTATATTGTATTGCACTGAAATGTGTAGACCGCGCACTATTTACTAATACTACGCAAAAGACAATCTCATATTTAGTAACAACAATGACTGTGCAAAATGACGGATACTTCTTATGGCGGTGTCTAGCGTACATTCCTTCCTGTGATTCTAAAGCCGGTCACAGGATAGAACTAACGAGCAAAAAGAAAAAAAAAATGTTGTTTTCCTGGGTACACCATCCTCTACGTACAACACTTTCCTCTACTCACGTGAACCACCTAATACTTTACAGCCTGTAGGGTCGGTTGCCAAAGCACACTGCAGATCTCTTGTCTACATCGTTTTGTAAATTGTTCTCAAATTCTGATGACTGCACTAGACGGTAAACGTCAGCATCCCCTGCAAACAATGTAACACGGCTGCTCGGATTGTCTCCTAAATCGTTTGTATAGATTAGGAACGGGAAAACGTCTAAAGCAGTTCCTTGGTGAATTTCTGTTTTACTCGAAAATCGTTTGTATAGATTAGGAACGGGAAAACGTCTAAAGCAGTTCCTTGGTGAATTTCTGTTTTACTCGATGTCTGTCCGTTCGTCACTACGAAATGTCACCTTTCTGATAGAAAGTCGCGAGTCCAGTCGCGCACCTGACACGATACTCCGTAGCCACGGAGCCTGATTAGGAGCGCTTGCATGGAAAGGCGTCAAAAACCTTCTCTAAACCAAGAAATAAGGGATCTATTTGAGGCGCCCTGTGGACAGCACTCATTAATTCGTGTGAAAACGTTGAGTTTCAGAAGAATGATATTTTCTGAAACCACAGTGACTATGTGTAGTTGGATCGTTTTCTTCGAGGTATTCCACAATGTTCGAACACAGCAAATGTTCGAAATTGTGACGGAAAAATGATGTCAGCAATATGGGTCTGTAATTAAGCGGATTACCTCTGTTTACCTTTTTTTGCATTAGTGCCACCTATGCAGCTTTCAAGTCCTTAGGCATGGGACTCCAGTTGAGCGAGCGATTGTGCGTGATTGCCAAGTATAGAACTATTATATCATCAAGCTCTCAAAGACACGCGAAGAAGACTACAATGTGAACCAGAAGACTCGCTTTTAATAAGTCATTTAAGTTGATTCGTTACGCCGAAGTTATCTACTTTTAAGTTGTAATTCTTCATGCTTTCCCGGCGATCTGTTGTCATCTTGGATATTCGGGAATCCAGCCGGATGTTCGCGTCGTTCTCGCACGGTATTTCAACAGCGTGCCTCGCTGTCTTCTTCAGGTGCTACCTGAGACTGGTCCTTGGCTCGATCGAGTCCAGTATTTATGCCTGGGAGGAGCTGGGCGTTCCCTAATCGGTCCGCGCCGGGTCGAGTGTTCCATCTGTGGTCCGCGCCCGCCAGACTCAGCTTCAATGGACCCCTCCAGTCGCAGATGTTCCGACTGCCGTCGGCGCCAGTTCTGGCCGTCCTCAACGGATGTGGTTATCATCTGAGGTGTGTCAGACCTGGTCTGAGATGTTGGGTACTCTATCTCCTGACTGTTACTATGATTTCCACTTCTGTTTCGTGCTGGGCGCTCCCTAATCGGTCCACGCCGCGTCGTGTGTTCCGTCTGAGGTCCGCGCCCGTCAGACGCGGCTACATTGTCCCTCTCTGGTCGCTGGTGTTCCCTCCTTTTACATGTAAAAGATGACCTGGGGCTACGCAAGCCAGGTATTTACAACATACCATGCCAGTGTGGGATGTCATACATTGGCCAGACCACCAGAACTGTGAACATCAGGTGTAAAGAACACCAGAGACATACCAGACTCAGGCAGGCAACTAAATCAGCCATAGCAGAGCATTGTCTGGAACTTGGTCATTCAATGGATTACAATGACACCAAGATTGTGACACAGAACTCAAGATTTTGGGACAGTGTCATTAAAGAAGCCATTGAGATTAAGGTCACAGACAATCTAATCAACCGTGACTCGGCATACCAAATCAGCACTGCCTGGAATCCAGCACTTGAGCTTGTGAAAACTCAGCGCAGGACACTCCGGGATTCTACAAGAAATAGAAGTGGAGACCGAGAGAACAGCCGTGAGACAAGGTGTCTGACATTGGAGACCAGATCTGACACACCCCAGATCATGAACTCGACTTCAGAAGACAGCCAGGCCGGGCGCGGACGGCGGAGGGAACACCAGCGACCAGAGAGGGACAATGTAGCCGCGTCTGACGGGCGCGGACCTCAGACGGAACACACGACGCGGCGTGGACCGATTAGGGAGCGCCCAGCACGAAACAGAAGTGGAAATCATAGTAACAGTCAGGAGATAGAGTACCCAACATCTCAGACCAGGTCTGACACACCTCAGATGATAACCACATCCGTTGAGGACGGCCAGAACTGGCGCCGACGGCAGTCGGAACATCTGCGACTGGAGGGGTCCATTGAAGCTGAGTCTGGCGGGCGCGGACCACAGATGGAACACTCGACCCGGCGCGGACCGATTAGGGAACGCCCAGCTCCTCCCAGGCATAAATACTGGACTCGATCGAGCCAAGGACCAGTCTCAGGTAGCACCTGAAGAAGACAGCGAGGCACGCTGTTGAAATATCGTGCGAGAACGACGCGAACATCCGGCTGGATTCCCGAATATCCAAGATGACTACTTTTAAGTTATTCATGTTGTCTTTATTTTCAGTACAATTCTGAAATATTTACGAGTACTTCGTTTTCTGTCATGAAGGAATTTTGGAAAGTCGTGTGTAGTAAACGCACTTGAGTAGCATGATAATCGTTGGCGTTAGTATAATTACTATAGTGCTGTGAAGGTGCTGATTGTGCCTGCCATTGGTGTAGTTTGCGTACGACCGGTGTATCTTTCGATTTTACGGCAGATTTAGAGACAAAGTTTGGCTGTAAAAATGTCAAATCCATCTCACATTGATATCAGCCTTAATTTCGAGTTTCTATAAAATAGCTCCATTCCTGGATATTTTGCGTTCTTTTAAATCCGGCATAATCTTTTCCTCGTTTCGTTTTGTGACCTGATTTGTGTGCCTTGGGGGAACTAATCAGTTTCATATTAATTTATTTGGTGTAACCATCTCAATTTCTGTCGATACTGTTTCTTTGAATTTAAGTCCCATATAGTTAGTTTGAAGGAATGGAAACTAGCTTTTAGGAATATCAGAATCTATCATTTCAATTCTTAAATTAGTATTTTTGTTGCACATAATTAAGATTCGATCAAAATAATCTCACATTTATTGTGGCCTTCTTTACTACACCATGGAACAATGAGTTGAAAAGGTGTGGGTTTGGCTTATTGGTACTAATACCTTACTCTTCATATTTGGTTTCGTGTCAGCCGAAACACATTGTAGGTCAAGTTATAAATTCATTCGTTTCGCCGCATTCGCTATCGTCGTTACCAGAATCGAGAATAAATTGGATATTTGTGGTAAGGTCTTATGGGACCAGACTGCTGAGGTCATCGGTCCCTAAGCTTACACGCTACTTAATCTAACTTAAACTACCTTACGCTAAGGACGACACACACACCTCGGACGGGGGGAGCCGCGAGGACAGTGAAAAGACACCTCACACTGTGCGATTACCCCGCGCGGCCGCAGCCGAGAGTGTACTTCACACTCGTAGGCTGTGACGGATGCAGTTGGTATTTACAATAGTTGTGGTATTTAGAAAGCTTCCCTTGTGTCTGAAAATGAGAGTTTACAGTATATCTACTACCAGTTATTACTTGTGAGGATGAGACATGGATTTCACCACAAGAACCATGCAAGAATAGAAGATCCCGCAGCGATATATGCAGAGATGATTTGGGGAATTACCAGAAGAAAAAGAAAACGTTCGATGAGGCAACATACAAGAGAAGAAATCGTAATTACGACAGTAATGAAAAAAAATGAAGGGCTGAATGACGTTCCGCCAGAAGGATTCATGATCAATGAGAAAATTAATTTGTCGAATAGATTCCAAGAAACAAGAAGAGACGGAGTCGGTGACGTTATTGAAGGTTGGTAAACCTCATCAGAAACTATACAGCGTATCGCTGATGGTAACCTCGGCTTTGAGAGCCCGTAAGCTCCACACACACGCTCACACACACACACACACACACACACACACACACACACACACATACACACACACACTCATGTATCGTCGAAGACCATAAAACGTAAATGTCTAGAGGAGGCCTATGTCGAACTCTGGATAGGAAATGACTGATCAGGTCATGAACCATTGAATATTAGTTAACCCTGGGAATGATACTAAGGACGACTATGTGGAAAGCATTTTCATATTTACCCTTCAGGAAGACTCATTTGTCTCCTATGAGGTAATTTCCTTCAGGTTGGGATGTACTGCTCTACTTGACAGTTACATGTGGTGTTATTCAGATTTCAGTGCCAATTTATCGACTCAAGGGCAGAAATAAGCGAGTCACCAATAATCACGTTACCTCTCGCAACACAAATGTCTTCATTTCATGCAGATTGCATGCATTTTTGTCTGTATTGGGTGATGCCAGTAAGAAATGTCACCCAACATATATCCGTAAAGAGTAAAAACTGAGTGAACAAATTAAAATTCGCCCAGGAAATATTTCATGCACTTTAAGATGGGCAATCCAGCTTACACAGTCTGCCCCGTGTGCACGTGATGTAAGTGGGATTGCATGTCTCAAGGTACACGAAATACATTCGTGGCCAGTTTAATTCTGTCCATCCTGTATAGCGATGCTTGGTTTTCGCTCAGCTATATCAGGCAATGTTGCCCATTTTCTGCTGTAGGCAAGTAAATTTTAACTTTTATAGCTGTCTAATTTTAACGCAGACTTTGATTTGTTCATAACGGAACTATCTTTTTCTGTGATAATGGCAAGAAAACATCTGTTTCAGCATCAGTACTGCTATGATTACCTCTTCAGTAAGCTGTATTAACACAGTATCATAAGGTACATTTGTCTTTTCCGTTAAGCAGAACACTGGCTACTTTCTTTTCTAAACTGACTGCTTGCAAATGCCAGTAAGCATATCAGCAAATCAGTCTCCAGCAAAGTTGCGAGTGTGTCAGCGACGTCAATGGTCTGTTTACTTTCACGAATGTAGATTTCTAGATTCCTGAGTGTGCAGAATAGTGCAAATACAAGTGGCTTGGTTCAAATGGCTCTCAGCACCATGGGACTTAACTTCTGCAAATACAAGTGTGAGGTTTTTGTACGTCATGCAGTGCCATGACCAACCCAGGATCAACACTGCTGTGAGCCCTGTGAATAAGCTACTACTAACTGAAATGAAATCTCATATTAGTGCAGTGATTGTTGCCACAATTTAGCGAAGGAGATTTATTAGTCATAGCCTGTACATAAATAACAGAAGGAGAGGCAGGAGGCTGAGCTACTTGCAGAAATGTAATGGGGGGACATCACACAAAACAAGAGCCATATGATTGCTGTGTCAGAGGGGTACCTATGAAGGTTAGAGACTGGATTCAGGCTCCATGTTGTAAAAGTATTTACAATAATATAAGAGCCCCACAAAATGATTAATAAGTCAGTACACTTTCATCAAGTACCTTTTTACACACAAACATTGGCCTATATTTTGTGCCAAAATAGATTGACATTTTACATTTACCCCGGTTTAGAATTACCCTTGTCTGCTGCAGATAAAAACTATAGAAATCTGATTGGTAATTTCTCTCTGATGAAGCTCAAGGCAAGAAAATAACTGTATTCTACAAAATACTCTCTGTTCATGAGGTGCTGTTACTTAGGATAAGTAAGAAAGTGCCTTTACAGTATAAATTCCACTCAGTGGAAATAAGAATAATTAAAAACATTAGGACAAATATTTTTAAGAACAATTTGCAAGAGGTGACCTGAGATGACATATTATGAACAAAATGCTGAGTTCCATGATAGATTCATATCAACATTTGGACATATTTTGAAAGGAAAAGGGAATTTTGTTTGTTGGAAAAAGCAAGTAAAGTTCCTGTAGTAATTGCACACTATGAAAGTATATCATAAATCATTTAGTCTATAAGATACATAGTGAAATGAGAGATAGGACAGGATAATATGATTATATATTTACATGGAAGGTCACAGGTAGCAAGTGTTTCTAATAATTATTTCTCAAATGTGGTAGAAATTATTGGGACAAGCATTTGAAGAAATAAAGCATTATGTTGGAAAACCAACTATTGTAAGATTGAAACCTATGGATGTCACCCATTTGTCCTTCTGAGATTAAGATAATTATTTATGGTCTCTAAAACAGAAGCTCCTCTGGATTTGACGGTGTTTCCAACAGAGTACAAAGGACTTTAATCTATATGATAATTTCTGTCTTGTCTGAAATATGTAATTCATCACTAACTTAGTGTATTTTTCGAGACAGATTGAAATATACCATTTTTAAACTCCTCTGCAAGATACATGTCTGAAGCAGTGCCAATAACTACTGCTGACATAATTTTCGAAAATTTTTGAGATGGTAAGAAGGTATGAATAGGTAATTTTATGTGCTCTTTAAAGTAGTGTTATTACCATTTAGAAACTCATATTTAAACAGCCATAAAATAAAGAAAACCTCTTGATGATGCTGCAACTGCAGTGAAACATATCTGGGACAAAAAAAATTGTTTGCTAAAGGCGGATTCCACACAAAAACATATGTATTGAGAAAGCAAACACAGAAAAAAGAGCTTCAAACTCAAGGTGATAATCTTAATGCCTTGACACACATTTCGAAGCAAGCTCTACAACAAATTCCGGAACACCACAGCAAAGTTACATGAAAGTGTTGTAAATATAAAATTCAAGAGAAGTTGTCTTTGACATAATGTAATACCTAACTAATATATATATAAATGTAAACAGCATGTCACCTGCAGCCCAGTGTACCAAACACAAAGCTGAAATTGAGTGGGTGAAGCAAGAAATTAGATACCTACATACAAAAAGCAGGAACCAATGCTGAACTTTTCAAAATTCACCTGGAACTAGGAAATCACATCAAAATCTCTGAAATATTGACTGATATTATAAATACAATTAAAAAAAACACAGATATACAAATAAAAACCAGATGTAATAAACAACAACAAAAACTAAACGCTCTTTTAAATTAAAATGAAATGATTACACATGAAAAGAGAAAGCAAACAAACTACACATTCCACAAACGCCTTGTCAATCTTACTGACATACAAATAACCAACCAAGAAATAAATTTTCTAGAGTAAGGCCCAAAACACAATGTCAACACAGACATTACACCCAAGACACTGTTGAATCTTTTCACAGAAAGTGAATACATCATAAAGAAACAAGAAAGAAACAGTAACTCAAACTTCAATGCAGGTCTGAGAAGACAATTAGTAGGAGAAGAAATAAGATACATAACAAAGGAAAACAAGAAGAACACATTGACAGGAACAAAAACTGAAGAAGAAAAAAATATGCAGGAAAACAAAGAACAAACTTAAAAATAATGAGGCATTCATTATGAGGTCAGACAAGGGCAGCACCATGATAATAATAACACAGCATGAATACAAGGAAAAAAACCTTAAAATTTCTGGAAGACAACAACATAACAAAGCTAACCAGCGACCCAACACAAAGATACCAGAAAAACAGACAAACGCTTCGAAAAATACCTCACACCTATTCACAAAACGGAAAGCAAAGTGGCTGAAACAAAAGAATCACCAAGCACCCACACTGAACACCCTACTAAAGCTCCACAAGGAGGCCATTCTGATATGCCCCGCTGTCAATTGCAGAAGTGCACTCACATATCACACAGCCAGAGAAATGCATATATACCTACAGAAACATTACATATACACAAATAACTGAAGCACACACAACACTGAAGAGCTGATACAAAAAAATCTAAGACATTAACATACTCACATCAGCCACACTCACATCATTTGACATCACATCCATGTAGACCAATATCCCCACCATAGAAACCATCAAGATCATCAAACAACAATATGAAGAACTGATGGAAATTGCCAAACCCCACATAAAAGAATAGCTAGCATTCTAAAACTGATCACCAACCAAAACTAGTTCTCAGTTGACAATCACTTCTACTCACAAGTAGATGTGCTTCCAATGGGCCACCAGTCAGTCGACTTCTAGCCAACATTTTCCTCCATCAAATTGAAAATAAAGTATTTGAAACGATAGTAAGACCCAAACAGCACTAGAAAATATATTGGTATCACTATGTAGATCACATCATATACCTTCTATTGTAGATCACACACCCAGTTGCATCCAGCTTCTCCACAGTGATATGATCAAAGTCCACCCAAAAACAAAATTCAAAATGGAAATAGAAAATGACAAAATGTTAAATTTCCTTGACCTCACAATATACAGACACAACATCCAACACCAATTCTCCATATTCAGAAAAGTAGCCACCACTAGCAGAGAAATCCACAAACATTCTAATCATCTGATTGCACACAAAGTAGACTGTTTCCAATACATGCTACACAGACTGAACAAAACTCCAGTCACTGAAAACAAATATAACAATGAATTACAGACAATCAGACAAATAGCTGTAGAGAGTAGATATGATACAAACACTACAGATTAACTGAGCAAAAAATTAAAACAAAATTAAAAAGACACACAACACGCAAAAACATAAGCCTTATCACCCACGTACAAACACACATATGAGCACACATGAACAGGAAACACCCACAACAACAAACAGTGGTTCACCCTCACATACAACAACAAAGCAGGCCCCAAAATAGGCAACATACTCAAAAACAAAGGATAAAAATAGCCTACAGGACAGACAATTCAACACAGAGGAAACTAAGGACAACCAACACAAGCACAGACAAACACAATACAGCTGGTATTAGCCAACTAACGTGTTAGGATTGCAGATCAGTTTATATAGGAGAGACAAGTAGAAACTTTAATTCCATATACTCGGAACGCAGAGAAGCATTAAAAAATTACATCTCTCATTCCACATTTGCTGAACAATTTATGGACAAGAAACAAAGCTCTCTCTCTCTCTCTCATTTTTCACACACACCTCTGAGAGTTTCAAAGTAACCACCAACGACATCCTCAACTGTTCCACTCTCCACCAACTTGTTTTCAAACCTTCAACTGTTCCACTGTGCGCCATCTTGCTGTTACAACTAGTAAACAGACACTGTAAAAACGTAATACAGCAGGAAAACCACACCATGTAGTAAGAAGGTATGAATACATAATTGTATGTGCTCTTCGAAAACCAGTAATAACGATTTAGAAACTAATATTTACATTTATATAAACAGTAAAGAACATTCCTTATGTTTAACAGCCATAAAATAGAAAAAAACCACTGATGATGCTGCAACTGCAGTGAAACGTGTCTGGAACAAAAAAACAAAACTGTGTTTTCCTAAGGGTGGACCCCACCCAAACACATATATATAGTAGTAAATCTTTCATAAATCTTGGTCTGGATTTCAGCAGAGTTGCTCAGCTGAGAATGCCATTTACATGGTCACTCACAAAATATTACAGACTTTAAATAACAAAATAGCAAAACATGATATTTTCTGAGACTTATCTAACACATTTTAATGTGGGAAATTAAAATATCGTCCTAGATAAACTAAGGTAGTTGGGAATCATGGTGTAGCGAGTCAGTGTAATGTCATACCTAACCAAAATAATATAGAAATTTGTATTTAAAAATTCAACCAACATAAGCATGGTATGCTTCTGACTAGGTATAAATTACTTATGGGGTTTCCAGTGCTCCATCATAGATCCACTATTGCTTCTCAGATACGTAAATGACATTCTATCTAATATACGATGAGCACAAGTACTTATTGACGCAGATAACACTAGTATTGTAGTGAACCCAAAGGTACACACAGCAAGAGAGGAAATGGCAAATGGTCTCACTCTCGAAGATATGTCATCTTGAGTTCAGCACAAATTATAAATATGAGACATAGTGAAGAATAAGTATGGTGACAAAGCCAAAATTTTTAAGTCACCATTTTCATTAGGATTTAAACGGTAAAAAAACATAATTTTGGACCATAACACAACTTTGTTGAGCTACATCTGAACATCGAATCATTGCAAACCCTAGGAAAGAAATCAGTCAGTTGACATATTTTCATTGAGTAATGTATTAAATAATGGTCTGTCGTCACTGCTCAAATATGTGGTTTAAGAATGATAAGTAATGCTCACCTAGGATCAAGTTGCAAACATCAGTTTAAGGAGTTAGGCATTTAGACTACTGCTTTACACTGTATATATTCCCTCATGAAGTTTTTTGATAGTTTTCGTGATACATTGAGAAGGATATGTGAGGACTGTAAACGTTTGATAAGAGTCCTTTCTGACTAGAGGGGCCAAATATCACAAAGGAAAACATTATTTAGGTTTCACAGTACCTGGACAAAGATCGACTCAGCACTGTGCATAAATAACAACAGTAAATTCAACTCTGTTTATGGAGAGGAACTGTGTTGCTATTATTTGGCGCAAATACTTCTGCTGACACATTTTCATGCTTCTCTGTTTTGCTTGTCATTTACTGCTAGTCGGTCTTTCATATTCTTGTTAGATATCAAGGATCTTATAGATTCATGGTAATTGCCATTCTTTACACTTTTTGGATTCGTTTAGTGACTTTTTATGCCACCACTTCAATATGCAATGCCCCAGTGTTGTGCACAGGACGTTAGAAGCTCCCAGTCTGTCCATTTTTAAGATGTGTAAACTTCCTATTGACATTGAGTCTACACACTTGCGAACTTTTCTTTCAATTACAGTTAGAATAAATTAGGTTTCAGTTAGTATCTGATCAGTGACAAAGCTATGAAAATGGACAAACGAAAATGGATCAATGGATATATCAAAGTAGCAACCCAGCACGTCAAGTAATTTCCCATAAAGGAATAGAACTAGCAAATATAATAAAAGATATGAATAGCGATGCTGTAGAAATCAGAGAAACGAAAATGAAAGTAACTCCTGCGTAAGAGATAGGAAAAAGGTATCAAAGATTACAAGTACATACCTGGAAGAATACTCACAGTCAGAGTGAAACTGAGAAAAGCGAACAACACCATTATAAGCGTATATGCATCAGAAGAAGGAAAAATGATAGATCTAGAACATTCTATGGAGAACTACAGAAGACTCTGAATAAATACAGTGACAGTAATCACATTATTATGACGGGTGATTTACTTAACAGAATAAGAAATATCCATGTAAAAAATATTTGGGGGACTGGTATACAATGAAAATGAAAAAAACACTAAGGGATTTTGTCATTTACAGTAATCCAAATACAACAAACTCACTTTTTTTTTAAAAAAAAGAGAGATATACGTAAGTGTACCTGGACCAGCAGTGGTTTTAGATCAGTAACTAACTACACTGAAGTGAATGATAAGTTGGTGTGTCAAGAAAGGAGTACAAGAGCTTATAGAGAACGATATATAGGATCAGATCATCTTCCACTAATCTGCATAATAGCTCTATTTGCAAAATAGAAGAACATCACAAAATAAACAAGTAACCAACAATATCAAAGCGTTCATAAAGAATACTTCAAGATATAGGAAACTTACAAACTAAAGATAATATAGAAGAATTATAAAGTCTAAAGATTGTGATATATATAATAGCAGCACGATCTCTTAGTAAACGAAAAAATAAGGAAAAGAATAGGCCTAAACATCTGCAATTAGGATATGAGAAAAGCTGTTAAAGAAAAACAGGACGCATGGATAAAATACTTAAGCAACCACACCAGCTGAGAAGTGCAATCCCATAAGGAGAGAAAATATATTGCTAAATGTTTAGTAAGAAAGGCACATTGGGATAGATTTATTTCTAATGTCGAGCATGACATTCACAGGAGACAGCAAACGGCCTGTAAGGTTTTAAAAACTTTAAACACAACAAGAAAAGGAAGATACAACCAAACAGTATTGAAGAAGATCGATGAGTAAATTATTGCAAAGGATTATGGTATTATGATACAGTGCAAGAAAGTGAAACTGAAACGATATATGGCAATGGATTACGTGAAGTACGGTCTGACGAAATAAAATCTCCCTTACTATCTATTAAGAATAGAAAAGTGGCTATATTCTTAAAATATTGAGGAATGATGCTACATCTCTTAATCGAATGTTGGAAGAGTAAGAGTATCCTCCAAACAATTTAATATTGATAGAGTGATATCAGTTTCTTAAAAATGACAAAAAGGCCTATGCAGTAACTACAGATGTATCAACTTAGTAGACCCAGCATACAAGATGTATGCTGAAATTTTAAACGCTGGACTTGGAAAAGCATAATGAAATTAATGGGGCATCAGGAACAAATGAATTTTAGGACAGTACGTTTTACAATGGGTGGATTTTTTTTTCTTTTGCAGTAGATAATACAAGAAATGCAGAGAATATAATACAGGAACAGACACTGCTTTTATCGATTTTAAAAAGCTTTTGACATTGTCAATGGATAGAAACTTTGGAAGATGATGGCGTATCATGGATATCCAAAGCATCTAATAAATCCGTTAGAAAGTTTGTATCAGAACACGACTATCATTTTAGATATCAATGCAAAGATTTTATCAATGGAAAGATTTCTAATGAGATACCAATTAACAAAGGAGTATATCAGGTCTGCTCAACTACTTTTGACATTTACGTACATGAAATAATGCATATATGGAAAATAAAAGTTTAGAAAGTTATATACCTAGACAGGAGAACTCTTCTAAACAACTTACAATTTGCTGATGAGGCAGTGATCTTAGAAGATATAGAAGAGGATCTTCAGAAAGGGGTTTACTTACTGAAACAAGTAAGTTCGAAACTTGACATGGAAATCTCAACAGAAAAACTAAAACAAACATTAGATCTTATAGTGGTAGATCAAAAGATTTTAGAGCAAATGAACCACTCCAGTTAGCTGGATTTCTAAAGAGATACTAATTAACAAACTACTTTTGACATTTATGTACGTAAAATAATGCATGTATGGAAAACAGAAAAACTAAGACAAACATTAGACCTTATAGTAGTAGATCAAAAGATTTTAGAGCAAACAAACCACATCAGTTAGCTAGGATGTGTGGTGACATATGGCTACAGCAAAGATATAGAGATTAAGCTTAGTATATTTATTTATGTATGTGCAACAGTTTACACAAACCTTGAAAACAAAACTACGAAATATACTTAAGCAAACTTTACAAAACAGTTGCAGTCCCACACTGAGTATTGAAGCGAGACCTGGATAATTGGCAGAAAATAAGAAAGCTGTATTTGGGCACAAGAAATAAAATTCGTGAGACTTGGTGACGGTTGCACAATAGAAGACTAAATAAGGAATCAGCATATTAAAGAAAAACAAACAAAAAATTAGTCTAAGTGATAAAATTGTAGAACATAGGAGAAAATGGAATCCACACCTGGAAAGAATGGAGAGTGACAGACTCCTTTTAGTGGTTGGAAATTATAGGCGTCGAGGAAGAAGAGACAGGGGCAACGATGGGTGGCGTAAGAGGTTATTTTGCTTAATGCCTTAAGGGAAGAAGAGTACTTTGTATCTGACAGTGATTCCAACTGTCGGAAAACCCCGAATGTCGATATCGAGGGAAGGCCAGAGACACACAGACTTCATACGTCGGCTGCAGCTCGTTCTCACGGAGAGCGCAGCTGTAGCAGCATGCATGTCACTTAGGCCCTGTGTCCTAAAGTGAATCTTACAGTTAATATCGTAATCCTGCACTTGTCCGGCAGCTACAGTTTATTCTCTGAAGGCTCCAATAAGCACCAATGATAATACAGTGTTTAACTTTTGTCTGTGTTTTGGTATTACGATTCGGATTTGTGCATGCTTACAACTTATTGTATGCTATGGAAAGTTGTTTATGTCGTGAACTCTGGCCTCATCGATGACAGAAACGACCTGCTCGTCCCACGTGTCTGCTTCACAGCCAGTGAGAGTCATCGTGAACCGTGTTTTACCTCGGCCAAGTAGGACAGAAAAGTGGAGACGAGTACTTGCTCACCGTGCAGCTATTCACAGTGAATTCCTACAGTTACGACAGCAGCAGCTGCAGCTAGAGCAGCATCTACAGAAAGACAAGCTGTGAGAATTCTAACAGCAACGAAAAGAACAGCAACGGATGGGCTCCCAGTTACAGCTACCGCAAAACCAACAAGAGTAGAAAGTGCAACATCAGAACCTTCGCATTAACCGTTTGATTACTTTGATGAGGCAAATTAGTTTTGCGAGTCTTATTTACGTCGTTTTCTTCTTTCCCTGTAAAGCAAGTCAAATAAGTGACCCTGTAAATCATAGCGCACTCTCACTATCTTCTAGTAGTAAACCGTGATCAGTGATGCAAAAATTATGCCCACCCCCACATTCCAGTTGTTTGAGTTTTTCTGATGTTTGTGCTTTGTTGACTGCCTATACGGTCACCAAATACACAGACTTGAGCGTAGATTCAAATTTCATTTCTGTGAAAGGCAACGTTATGAAGAATTCGCAGCACTGGCTGCTGCCTTGCAAGTCTTAACATTCACGTGTGGTTTTCCCTGTAAACAGTGTTGCACATCGAATTATACATCCAGCTGCTGACAGTGAAGTCGATGCCAAGGCTTCAGAGGCATCTGATCCAGGTCAGAGAAGTGCTAACTCTGAAAAAGCTGACGAAGTGACAGCGTCAGCGCAAGCTAATTTTTATCAGTCTTCTAGCATCGACAGCCTTTTTATTAGCAGTCATCGTTATATTCTACGATAAACTGACGGTAGTGTCGTCATCCTATTATTCAGTGGTTACAGTAATAGTTAGTAGCTAGTGCCCTCATGGTGGGTAGACGTGCACAAAAGTAAGCGGTTTGTTCACAGCCTATGTAGCTCAAAGCAAGTGGAAGCTCATGCGAAAGTTTCCTCAACATCACTGCCTAAGCTTTTCAAAAAAGTTAGAGCGATCAGAGCGTGTCAAGGTTGCTCTGCAACGCATCAGTGACCTATCTTCCCATTTCATGGTGTCACGTGTTTTGCACGCCACAAATCGAGACATGTATCAAGCGTCTGCCACCAGCTACCAGAGCGCTGCACGCTCTCTTGCCGTTGACAACAGCAGCAACAGACTGGGTCAGAGCCTCATGCTGTGGTGGAAATTAATGCACCAACGGCAGAACTCCGGTTGCACACAGTCGCAGCTATGTTTCTGATTAGTGTGAACGTGTACAGGCGCACTGGCTCCCTACAGGTATGATACCCTGAAGTACAATGCACAGTCAACTCCAGTGTGTCATCAGATCATTGTCCAAGCTTAACAAAAAAAAAAAAAAAAAAAAAAAAAAAAAAAAAAAAAAAAAAAAAAAAAAAAAAAAAACAGATTGGGAACTAATCTTGTCGGTAGTAAACACTTGGGCTACAACTTGCATACGGGACTTCGATGCTTTCGTGCTTTGTGGTTTCTATACTCAAGACCAAGTGAATCTAGTTTGAACTGTGATTCCATTCAATGAATTTTATGCGTTATGTACGCAATATCAGCAACTATTTGAACCTACATTATACTGTGCTAAAGTGTTCTGAGTACACTTACCCTTAAAGTGATATTGCCTAACGTAAGTAGAGCACTTCTAGGGACCTTCGCCATGCGCTATAAAGTGGAAGTAGAACATTGCAAACTACGGAAATAATATCCCCCGTATTTTCTAGCTAATGGGCAACGTCCATGGTAGTAGTTAAGAGACCAAATGGATCATTGAGAATTAATGGTGATTTGAATTTCTCCATTAATACTCAAGCTAGGTAGATCTGTTTCAATTCCTAGAACAGAAGAATAGTTGGCAAAATTGGCCGGGAGGCCAATTTTTTTCGGAGATAGACCTCTCTGAAATCCTATTGTAAACTGCCCGTAGATGATTAGACAAAACAGATCTTAACAATTATTCCGTTATTCAGCATGTTTCGTTATTACAGATTTTCATTTGGGATCGCAATATTTCAGAGGTACCTTGAAAAACTAATCTCAGATATCAACAGTTGCCTTTATTATTCAGAAGGCTTCCGAATTACCGGGACCACGCAGGAATTGCGTCTACAGAATCTATACATTTTGTTTGAGCAGCTTAAAGCTCATGCCCTGTTGTTTCCTGGTGCGAAGTGTAAAGCATCTGGGACATATCAGTTCACAGGACAAAAGATTGGTCACTCCAATGCGCACACTCAGATGAATCGCTGAACCCTTACAGATGGCGCAGCGATCGACCCACGTGCTCAGCCGCACACGCATTACCTCTATGTGAAAATAAGTCAATAGTAATCACTCAGACATTTATGTTCAAGCAGACATTGCGTGTGAATATGGGTAAATGTGACGATGCGGCGGCACAGAATGGCTAGAAAAGGGCTCCTTATTTGGCCATGCCCATGGGCATGCGATGAATAAAATTGTTGGATCTGTTTCGCGGCGGACTGTTCAGTGTGTCTGCAAACAGAGACCAAGAGGCACGACATCAGAACAGTGATAGGAAAGATATCCTAACTGAAAGGGATCAGAGACGCGAGACTCCAAACCCGACGGGAATCGCTGCAGGCAGTGAATGAAGCTCCAGCCCAGTCTGCTACAAAGAGAAAATTGAGACGGGAACTTCTTGCAATGAACGTATGGTGTCGGACACATCTTGCAAGTGCCCACTGCTCATTCAGGCACGTAAAGACAACGGCAAAGTTAATCGAGGTGGGAGAATACGAGACTGGTTTTCTGAACATTTCCCCACCGCATTACATCTCGATTGCCCTGCAAAATCACCTGACTTGAATCCCACAGAAAATCTGTGGTACATCTTTGACCAGAGCGTAAAACCCCGACTTCGGCATCCCCGCAATTTGGTGGAACTGCGAGATGGATTCTCAGCGAACGGTTTAACCTGATGCGACGCACCTGCACGACCTTGTGGACACTTTCCAACTGAATCCAGGCGACCGTCTGATCCAGGGGGAGAATTACATCGTGTTACATGGTACCTGTAATGATTTACCTAGGGGTGACTAATTCTTTTTTCAAGGCAGCTTGTAACACGGTAAACAAGCAGGCAAACATATTTAGGATTGAATAAGGGGACGTAGTGAAACTAATCTGACGAAACTTATAACTGGATGAAGCACATGTTGGCTAAAATGCTAAGCAGGCAATCGCACGAACAAATAGGCAATCAGAATTTCTTTCAGCTAGTGAAAGAATCTAATTTATTACATTTTGTTGACCTTCACTTGCTGAAATATGCAGTGGACCTTCGATGTAAATATTTCCACGTTTAACTTGATGATGCCTGTCAAATGTTACAGTGTTCTCTCTACGTCCAAATACATGAAGGGTGTTGGTACTTCAATCTGAGGATATGTTGTCGCTGCTCTACAGAGTGAAATGATATCACCTAGCGTTTCTATAACTTTTTTTCAAGAACAGTTATACTGGGACAGAAGACGATGCATTATGTTCTACACTAGGCAATATAAGCTATGTTGTTAACACCTCTATCTGCATTTAAGTAGAGATTCTTCACAAAACGAAATTTCAAGAAACGCTGTAATGCTTACCAACCAGAACTGTGGTGTCAAGATTCTCTAAGGCATTTACAGACTGTGTTTCCTTTAACCAACTACTAAATAAGGCAAAAATTTAATTATAATATGTAATGCAAAAATAAACACACTCATACACACAAACATGGGCAAGGACAAACGAACTGACTAAACACAGTTTTAGGAAAGAAAAAAGAAGGTATTTTTAACGAGGTTTTCTCTACACGAGGAGAAGTTCTGCTTTCTTTACATTCAACACAAGACGATCAATGACAGAGCCGGGTCAAGACAAAGGTGGAACGTAGCCAGGGACGATGGGGCAATAAGACGTTGATGAAAAGTCGATATCTCGAAGGCAAAAGTCTTTGACACCGAATGGAAATTAGTTGTAGTAATAAGTAACGATTTCGTTTCATGTGCTGTAGTTTTCCTCTCGATTCTTAGAGACAATATCTCTCTAAAATAATGGAAGTACTCATATCAATTCTAGATGCCACTCAAGGTTTTATTGTTGATGAACTTGAATTTTGGTAATCTTAATTGTTTCCATTTCTTCTGCAAATGACAGACTATTGCGTTTGAAGCCTGTAAGTTGCCCATTGTGTCGCAGATGCAATAGATGATTCAATGCTCTACGTTCGTTTAATATATACAGGGTGAGTCACCTAACGTTACCGCTGGATATATTTCGTAAACCACATCAAATACTGACGAACCGATTCCACAGTCCGAACGTGAGGAGAGGGGCTAGTGTAATTGTTTAATACAAACCATACAAAAATGCACGGAAGTATGTTTTTTTACACAAACCTACGTTTTTTTAAATGGAACCACGTTAGTTTTGTTAGCACACCTGAACATATAAACAAATACGTAATCAGTGCCATTTGTTGCATTGTAAAATGTCAATTACATCGGGAGATATTATAACCTAAAGTTGAGGCTTGAAACCTCGGACGTTCAGTTGCGTGTTGTAACGAACACGGGCCACGGTCGGCGAGCAGCATCTGCAGGGACATGTTTACGATGACGACCGTGTTTACGAGTGTGGCTGTAGTGCACTGTTGTGGTTTGGTCGAGCTGTCGCAGTGTGCGCATGTAGCGCTCGCTGCTATTTTTATTCTGCATTCGTCTCCGCACTCAGACCAACTGTAGTACACTGTGTTACCAGACGTCTGTCATAGTGTAGTGTTGTAGGAACGGTGACCATGGTGTATTCGAACTCTGAAAAGGCGGAGATGATACTCATCTATGGCGAGTGTCGAAGAAATACAGCAAAAGCCTGCAGGGTGTATGCAGAACGGTACCCGGACAGAGAGCATCCAACTTGCCGCACATTGCAAAACATCTACCGCCAACTGTATGCAACAGGTATGGTCGTAGCACGCAAACGGGTCCTTAACAGACCCGTCACAGGAGAAGCGGGTGCAGTTGGTGTGTTAGCTGCTGTTGCCATGAACCCACACATGAGTACACGGGACATTGCGAGAGCCGGTGGACTGAGTCAAAGTAGTGTCATGCGCATACTGCATCGTAACCGCTTTCACACGTTTCATGTGTCGCTACATCAGCAATTACATGGTGATGACTTTAACCATCGAGTGCAATTCTGTCAATGGGCATTAACAGAGAATGCGTTGCAGTTCTACCTGTTTACCGATGAAGCGGGTTTCACAAACCACGGGGCAGTGAATCTGCACCTGCACCTGCACCTGCACATTCCACAATTAACACTAGGCTGACCCTTGACAGGATGTTCGACGGGCGTTTCATAGGACGTGGAGGACGCATAAATTGGCCAGCCCGTTCTCCTGATCTTACACCTCTGGACTTCTTTCTGTGGGGTACGTTAAAGGAGAATGTGTACCGTGATGTGCCTACAACTCCAGAGCATATGAAACAACGTATTGTGGCAGCCTGCGGCGACATTACACCAGATCTACTGCGGCGTGTATGACATTCATTACGCCAGAGATTGCAATTTTGTGCAGCAAATGATGGCCACCACATTGAACATCTATTGACCTGACGTCTCGGGACACACTCTATTCCACTCCGTAATTGAAAACAAAAACCACGTGTATACGTGTACCTCACCCTACATGGTAATGTACATGTGCGTCAGTGATAAAGACCAATAAAAAGTTGTTAGCATGTGGACGTAATGTGCTGTTCCAGTCTCTTCTGTACCTAAGGTCCATCACCGTTCCCTTTGGATCCCTACGTAATTCGGTGCTCTGCGATACACACGATCGAACAGCGGAGGAGTGGTACTCAAGCGTCAACTTTAGGTTACAATATCTCCGGATGTAATTAACATTTTTCAATGCAACAAACGGCACTGATTACGTATTTGTTTATATGTTCAGATGTGCCAACAAGACTAACGGGGTTCCATTTAAAAAAAAACGTAGGTTTGTGTTAAAAAACATACTTCCGTGCATTTTTTAATGGCTTGTATTAACCAATTACACTAGCCCCTCTCCTCACGTTCGGTCTGTGGAATCGATTCGTCAGTATTTGATGTGGTTTACGAAATATATCCAGCGGTAAAGTTAGGTGACTCACCCCGTATATTAATTCAAATCAGCACCTGGAACACATCATTTTTTTGCTTTAGGAAATCGATGGTGTTCTTTAATAAAATATGAAATTTGACCACAACTTTCACCACTGGCAGTCGTATTTTTGTAATTTTTTTATATTTATAGTGCGTGTAGTTCAGAACTCAAATGCCAGGTTTTCAAAGCAGTTCGATGCAAATCTCAGAAATTAGGAATATAGAGAAAATAGATTCTGAAGTTTCCCAACCGTCTGTAATGTCCTAAAATAGAGTGCATGCTTTTCGATAGGCAGTGATGCTTTGTGGTAGAACGTTCACCTGCCATTTAAGAGCTCTGGTTTCGTTTCTCCCTCAATACAAATATTTAAACAGAGGTGGATATTACACTTGCGTTTCTGCGAAGCGTAAAATACATGAAGATGGTTAAAATCGGTAGCATTACAATCTGGTAATCGCTACTTCGTGTCTTGCTTCTGCGTTATTTTCTTCATTTTTTCCAAATGTCTATGTTCTTTAAATATAAACTTCATCAGGTATATACTAATTAAACATATATCTAAGTCTAATTTTTATGAAAAGGCACATCTTATTTCTAATTACAATTGCGCTCAAAAATTGTGTTTGATGCAAATTTAAATTCTTGATTACCAATCTTTTATAAAAGATAGTGAATAAAGTACGTTTAAAATTAAAAAAGTACGATATATGGAATAAAAACAGCCACCAGCAGCGGAAGGTAGCAGACGAAAGCTCTTGACATAGGTTTAAACCCATAGAAATGAGCCTTCTTCGTAAGTCTTATTACCTAGAATTAAGTACATACCCTCTTCATAAGCGTTCCTAATAAAATGTTGTGCATGTATGTACAATCATGTCACTGCTTGTGTAATTTTCATAAGCCTACTTGTGCTATTGTGACAATTTTTGATGCTTTCTGTTACCCACTGTCTCCAGAATTTATGTTATAAAAATGTTCAGATTTTGGCATGTGGTACAGTTACATCAGCTGTTAGCTGCGGCTGTAGACGGCTGGGTGTATCACGGCCGTAGAGGCGCAGTTTTCTGTTCACACATGAATGTTGCTCCGCCAGTTGTATGTTTGTCCGCTGCTGGTCACATACGCCACATCTGATATGTCTATTATTTTATGTATGCCAGCCAGACGGCTGTTTTTACGATTGTCAATTGTAATTACAACTACGCCTATTGGCGGCACATTATGATCAGCATGTAAAACGGAAGTTGGGGCTTAATTTAATAATTCATAACTTTTGGCCTCTTTGAAATATGTCAGTGCCAATGTTAGGCACTTGGCCAGCCGGCCACTCTGCTGTGTTTTGCGCGTGACCATTCAGACTGCATTTATGAGAACAAGTGGAGGTATTTTTACTGCATATTGTAAAAACTTTCCCTGTGTGTTTGTTGTGTTTTTATAAAATCCTAGTTTTCTGAACGTTACATTTTTATCTGTATATATTTATTTCTAGTTAATAGGACTTCTGAAGATGGTCCATTTATGTGGGTTGGAACCTAGGTCGGTAGCTTCTGACTACTACTATCTTCCGCAGCCGGTTGCTGTTTCTATTCCATGTGTTACATTTGCACAATTGCTGCACATTAAAAATTGCGTTTCCATTCGTCCTTACGTATTTTATGCTTCACGGAAATGCTCACGAAAATTCTCATGGAAATGTTACTGTTTATCTCGTAGTCTTCAGTAAACGTTTATTGATGTTGTAAGCTTTGTACATTAAAAGGAAAACGTTTATATGACAAAATTGGAGTCCAAACTAATTCCATTAGCACGGAGATACAAATTATGATAAATGTCTTGTGGCGACGTAAACATTTGACAAGTAGCCTAACTGTAATATCTTTGTGTCTCCGTGACGGACGAGTTAACAGCATCTCTGTGTGTTCTCCTTGGTTTTGTAAGATCTCTTTCACTATAGTTTACAATTGCTCCCAAAATCCAATTTCGTAAACCGATTGGGCTGTCAGGTTATGTCTTGTTTCCAAAACAGGCTACTAATACGGACAGAGTGATTTATTGTGCAACGGAAAAGAAGCAGAAATGTGAGACTGAGCATGAAGATGTCTACCTCTAATATTTAAGTGAAGACCTACAGAAACTGTGCTGACTAAATCAGAAAATTGAAAAGCTGTTTTCCATACGGCGTATTTAACAGGGCAAGCAAATCCGCTTCAGACCTCAACAAGTGAACACGACAGCGAAAAATGTTTTCCGAAATTCGGTTTTCGTCTTCCGGATGATATGTTACATGTGAGCGTAGTGTTTGTTTTCGCTCCGGAGTATTTTGTTCCTTGGTTTTCGCTATTGATTAAATGAATAAAATTATAACATTTGCGATGTCGGTATTCATTTGTAATCCGTAGCTCCCTCAGTTCCACAGAAAAGACGGGAACAGTGTGTAGTCGTTGCTGTGAAGAAGGATGGCTTTTGGCGCGTTATGTATTGTGAGCAGGTATTCGACAGCGAAATCCTTTTTCAAATGCGTCACGCATTTTTCCCATGATCAGCCATTAATTGAAAAGAGAACATTACAACTTCAGTAGTCACACACGTAACGCATATTTTAACATATCATACAACTGGTACGGTGGCGTATACACGCATTGGGTCGGAAATTACAAGGTAGCGAGCGAGCAGCACTGGGAACTTAGTGACATTTCAAGAAGCAAATGGCAGACAATTAAAAGCAGAAGTACACTAGTGGCGGTTGGGTGTTATCTTACGCTGAGATTGTGTGGCCTTCAGAGATGAAGGGCAGTTAAAGCTGGCCAGCTAAGTTTATTGCAGAAGACTAAATGCATGTAACGGATGCTTACAATTAAAGTGCAGCTATGGCAGTGAAACTTGGTACATTTCTAATACATTAGATGTACGCTGGAAAAAAAAATTAGTTCCAGTTTCGGCCATGATGTACAAATGTGGCGCTGTCTGTGCAAGAAATACGTATAACAATGTTTCCATACGCAATGGACTGGGAACCAGACGCGGGTAGAAAAGGTCAAACAAGCGAGAAAGGCGCAATGTTGATACTATTAACAACCCCTTACAAAAATTTGTTGAATATAAGCACTGGAGACATTGACGAGAAGCTGTATAGCGCCAGATTTGCTCATGGTGGTCAAAATTGGAAGTTTTTTTTTTTTTTTTTTTTTTTTTTTTCCAGCGTGAACAGCGAGCGAGGTGGCGCAGTGGTTAGCACACTGGTCTCGGATTCGGGAGGAAGACTGTTCAAACCCGCGTCTGGCCAGCGTGATTTCCATAAATCGCTTCAGGCAAATGCTGGAATGGACCCTTTGACGGGGCACGGCTCATTTTCTTCGCCATCCTTCCCTAATTCGATGGGACCGATGACGTCGCTGCTTGGACCCGTCTCCCAAGTCAATCACGGTCGTAAATCGGTTCCGTGAAAATACGTGTGAATATCTAGCCAGTTTCTCTACGCTGTGATCATCACACTCCATACAGGACCTCTGTGAGTGCCTGCAATTTAATTATAACCACTTGGTATATACTGCTGAGCTGTGTTCCGTCACACAGTTTTAATCTTCCTTGAAGTTCAAAACATCGCACTTTTCGTCACTGAGGGAAAGATTAATTCTAACAATAATGCGTAATGATTTTCATCATTGCTTTCTCCACTCTCTTACGGCACGTCATACTAAGGGGTTGAAAATTAGGAAATTTTATTAAAACTCATTCGCGTTGCTACAAGCAAAGCGCAGTCACGTCAGAGGCAGAGACGGAACCAGGAAATGAGCAGTGTGTCGCAGGTGAGCCAGGCCTCCGCATACTGCAACACTGTGATGAGACAGAGGGAGGGCGATCTCAGCAGAAATCAGCATGGGACAGGAAACCAACAGAAACGCGACACGCATATTCGTTACTCACATGCATATTCGTCGCTCAGGTGGCGTGACCTAACGGACACCTGGTCGAACGATGGGTTGCTCCCTCTCCCTCACCGCAGCAACCAGTTCCCGTTACTCTTGGGTCCCCCCCCCCCTCCCCCCCCCCCGCACCATCACACCCCTCGTCCTTGGCACTGTGAAGGTGACTTGTAGTTTGCAACGGTGGCATCTACTTTCCTATAGCAAAATGTTCTGTAGTAAAGACAGAGATTAGGGGTGAGAGTGAATGAAGTTTATGGACAGCTTCATCTCTAGTGACATCAAGTTTCAATGTGTATAAACTGAGTCAAGTTAGTTGACAAAGTGACAGTTATTGATTCTGTCTCCAAAAAGTCAGTATTCTGTTGTCAGCCTTTGTCAACCGGTTACCACTGACAGATACGTCAGAGAAAGAAATTTGGGATAAAAGTAGTGGCTCTGCCGTTCAATCGAGTGTTCTCGTTCCACGATAAAACCTACGCTTCTCCAAGTACGGTTGTTTCCAAAATATCTGGCGGCTGCCTCGGGTCTTCCGCCCATTCACACCCAGAAAGGTCACCCTCCGTCATCACAGCACTCCGAGATGATTAAAAATCATGAATGTTCAAGGTTTGTTACAGCAATGGACGTAGCAGTGCCTGGGCACATTCATTTTACTCTCCTCTCTGGTATATTGTTGAACAGATGACAGTATATTAATTATCTAGAACGTAAACGTATTATCGCATATGAGGAACACAGACCTTTTAATTATGTTTTAGCCACTTAACAGAAAGCCATAGTTCGAAAAATCTAGTAGAGAGACTGCTTACACTACGCTTCTTCGTCTTCTTCTGGAGCTTTTGTTTCGGCACATTCGACCCCTACGAGATAGGACTGACGAAGGACACCGACAAAGTTCTAGTAACGGCAGCTCATTTCGTATTATCGCGAAATTACGGAGAGAGTATCAGCGAAATTATATGCTTGTTGAAGTCGTCAATTTGTAAAACAGGCGCTTTTTGTTCGGCTAGACGTTTGACAAAATTTTAATCACCAACTTTCACCTCAGACGGTGAAACTATTTTGTTTAGTTCCACATACAGAGGGAGAAATGACCATCGTAGTAAAATAAGAGAACTCAGACGTCGCAAGTGGGCTGTTTTTCTCTCAGGTGCTGCTCGAGAGTGGAACAGTTGAAAAAGGTCTGAAAGTGGTTCTATGAAGCAGCTGCCAAGTACTTAAATCTGTATCGCAGAGTAATAGTGCAGATGTAGGTGAGCATTGCGGGATAGGGAATCTTGGTAAGACCTGTTGCAGGCACTTATATTACAAAAGTGTGACGAAGCTCACGTGCATAGCGAGGGGTAGGAATAAAGTTTGGTAGAGATATGGGAGAAGTGCCACCAGCTCAGTTGGAGAACCAAGGGAGTAGAACCTGCAATGGTAGAGCCGCATCGGGTTCACCAAACGCTACCAAATCACTGAGAAAGTATAATCAGAACGGCAGGATGGTGAATTGCACCTCGTTGCTACCGGAAACGAATCCTTATCCTGAAACGCAGCGCCAGGACAGACGTTCGATCTAGTAGAGAGATGTCTCTGAAACAGGGTCAGCTAAAAGAGACTGATTCAGAGCATCGATTCTGCGATATAGTCCTCGTTATCATAGCACTGGAGCTAGCAGCTGAGAATTAAAAACTTGTGTGTGCTGGTAGAAGCTAGATGTGAATGAGCGTTCAATAGAAACGTATCCTAAGGTGGTAGTACTGTAAGTTCACATGCACAAAAAAATTAGCGACCTAGCACAATGCACTCGCAAGTAATAATGATTCAGCTGTAACTGTCGACGGCAATTAGCATACAAGGCGGCGTTCCGAGTGTATTGTCTCACGGTGAGCTGCAATAAAAGTAAAACTGATTCGCTGACGTTAGAACGTTATATCGCTCTAGTTGCCCAAGCAGACACTGCAGAGTTCGTCTGTTTCCAGTTAACTGTCGTCAACCGCATTTCTGCCAGGTAAGTCAGACGCAGTAGCCAGATCACCCGGATGTACAGTGTTTTGGCTCCGTATCAAGAATACTGTTTAGATACTACTACCACAGTCCAATATAAATTTCATTTTCTTCCTTTTCTATTCCTCCTCAGCAAAGACAAAATTGTGATAGCGTACCTGAGGTTTGTGTTTGCTATGTACTCTGTGTAGTTGTCATCTAAGGAGTAACTATTTTTCATCTAGTATTGCTTTGGGATTACACATATACTAACACGATGACTTTTGCGTCCATAAATGGCTGTATTCGAGAGATAAATTTAAAGAATGTAATAATTCGCGAGAGACGAACTTCGTAATACATCGATAATTCACTGTGTGAAAATGTGACAAAGCAATATCTAGAGATTCATAGTTGTCTGAAATATGCGAGTCATGGCCTCTGTGTCGTAAAAGTGTAAATGAATGTGCTAGTTTTTGGCTGTGCAACGTGTTTACGCGTTCATCGTCATAAGTAAATCTTTCTTGAACTATTGTGTGAAATCTTTTGAAAAGGCTGTGAGCCCCGCTGGTTTACGGCGATGCGACGAAATGTGGTCTGCATGTTTACACTTGACTTGTGCTGTTATTTTCGGGCATGGGTTCCCATTCAAAATATTATGTACTCATTCTCCTTTACATGCCTTAGAAGTCTCAAACGGGAATTTCCGAACACCCTGTATGCATTTTGTAAGCTGTTTATTATCTGGCAATCGCTGCTTACTGACCTCATGTAGAGTGCGAAATAACTCGACGTGTTATGGAAACTGTTTTCCTTTTTCATGTGGCACATAGAACACAAAGTAAGTGTATAACAGAAGAAAGTGTCTGACCGTGAATTTACCGTTTGATGATTTTGGCGTACCATTTTATTATTAGAGCCAAGCATATTAGTTCCTCGCCATAAGAAGTGATGACTCTAATCCACGAGAAAAGAACAAGAACTTCTGCCGTATCCCGTTATGTTAATTTCCAGGAGTGCCGCTAAGTTTAGAGTATGGAGTATGGATTGGGGTACGCAGTTCGCAAACAGGAGACGACGCCAGGCTGCCTACGACAGTTAAGTAATTTGCGTTAAACATTCCGGCTGCTAAAAGGCGTTTTCACCAGAGTAGTTATAACTTGTTAAACGTTCTCTCTTCATGTACGCAATTCGCTTAAACACAAATTTAATTAATCTTAAGCAGCAGTTTTGTGACTTTTCATTGTAGTGTCGCAAATCAATAAGTGGTTGTTCCATTATCGTTTAAATCTCTTCTGTTAACTCAAAACAACTCTTACGTCGTTGTTGAGACTAGTTCTGGAGGTAAATTATTTTAACTGTAAGAACTGATTCGATAAGTTTACGTGCTTTATAACATCATTTGGTTTCTGAAAATTTTCTGCTGATCCGCGTAAAATTCATCTTCTTGCTATCCTCGTCTTTCCCTGTGTTCAAGTGTTTATTTCCCGATACTTGTAAGTTATACTCTTCTATTTGTGTGTACATTTCAAAATGTGAGGGATTTGTAGCATTTACGCTAGGTATTAGGAACACGCGTGGCTGTTGAATTCGCCAATACTGCAGAACTGGTGAATCAGGTTTCTTCGTTGTTGCGACGGCTTTTCATGTCATTTTACTGATTCTGCCGTATCTGAAAGACCGCTTCAACAAAATTTTTCCATTTTAAGGCAAAAAGTTTCATTAGATAGTAACCCGTTTCGTCACAAGACGTAAGTTAAATGAACTGGCGCCGTTACGTAATGACGCTATTACCACATTTCGTTCCATAGAAATTATTCTCACCTTGACTATGGGATTGCATTTTAAAAATATTGAAAAAGATGAAACTTTGGATATACTTCAGTTACAAAATAAATATGTCATCTTGTAAAAGAATTCATATCACGTGTGACAACTAAAGATGAGAATAAGATATTCAACCACAAAAATGTTTGTACATTGTCATGTAATACCAAAATCTCGTTTTCGGTTTGCCCATTTACTACACAATACTATCTCGAACAATGTACTGAGCGATCACACACTTATATGTTCATTAAGTGCTTTGAGAATGGCCTCGGAAGCCAGTTCACAACGAAATATATAATAAATATTATTGAGAATCAACAGTAGGCCTACTGTGTATTTCAAATTTTAATATACCAATGTTCTTCCATGTATCGACAGAACATTGTATAAATGGCATTTATAAATACGTTATCAACTTGCAGTTCCGTCTACATCTAAATGATTGATCTGCAGTTCACTGTTAAGTGCCACCTTCAAGCCATTTCTCTACCGTTCCACTTTCGAACAGTGCGCGGGAGAAACGAACACTTAAAACTTTTAGTGGGACCTCTGGTTTCTCTTACTTTATTATGTTGATCATCTCTCCCTATGTGCCTTGGCGCCAACCAATTATTTTCACACTCTGAGGAGAAAGTAAGTGATCGAAATTTCATAAGAAGGTACTGACACAACGAAAAACGCCTTTGTTTTAATGATTGCCACCCAATTCGAGTGTCATATCCGTGGCCCTCTATCTCCTACTTTGCGAAGATATAAAACTAACTGCTCGTCTTCGAATTTTTTCGATGTCCTCCGTCAGTGCTATCTGATGTGGATACCACACCGCACAGCAGAACCCCAGCGAGGCCAGATAAGTGCAGTCTCAGGTTTGCTTTCTCCACAACATTATCAAAATCATCGTTCCAATTTAACTTATTCGTAATTGCAATTCCTAAACATTAAGCTGAATTTACAGCCTTTAGATCTGTGTGATTTATCGTGTAAGAGAAATTTAGAGGATACCTTTTTATACTCATGTGGATGACTTCAAACTTTTCATTATTTAGAGTCAATTTCCATTTTTCTCGTCACACATGTAACTTGTCTAACTTATTTTGCAATTGGTTTTGATAATCTGATGATTTTGCAACACAGTAAATGACAGCATCAACTGCAAACACTCTAAGACGGCAGCTCAGAGTATCTCCTAAATCGTTTATGAAGATTGGGAACAGCAGAGGTCCTACAACACTCCTATCGGGAACTCCAGATACTACTCCTGTTTTACCCGATGACTTTTCGTCAGTCACTACGAACTGTCACATTTCCGATATTAATCACAAATCCAATCGCACAATTGAGACGACAGTCCGTAGGCAAGCAATTTGATTAGAGGTCACTTCTGGGGAACGGTATGAAAAGCCTCCTATGCCCTGTTGATAGCAGTCATTACTTCGTGAGAATAAAGAGTGTTTCACAGGAACGATCTTTTCTGAATCCGTGCTGGCTATTTGTCAATAAATCGTTTTCTTCGAGGTAATCCACAATGTTCGAACACAGTATATGTTCCAAAATACTACCATAAAACGACGTTGGTGATATGGTTCTGGAAGCCAGTGAATTAAACCTATTTCCTTTCTTGGGTTCTGGTGTGACTGTCGCAGATTTCCAGCCTTTACCTAGGGATTTTTCGAGAGGCGAGCGGTTGTATATGATTGCTAAGTATGCAGCTATTGTATCAGTATGCTCTGAAAGGAACATCACTAGCATACAATCTGGGCGGAAGTCTCGCCTTCATTAAGTGGCTTCTGCTGTTCCGCTACACAGTGGGTATCTACTTCTAAGTCATGTCGACTGTGTTTCTTGATTCGAATTCTGAAATATTTACCCCGTCTTCTTTCGTGACGGAATTTCAGAAAACCGCGTCTAGTAACTTTGCTTTTGTGGCAATGTCGTCAGTAACCTCGCCACTTTTATCGCGCAGTGAAGGTATCGATTGCGTCTTGCCACTGGTGTACTTTACACGACATGACTCTCTTTGGTTTTTTTCGCCAGATTCGGAGACAGAGTTTCCTTCTGGAAACTATTAAAAGTAACTCTGATTTACGCTAAATGTCGAGCTTCTGTGCAACTTTGCCATAGTAGAGGATTCTGCATTCTTTTAGATTTGGAATTTTTTTTCCTTTTCTTCTTCAACAGTATTCTGATATGTTTTGTGTACCAAAAGGCATCAGTACCAATTCTTATTAGTTTATTTAGTATATATCTCTCAATTTCCGTCCACACTATTTCTTTGAATGTAAATCACATCTGGTCTACGCTTACCTTGTCAAATTGGAAGGAATGGAGAATGTTTCTTAGGAAGACGTCAAGCTAAATTTCATCTACTTTTTAAATAGGTGCATTTCGCGTTTATTTTTGGAGGGTTGGAATGTTACAGTATTCAGTCGCGCTACAACGACCTTGCGCTCACTGATCGTTGTATCCGTCGTGGTGTTCTCTATTTGCTTTGGATTATTTGTTGCTAAGAGGTCAAGTATGTTTCCGCAACCATTTATAACTCGAGTGGGATCCTGAACCAACTTCTCAAATAATTTTCAGAGAAAGCATTCAGTACGATACCGGACGACGTTTCATGCCTACACCAACTTCAAATATCCTTTTTTCACCAATATATCGAGAGTAAACTGAAGTCACCACCAACTATACCTAGATGAAATGAGACTCAGGTTTCCTTTGAACTGTTCATGTATTATCTAAGTCGGGGGTCGGTAAAGGGAAACAATTACTAATTTATGTCAGTTGTCTACTATAACCTCTGCTCATACTAACTCACAGAACTATCTACTTCAATTTCACTACAAGATGAACAACTTCTGACAGCTATAAACACTCCAACACCAACTGTATTCAATCTATCCTTTCTGCACACTTTTAAATCATATCTAAAAATTTCGGCTTTAGCCAACTTTCCGCACCTACAACGATATGAGCTTCTGTGCTTCCTATTAGCACTTAGAGCTCTGGTTCTTTCCGAACACAGCTACAACAATTTACAACTACAAGACTGTTTTTTCTAGGTCTACCTTCCTGTGTTTTCCCAGTACCTTTCTAAACTGGCACCGTTTCTTTAGTTTCCCAAGATCCTGTAACCTACTAAATCGCCCAGCCCCTTCCACACAGCCCCACTATCCTTGTAGCTGCTTCCTGTGTGTAATGTACCCATGATATGTTAAACGGAACCTGTAAACCCACTACCCTACGGCTCAAGTCCAGGAATCAGCAGCCCACACGGTCGCAGGTCCGTCAGAACATTTGATTTAGACCGTCCACTCGGTTCTGCACCGGAGGACCACAGTCGTTTCTGTGAACGATGCTACAGATGGTGAGTTCCACATTGATGTTGCAAGCAAGACATTCTTTACTACTTCAGCTAGCCACCCAAAACCAACCACAACCAAACAGAATCTCTTTCAATCCAGAGGAAGAAGCATCGTTAATACTGAGATGAGCCACCACCTGAACCTGGCTGCAACCTGCGCTCTTCATGACACCCAATAGCAGACTTTTCACGTTTGGAATGCCTCCTCCAGGTAAGTACACAGAGTGCACAATCGATTCTTCTCATGACAGACATATCCCTAAGGGGTCCCATTACATGCCTAAAGTTGGAATTCCCAACTGCCAGTAATCCCACACTCTTTGAATGACCATACCTTGCAGGCGAGACTTCCTTTGAAACAGTGCATGCGATTGCTTCTGTCTCAGGGACACTGTAGGCCACAGCCCCCTGTGATGTCATTCGCTGTTTACCCGATGCTGAAGCGTCCTCGCACTCGACAATAGATGAGGCATCAACCTCAGTGCAAGGAGTAGCCGGGATGGTCAAAGAAGTGGACAGATCGGGGAACACACGGGCGCAGTGGACATCCCTTTCTCCTTTCTCCCTCCCCATCCCCTGCCAACACCACCTGCCCCGCACAGTGGTGCCCATTGCCCATTGGCAACAGCCTCAAGCAGTTCGACAGAAGTCAACACTGCCTGGAACCGTAAGTAAAGAGTCACCAGCTCAGCTCACATATGAACACACCAATCACTGTTCCTATCCGTTCTAAAAACGGCGAAAACATACTCTAGAGACCAACTATATAACTAAAACCAAGTCGTCCTGATCGAATCTTGTA
Organism: Schistocerca americana; assembly: GCF_021461395.2. Classification (NCBI taxonomy): domain Eukaryota; kingdom Metazoa; phylum Arthropoda; class Insecta; order Orthoptera; family Acrididae; genus Schistocerca; species Schistocerca americana. The sequence goes on from NC_060120.1 coordinate 1,081,678,707, forward strand.
AACATATTTATCAAACGAACGATGTACAAGACTTATCTGCTGCGGGAAATTAAGGTGTTGCCTCACTGATAGTCTAAACGACGTTGAATTGTTCAGATCAAAACAAACAGAAGCCTTTACCATACTAGAACGATACAAGAGCTGCGCGGAGTAGCACGGTGGTCTGGGCGGATTGCCTCGGTTTGTGCGGCTCCTTCTCCCGTCGGTCATTCGAGCCCTGCCTCAGGCATGGGTGTGTGTGTTGTCCGTAGCGTAAGCTAGTTTAAGTTAGATTAAGTAGTGTTTAAACCTAGGGACCCTTGACCTATGCAGTTTGGCAACAAATTTCCAAAATTTTGCCAATACAAGAGTCCATAAAGTTATGGTTCTTTATACTACAACTGCTATTCAAACGAAAGATTGTGCCTAGTAAGCGCTCAAACATGTAAGAAATTTAGAATTAAAGTAATAACCATGCACATGACTGAAAACTAATCGCTCTAGTTTGAAGCTCATAAAATTGTGTAACAAACGAACGGTGTACTCGCCTTTTCGGCTGCAAGAATGTAAGTTGCTGTTTCACTGATGGTCTAACCGACAATGGTTCGATTAACAACAGCGGCACATGGATACTTCCACTCCAGTGATAATAGCTCCATAGTTTTATTACCACTCGAGTGATAATAAGCTATATTGTTTTTTCCACAGAATTGTTACTAATGCTACGTTGTTATTTCCACTGTGTTGCACTTTCTTGAACACAAATGAATATTCGCCCACCTGACTCGATCAGGCGTTGTTGTTTATTGCTCTGTGCTTCGCTGGCTACGCCTGCATTAGGTAAAGGTTCATGTTCAGCTGATTTTTTTTTTCTTCATTTTGGATGTTACATTTTGCTTCATGAAAGTCCCATTCAAATACGATTTTGAGTTTTTACACATACATTGTAAGTAAAATTCACGAAGTCTTCCTTTGGCTCTCTGCTCTCGAAACGAATAAACTTACCAGCGTGCAGACAGCCGCGCGCAGTGGCCGCGCGGCTTGAGGCTCCATGTCATGGACTGCGCGGCCCCTCCCGCCAGAGGTTCCAGTCCTCCCTCGGGCTAGGGTTTGTGTTGTTCTTAGCATAAGTTAGTTTAGGTTTGTTTAAGTAATGTGTAAGACTAGGGACCGATGACCTCAGCAGTTTGGTCTCTTAGGAATTCACACACTCTTTTCTTTTCTTTTTTTTTTTTTTAAATTCTGAACTTTCAACTCGTACTCTGATCTGAGTGACGCTCTTAAGGATTTATCCCAAAAAGACTTTTGGGTCGTTCGTAGTTAAGTCGAGCATGAAATACCTGACAATTAATGACCGTTTTGTGTAGCCAGAAATACACACATCAAAAAAAGTTTTGCATCACCCCGATTCCCAGAACTCTGAAGATAGACGTTGACTTTGGATATTGTATCATAGACACAGTCCCTTCCACTATTCAGAGATGTCACTAAACCCACCAAAGATGTAAACAACCATGCATGGGCAGTAGCCGACCAATGTGGCCGAGCGGTTCTAGGCACTTCAGTATGGAACCACTCGACCGCTACGGTCGCAGGTTCAAATCCTGAGTCGGGCATGGATGTGTGAGGTCCTTAGGTTAGTTAGGTTTAAGTAGTTCTAAGTTCTAGGGGACTGATGACCTCAGATGTTAAGTCCCATAGTGCTCAGAGCCATTTGAACCATGAGCAGCGCATATTAGACGGAAGGGGTCCGACTGCCGATCAGTTCCAGTCATTCCACCAGGAAGGAGGTACACAGCTCGTGTTGTCTGTAGTTCAACCATGCCTAGACGTTCAATACCGCGGTTCGATTGCTTCCCCATTGATATAAATCAATGCCCACTGGCGGCTAATGTCTTTAATTCCTTTGTGTCTTGATTCATAGTAGTATTGTTCTTCAGGACATGTCTAAAGGAACAGTCAACACATAAATAAAAGTCCAACCTGCCGCTAGTGACAGTTTGTTTAAAAGGGGAAGCATTTCTGTGTAATGTTCACATAGAGCATAACTTCCATAAACTCGTTCATGAATTGCTACTTGAAAAAAGTGATTTGATTAATTTGGCTGCTGCTGACTTATTCACAGAATCATTAAAGGAATGGATCCTACGCTCTAATATCAAACAGGTTTTTTAAAATACTTGCTTTGGCTTGTAGACTGACAGGCAAATATCCTTCGGTTTAAAAAACGGTTTAAATCGAATTGGTATGACTGTCGTGAATGTGCGTATACATTTATAGAAGGAAACTGCAAACCTTCATGATAAATTACACGGATCATATTGAAGCTCAGAGCAAACACATTATAGATGGAATAAACAAATATGCAAATATGCTGGAACGTTTGAAGGGCTTGTTCGTTTCTAACGACCTCCGTAGGTTTCATGAAGATTATTGTGGGTAGTTAACCAAGTGTAAAATACTCTTTCAATGTTAATCCTTACCCATTCATAAACGATGTGAGAAAACGGCTTTCAGACTGTAGTGCAGAAAACATTTTGCAGCAATATCCCCTTTATCTGGAAAATGGAGGCTCCAAAAGTGTATTTGACTAGCACTTAACACACTGTGACAAATCGCCTATATTATGCCTGTATAAACGTAGGCTTCCACGGCCATTGTCACATTCAATAAAAAATTTTCTGGGATTGTGACCGCATTGTCGATATATATAAAACTACCGACGTTTCGGTCGCTGTCAAGCGACCTTCTTCAGCGTGTTTTTGTTTAGTGCTGAATGATGAAACTTTGTTTCTTATATACCTGCAGACATGGCTGTTGTCTAATTCTGATGAAGTGAAGCCATGTTAGAAATCTTTATTGGTGTTTTTATTATTTATTTTTTAGTTTAAGAAATCAGGTGCGAATGTGAATTAGTATATACCGGCGAAACCTGGCCACCCATTAGCGCACTGATATCTGAACACGAAAGATGCATCCGACTAAGACAGCAAACCAATTCAGCAGTGGCAGAACACCACGATGAGTACTAGCGAAACAGCCTCTTACTTTCAGGAGGAAGATTAGAGAGGCAATAGAAATAGCCAAGCGACAGGCCAACACGAACAGAGAAGATGGGTACCGACTTCCGACATCTTGGCTGCCAGCAATAACAACGCTACGGGACAACGTGAAGCAACACATACAGGCACGCCAGAGACCGCAGCTGCCGCAGGGACACAGAGTACTGGCCCGCCTCGGCCGCAACTAGAAAGTAGGAAAACAACGCCACGTCACAGCTGTCGCCTGGTTTTCCATTCGCCGATTTCAACAACTCACAAGCAGTAATGCAAACACCAGTCAAAACGTCGAGTTTCCACCAATGAAAAGAAATAATAAAAACATCAATAATGACTTCTACATACGTCTCCTTCATCCTAAACAGCTGATCAGAATTAGACAACAATCATGTTTGCAGGTGTATAAGAAACAAAGTTCTTAATTCAGTAGTAAACAAGAACGCCCTAAAGACCGTCGCTTGCAACAGGGACCGAAACATCGGTAGTTTTATATATACTGACGATGCGGTCACAAACCCAGAAAAATTTTATTGAATATATTATGCCTGCTCTTGCAATTTTTTTTCTAATAGTTTGGTCTCCTGTGTAAGTACATATTTCATGCAAATAAATCTTCAAGTTTACTATTAGTAAACTGGGATGCGATGATTGAGCGGTTTAAAGGGCAAAGCAGTACCATGACAAAAAAAATGTGCTTTGGATAATAATGATGCGATTACCAAGATTGGCCCGATGCCTAACTTTAATCCATAGCTGACATTTGCAAAAAGGTGACTTAAAATCCGAAGTTGTATAAGGGCTTGTGTGACTGGGCAGGCACATTGGGTTACATGGACTTTAGTGAAAAATTTTCATCAGTGAGGCGGTTGTTTGGTGAATGGAAAGAGTTTGGTCAACTTGTCCAATGTGCCTAGCATCAATTACCAATTTGAGATCGATGTGTGTTAATCCTTGTCATATGGCCATGATCGCGTCGGAAACCTTTTGGCGTCAATCACATGCCTACAAATAACAGCTCTGCCAATGAACTGCCCCTTAACACCTTGTGTAAGCGATACTGCCGCCATCTGTGTATGTGCATATCGCTTTTCGCTATCGCATGACTTTTGTCATCACAGTTTATGACAAAGGCAGTACCATTGATCAGACTCAGTTGTGGGCTAGCTCACCCTCAAAACTCTTGCAAAGCACCCCGATATCAGACCTCGGTTATTCAGATCACTGAAAGTACATGTGCTAGAGTGAGGACACTAGGCAGCTGTATGGATATTTATTGTGTACAGAGAAGGAATTTGTCTGCAAATAGTAATTCATGGGGCCAGGAGAGAGCTCGTGTGTTTCTTAGTGCAGGGTGATTATATCAGGGGTAGGCATGCACTCAGGGGCACACCTATTATTCTCCTTTGATTGCTCTCTTCTGATTGAGATGCATTTAACCTATTGTTCAGGTAAGTTGTTTTCCATGTCACCACACTTAATCTATTGTTACCCCTCCCACTGGCCCACCCCCCATCTGGAATGGAGTGCTAGTGCATCTTTTTCGTGTGGGTTGCCTGCGTCAGGGGCAGGTATTCACTCCAGTACGTAACCCATTGTTCTCATTTGATTGATAGGTCCTTAACCTATTGTTCTGTTAAGTGGTTTTCCATGTCACCCCCATTTCCTTAAATTGTTGTACCGCCTTTGATGGCAACTTAAGTAATCAGTTATGCCCTCCCACCATTTCCTGGTACACTTTTCGAATTTCACATGTTTTTGAACGCCATTTCTGGCGCATCTTTCTCTGTCACCCACCCACTTAAACCACTGTACTGCGTTTTACATACAAATTATTCTGCACTTAACCTGCTGTTGTGCTCCATGTCATCCACTCACACACACCCTTCACTTAACTATTGTACCGCTAACACCATGTTGATATAAAAAATTTATGAAAATTCATTAAATCGATATTCTTCACATGTATGGGGTTTTTCTTTAATTCATGGCATTCTGTCTTAGAAAAATGTTCATCTGTACAGCGCACTTAATAGTTGGGACTGATTCAAGAGATTGAGAAGGTTCAAAGAAGAACGACCAGATTCGTGACTGGTACATTTAGCCATTGCGAGAGAGTTAAAAATCTCATTGAAAGTCTGAAGTGGAACACACTTGCAGGCAGACGACACACTAAACGGAAGGATCTGCTCGCTAAATTCCAAAATCCTATCTTCACCAAGGATGTAGAGCATATATTATTACCACCAACTTTCATATTAGGCAATGATCACCATTCAAAGGTAAGGGAAATTAGAGCTCGTACTGAGGTGTTCAGACGGTCGTTTTTCCCTCACATGACCTGTGAGTGGAACAGAGGGGGAGCAACATGACTTGGCGTAATCAGTGCCTCACACAAAACACTGCTTGATAGCTAGCAGAGTATATATGTAGATGTAGATGTTGACATAGATGGGATATAGTGTAAACGAAAGATCACTAATAAAAACACACACCCCGCCACCTGACGTCCGACGTCGATGCCAGAGTGCGGGTGCCCTGGCGGTCCACTCTAAGCTACGACGCGACCATTTGAGCCACTAAGGATGAGGCAGCGGCATCCCTTTCATACTTGACACCTGAGAAATTCCTCTCGAAATATGTAACCACCTCGGCACCGTTGCTGACGAGACCAGATGGGAGCGAAGACCTATTTGCAGAGCACAGACCCTCGAAGGAGTGTGTGCAGGGACACCACCACCGGAAGCAAACCAGGGTGAGCCATCGCTCTCACGCCGCTGCTCCATACAGCGAGCAGGTGAAAGTTGCATCTACTTTCGGGTATACAGTTAGAGTTCTTCAAGTGTTATGCTGATGTCACAGAGCTCCAAAGAACGCTCACGCTAGCCCCATATGCGAGACGCCTCTGGGCAGCATGTGTGTTTACTATTGCTAACACGATACTGATGTCACAGAATACCACAGGGTGCATTGTTCCTGATGGGACAATGATTAACGGTGTTTTCACGAGCGTGCACAGGCTTTTAGCGCTTACCATTGCTAACACGATACTGACTTCACAGAATAGCACAGGGTGCATTGTTCATAATGAAACAATGATTAATGGTGTTTTCATGAGCATGCACCGGTTTTTAGCGGTGAGAACGTTTAACTTTTCTGAGACGTATATTGACAGCAGGACGACCATTTAGCGCGATGCGTCAGCCACGCTGGATACACATGTACTGCTAAACACAACTCACATATCCCATTCACAATGAATGTGTTTGACTTTCTAAGAGTTTTAGTAGCACCAGCATATGAAAGCTTTGGTCCCTTTTGGATGATTTACAAGGAACACTGTCTTGTGATGCTTCAGATATTTTGCACTCATTTGCAACTGCCACTAAAAAAACAAAGCATTCAGCTCTCACACTGTTTATCTACACACTGTGCAAAAGTGCATTGATTACAGATTCGACACCAGTACCAGAGATGTTGCTGCGGATGCTACATTTAAAAATATGAGATACATTTTATTGTGGAAGTGACTGTATTTCACATATACACTAGGAGACGAAAAGCATCTGGACACTCCAAAAAACCATACGTTTTTCATATTAGGTGCATTGTGCTCCGACCTATTGCTGATACATCTACATCTACATCCATACTCCGCAAACCACCTGACGGCGTGTGGCGGAGGGTGCCCTGAGTACCTCTATCGGTTCTCCCTTCTATTCCAGTCTCGTATTGTTCGTGGAAAGAAGGATTGTCGGTATGCTTCTGTGTGGGCTCTAATCTCTCTGATTTTATCCTCATGGTCTCTTCGCGAGATATACGTAGGAGGAAGCAATATACTGCTTGACTCTTCGGTGAAGGTATGTTCTCGAAACTTTAAAAAAAGCCCGTACCGAGCTACTGAGCGTCTCTGCTGCAGAGTCTTCCACTGGAGTTTATCATCTCCGTAACTCTTTCGCGATTACTAAATGATCCTGTAACGAAGCGCGCTGCTCTCCGTTGGATCTTCTCTATCTCTTCTATCAACCCAATCTGGTACGGATCCCACACTGCTGAGCAGTATTCAAGCAGTGGGCGAACAAGCGTACTGTAACCTACTTCCTTTGTTTTCGGATTGCATTTCCTTAGGATTCTTCCAATGAATCTCAGTCTGGGATCTCCTTTACCGACGATCAACATTATATGATCATTCCATTTTAAATCACTCCTAATGTGTACTCCCAGATAATTTATGGAATTAACTACTTCCAGTTGCTGACCTGCTATTTTGTAGCTAAATGATAAGGGATCTTTCTTTCTGTGTATTCGCAGCACATATCACTTGTCTACATTGAGATTCAATTGCACCATGCGTCAATTCGCTGCAGATCCTCCTGCATTTCAGTACAATTTTCCATTGTTACAACCTCTGGATACACAACAACATCGTCTGCAAAAAGCCTCAGTGAACTTCCGATGTCATACACCAGGTCATTTATGTATATTGTGAATAGCAACGGTCCTATGACACTCCCCTGCGGCACACCTGAAATCACTCTTACTTCGGAAGACTTCTCTCCATTGAGAATGACATTCTGCGTTCTGTTATCTAGGAACTCTTCAATCCAATCACACAACTGGTCTCATAGTCCACATGCTCTTACTTTGTTCATTAAACGACTTTGGGGAACTGTATCGAACGCCTTGCGGAATTCAAGAAACACGGCATCTACCTGTGAACCCGTGTCTATGGCCATCTGAGTCTCGTGGACGAATAGCGCGAGCTGGGTTTCACACGACCGTCTTTTTCGAAACCCATGCTGATTCCTGCAGAGTAGATTTCTAGTCTCCAGAAAAGTCATTATACTCGAACATAATAAGTGTTCCAAAATTCTACAACTGATCGACGTTAGAGGTATAGCTCTATAGTTCTGCACATCTGTTCGAGGTCCCTTCTTGAAAACTGGTATTATCTGTGCCCATTTCCAATCCTTTGGAACGCTACGCTCTTCTAGAGACCTCCATACCAGCGATCTTAGACACAGTGAGGGAGCAGAATGGGGCTCTCTGCAGAACTCTCTCTTCTAACGTGGTCAGGTGATTGGGTATCAGTTGTGACATAAATCTGTACACAAGATTTCCACATGACTAAACATAATTGCGTCCTCTGTTTCCAATGTGATAGTGAAGTGGAAACGTGGAGGGACATGTACAGCATAAAAGCATGCAGCCCTCTGTTGGCTGACAGAGGCCGCCGACAGCTGAAGAGGGTCGTAATGTGTAATAGGCAGACATCTATCTAGACCATCACACAGGAATTCCAAACTGCATCAGGATCCACTGCAAGTACAATGAAAGTTAGGCGGGATGTGAGAAAACTTGTATTTCATGGTCGAGCGGCTGCTCATAAGTCACACCTCACATGGGTAAATGCCAGACGACGTCTCGCTTGGTGTAAGGAGTGTAAACATTGGACGATTGAACAATGGAAAAACGTTGTGTAAAGTGATGAATCACGGTACACAATGTGGTGATCCGGTGGCAGGGTGTGGGTATGGCGAATGTCCAGTGAATGTCATCTGCCAGTGTGTGTAGTGCCAAGAGCAAATTTCGGAGGTGATTGTGTTATCATATGGTCGTGTTTCTCATGGAGGGGGCTCACACCCCTTGTTGGTTGCGTGGCACTGCGACAGCACAGGCCTACATTTATGTTTTAAGCACCTTGTTGCTTCCACCATTGAAGAGAAATTCGGGGATAGCGATTGCATCTTTCAACACGATCGAGCAGCTGTTCATAAAGCATGGCCTGTAGTGGAGTGGTTACACGACAATAACATCCCTGTAATGGACTGGCCTGCACAGATTCCTGACCTGAATCCAATAGAATATCTTTGGGATGTTTTGGAACGTCAACTTTGTGCGAAGCCTCACTGACCGACATTGATACCTCTCCACAGTGCAGCACTCCGTGAAGAATGGGCTCCCATTCCCCATCAAATCTTCCAGCACCTGACTGAACATATGCCTGCGAGAATGGAAGCTGTCATCAAGGCTAGGGGTTGATCAACACCATACTGAATTTCAGAATTACCGATTGAGGACGCCACGAACTTGCTACTCATTTTCAGCCAGGTGTCCGGATATTTTTGATAACATAGTGTATGTAATATATGCCACACACACACATTAGTTGTACGTACTATACTTCTTCTGCAGTTTCATTTTCACGCAGCCCAAATTGCACAGGGTGCATTATGATGTCATATATCCTGAACCACGTGTCGTACGTTGTGGAACTATGCAGGTACATTCAGTGATACTGTTTTATACTGTCTGCAAAATTTGTGGTGAATAGCATTAGCAGTAAAGTCGTTATAACTTAAAATGTCATGCTTGATGCGGCAGTTTTTCACGGGTCTCAGTGTATATATGAATGTCTCCTGAATTACGTGTCGTATAATATTATAATTTCACAGCGAAATTCAACAGTATATGTTGATGCGGTATGAGAAATATATTGTGAATAGAGCTAGTAACAGGGAAGTGATAAATTCAAACACCTTGCATGAGGTGGAAGTTTTTCACGCGTCTCGGTTTATAGGACGTCGTAACTCCTGAAGTGTGTGTCGTACAACATTACAATTTTGGAGGTACATTTAGTGATGCATGCGAATATTGTCTGTAAAATGTCCCACGATCACAGTTACTAATGAAGCAGTAATACACTAATACGTAATGCTTGCAGTTTTACTGCATCGACAGCGGAAATGTCGAGAGCAATAAACGTTATTATTTTCAATATTTCGTGAGGAACGTCAGTGCGAAAATGTTTCATAAATGTTTCAGATTGTGTGTTAAGTTCCTTGCAAGACACTAAGTGCTCTCATTCCAAATAATGGATGAATAAAGTCTGGGAATTCGCCTTTGGTGAGCTTTATCTTGTTTTTCAACCCCCCGCTCCATTGATAGGTACGTCGTTCTTACCTCCACACCGTCTCTTCAGGAGTAGAAGATATATGTATACCAAGTTTGGTTGAAACCGATCCAATGGTTTAGAAGGGGATGTGAAAAATACATACACACATGGGACGTTCAGTCAATAGTAAAACACATTTATATTTTCTGAAAACAGGTGGTTCTATTCAGGGTTCCAATGCACAGTATTATTCTTCACTGTTTTGGTTGTTGTTGTTGTGGTCTTCAGTCGGAAGACTGCTTTGATGCAGCTCTCCATGCTACTCCACCCTGTGCAAGCCGCTTCATGTCCCAGTACCTACTGCAACCTACATCCTTCTGAATCTGTTTAGTGTTTCGTCTCTTGGTCTCCCTCTTGCTGCCCTCCAGTACTAAAATGCTGATCCCTTGATGCCTCATAATATGTCCTACCAACCGATCTTTTCTTCTAGTCAAGTTGTGCCACAAATTTCTCTTCTCCCCATCCTATTCAGTACCTCCTCATTAGTTATGTGATCTACCCATCTAATCATCAACATTCTTCTGTAGCACCACATTTCGAAAGCTTCTATTCTCTTTTTGTCTAAACTATTTTTTGTCCACGTTTCACTTCCATACATGGCTACACTCCGTACAAATACTTTCAGAAAAGACTTCCTGACACTCAAATCTATACTTGATGTTAACAAATTTCTCTTCTTCAGAAACGCTCTCCTTGCCCTTGCCAGTCTACATTTTATATCCTCTCTACCTCGAGAATCATCAGTTATTTTGCTCCCCAAATAGCAAATCCCATTTACTACTTTAAGCGTCTCATTTCCTAATCTAATTCCCGCAGCATCACCAGATTTAATTCGAATACATTCCATTACCCTCGTTTTGATTTTGTTGAAGTTCATCTTATACCCTCCTTTCAAGACACTGTCGACTCCGTTCAGCTGCTTTTCCAGGTCCTTTGCTGTCTCTGACAGAATTACAATGTCATCAGTGAACCTCAATGTTTTAATTTCTTCTCCATGGAATTTAAATCCTACTCTGAATTTTTCTTTTGTTTCCTTTACTGCTTGCTCAATATGCAGATTGAGTAACATCAGGGACAGGCTACAATCCTGTCTCACACCCCTCCCAACCACTGCTTCCCTTTCACTCCCATCGACTCTTATAACTGCCATCTGGTTTCTGTATAAATTATAAATAGCCTTTCGCTCCCTGTATTTTACCCCTGCCACCTTTTGAATTCGAAAGAGAGTATTCCAGTCAACATTGTCAAAAGATTTCTCAAAGTCTACAAATGCTAAAAACGTAGGGTTGCCTTTCCTTCATCTATTTTCTAAGATACGTTATAGAGTCAGTATTGCCTAATGTTTTCTATATTTCTACGGAATCCAAACTGATCTTCCCTTAGGTCGGCTTCTACCAGTTTTTCCATTCGTCTGTAAAGAATTCATGTTAGTATTTTGCAGCCGTGGCTTATTAAACTGATAGTTTGGTCATTTTCACAATTGTCAACACGTGCTTTCTTTGGGATTGGAATTTTTATATTCTTCTTGAAGTCTGAGGGTATTTCACCTGTCTCATAGAACTTGCTCACCAGATGGTAGAGTTTTGTCACGGCTGGCACTCCTAGGGCTATCGGTACTTCTAATGGAATGTTGTCTAGTCCTGGGGGCTTGTTTCGACTTAGGTCTTTCAGTGCTCTGTCAAACTCTTCACGCAGTATCATATCTCCCATTTCATCTTCATCTACATCCTCTTCCATTTCCATAATATTGTCCTCAAGAATGTCGCCCGTGTACAGACTAGAGATGGGTAGTTCGCGATCGAACGGGTATAAAGTAACGGTTCACCAAGATGAACGAAAGGACCAAGGAACGAATTCCAAGGAACGATCGGTTCATAGTTCACTTCGGTCGCGGCGGTCTACTTATAGTTCCCGGGAACGAGGAACGATCGGCTCATAGTTCACTTCTTTTTATAAAGGATGGGGCCCCTCCACGCCCGCACCAACGTGGTGACCAACACAAAAGTTCTACTGTCACCTCCGTAAGCATGTTAGTTTTGGATCAGGCGTCACAGGATGCAGGCTGTGATGTTATCCATGCGTCTGGGTAAGACTACTCATTAACATGGTCCATCAGGAGATAGAAGTGGTCGAAAACGATCGAAGGGTAGCGGTTGTAAGAGCAGAGGAAAAAAAAAAGTGCCAAGGCCAGCGCCAAGGGAAAAAAAACTCTGCGACAGTAGGACGGGTAGTAAGGGCAGTAGCGGCTTGCCAGCTGCGACAGAGCATGCAAGGTGAGGGGGGTTAGCGTGAGGTATCGTGCAACGTTACCTATGTACTGCGTGGCCGTTAGCTGGGTCAGTCAGGTGCTGCGGCTGGGCTCGCTCGTAGTCTCCTGGGCAGGCCGCAGTGGCTTACTCGCTGTAACATAAGAGATCGGCGCGGCAGCGCGGCTACGCTTGCGCGATGAAGACTGCCCTATTGGCTTCTCGGTCCCTTGCGGGGCCCGGTCCCGCAGCAGTCTGCGTTGCCACCGGTTCCGCTGGGGCGGCGGTTTTCTTCTTTGCACCTTTCACCTGCGGTGCTGCTGGGGCAACCGCTGGGATAGGCGCGCGAACGTCCTTCTGCGAGGTCGCAGGAGTGTTCGCAGGTACGACTGCACTGAGGCCTTGGGCGAAGACTGCTCGCAGTTGCCTCAAGGCCTCTTCCTTCTCTGCAGCCACGGCGGCTGCGAAGGCAGCCCTCTCAGCCGCCATGACGGCTTTGAGGACTGCTGTGGCCTCCTTCACGGCGTTGCCGAGTTCGAGGTCACATCTCCTCGCGGGAGGGCGAGCTGCGTCCTGGCTGCCCGTTTCCGAGCGGCCGTCCCCTCCCCTGGCAGGTGGATCTGCTGCTGCGCCGTCCCTCAGCTGCACCGGGCTGTTCTCCGCCCTACGCCGTTTCCGACGTCGTCTTCTCTTCTGCTGCTGCGTCGGTGCGGCCGCGGCCGCTTCGCCGCCCCCGGCACGGTTGCGGCTAGAGAAAGCCGCACAACCGCGCCAACTGGCGACGTGCGGGCCGCCACACCGGACACAAGTCGGCACAGCGTTGCTGCCGCGGTCGCAGGCGCGGCTGTCGTGCTCACCTGAGCACTTGACGCACCGCGCCACGTTGCGGCAATACTCCGCAACATGGCCCTCGCCCTGGCACCTGAAGCACTGGGGCTGAGGGTCCATGCCGGTCGGGAGAGCCTCCGTCGTAACCGGGAAGCCCAGCAACTTCCACAAGTCGAAGATGTCGCTCCCGCCGTCGACCGTTTGCACGGTCCCGGCATAGAGCGGCGCCCTCTTCCTGTTGGTCCGGTTGTGCAACCTTGCGGCTGCATTACCAAACCCGGCTCGCAGCAGCCCTTCCCGGACCGCTGCCTCATCACAGCACCAAGGCAACCCCCTGACGAGTGCCTTAGTCGTCTTCATCATTCCTACGGAATTCCGGCGGCGCGTCGGCGATGTGGTCGGCCACTGCGACCTTGATCGCCCTGTGGTCGGCCACGTTTGCGGCTCGAACGCAGATCAGCGAGTCTGTATCGACAGACTCGTAGACCACCTCGTTCCGAGCGCAATTCGTCATGGTGTCGAACAGCGCTGTCCACCCGCCTTTGCACTTGACGTACAAAGGGGGGACAGGCCACGACTCGTCTTCTCGGGAGTTCCTTGCACGGTCGGCAGACTCAGTGAGTTGCACAACCGAAGGACCCTTCGTAGCGACAGGTTTCCCCTGCGCACCCTTCTTTCCCATGCTGCGAGGCGCGGAACACAACAATTTGCACGCGTTGTAAGAACAACGCACGACAATTTGCTATCCGCGGCGCCCACAGCACAGAAAACCTCTTCACGAGCTCTCAACGGCCGAGTAAGCGAAGCGCGCAACGGCAGCGATGCGCTCGCCTCGCCAGCTCAGGCCGCTCTCTCCATAGTTCACTTCGGTCGCGGCTGTCTACTTATAGTTCCCGGGAAAGAGGAACCATCGGTTCATAGTTCACTAGTTCACTTCGGTCGTTGCAGTCACTTCGGCAGTTCTCGTTACAGCCTCGATCGCGTGCTCGTCTCAGACTCTGTCTCCCTCGGCCGCACTAGTCGTTCTTCGCATGACCACCTGTCTCAGTTCCACTGCCGACTGCTCATAGTTAGTTCAGTATCCAGTTGTTCGTTTCGTTCACTGCGCTCGCCTATTTTACATGTGTTCCAAACTGTTCTTGCACTTGGTTCTGGCTATTAAGCGTCCACGACCGGTAATCAAAAAGTATTTTATAGTTACCTAAATTACATAAAATTACGTTGTATGTAATAGGTACGTCTTTTCAGGCAACAAAAGGGCATATCAGCTCACTTCATTATATCGATGAACAGCAGAAGACATACTTATAACAAGGCAAGTTTTTTTGTTATGCATATATTTTTTGGTTTCATCGACTTGATTGAGCAGCTAACTTTCAATAATTTGCTTAATTGTTAGTGTAAGAAAATTCATATAAAACGATTTTCATGTATTTTTGATATACAAAACATTACATTTAGGAAGGCACTAATTATTTTTAAGTTAAGTTGTTTCCAATTTGCATTACCTGCTAGCTTGGTTTCTTTGAAAAAAAAAAGGTGGGTTGTGGGTCATTTTGGCTCAGTAGGAAAAGCGATGCCTCTCCATTTGAAAAGACATAGATTGCCATAAAATCGTATTTACTCATTATCTCAAAAGCATTCGTTCAGAAGGAGCTTTCAAACCAAGAACTTTATTACTGCGAACTTAATTATTGTTATTATTGCTGCATTAACTTTAAAAATGCAACATAAAAACCTAATTTTTACTAAGCTTGTGACGCAAGTATGAAAAAACCACATTTTATTTTATGCTTTCATAAAGTCTCTACTTCGCCTACGAACTCAGAGACAACGTGAAGTATATATAGGGTGTAAACGATTATTGTTTACAACGTAGCATAGCTATGTAGTGGATGTCGAAACGAAGAACTTTATACAGGACACTTGTGGTCTATTAAGTTGGGAAACAGCCACCAACAGGTTTACAAGACTAAATGAGCTATATCCAATGTGCGTCGTGTGAGATTATCATGTTCTCTTCTCCAGTTCTCTACACATCGTCATCGATTGTTTCGCAATTGTTGCTTGCACTAGCTTGTTCTTTCTTCACTGTCTAATTATTATATGTTTGTCTGTTTGTTGTATCTGCTCGTAACGGGCAACACATCGTCCGTAATTGGCGAGCAGTCTGTACTCGAGGCCGGTATTCCGTGCGCCACCCTATATTATTTCCCTGCGATCAGCCAAACAAAGCTACAGTTGGCTAAACGAGAGGTTGTGCAGAATCACAGAAATTTCTTCTAAAAGTGTGTAAGAATTCTGTAATGAATAAAAACTCTATACTCCAGGGGGGGAGGCAAGTGCCCCCTCTTGATGCCCTCCATCCTTTAGTCACCTGCATTACTAGTTTTCAGTTTTTCATAAGAACCATATACCAAGCACAAATGAACAGTGAACGAGTAAAAACGAACGGTTCCCAAAAAAGAATGATCAGCAGTGAACTAGTTCCCAACGATGAACGAGTTTGCCCATCTCTAGTATAGACCCTCTATATACTCCTTCCACTTTTCTGCTTTCCCTTCTTTGCTTAGAACTGGGTTTCCATCTGAGCTCTTGAAATTCACGCAAGTGGTTCTCTTTTCTCCTAAGGTTTCCTTAATTTTTCTGTAGGCAGTATCTATTTTACCCCTAGCGATATACGCCTCTACATCCTTCAATTTGTCCTCTAGCCATCCCTGCTTAGCCGTTTTGCACTTCCTGTCGATCTCATTTTTGAGACGTTTGTATTCCATTTTGCCTGTTTCATTTACTGCATTTTTGTATTTTCCCCTTTCATCAATTAAAATCAGTATCTCTTCTGTTAGCCCTCGTCTTTTCACCTACTTGATCCTCTGCTGCCTTCACTATTTCATCTCTCAAATCTACCCATTCGTCTTATACTGTATTTCTTTCCCCCACTCTTGTCAATCGTTCCCTAATGCTCTCCCTGAAACTCTCTACAACCCCTGGTTCTGTCAGTTTATCCAGGTCACATCTCCTTAAATTCCCACTTTTTGCAGTTTCCTTAGTTTTATTCTACAGTTCATAACCAATAGATTGTGATCAGAGTCCACATCTGCCCCTGGAAATGTCTTACAATTTAAAATCTGGTTCCTGAATCTCTGTCTTACCATTATATAATCTATCTGAAACCTGTCAGTATCTCCAGGCTTCTTCGATGCATACAAACTTCTTTCATGATACTTGAACCAAGTGTTAGCTATAATTAAGTTATGCTCTGTGCAAAATTCTACCAGGCGACTTCCTCTTTCATTCCTTTCCCCCATTCCATATTCACCTACTACGTTTCCTTCTCTTCCTTTTCCTACTGACGAATTCCAGTCATGCATGACTATAAAAATTTCCAGCTCCTTCACTCTCTAAATAATTTCTTTTATCTCATCATACATTTCATCAGTCTCTTCGTCATTTGCAGAGCTAGTTGGCGTATAAACTTGTACTACTGTGGTAGGCGGGGGCCTCAATATTGGCCACAATAATGCGTTCACTATTCTGTTTGTAGTAGCCACCCACATTCCTATTTATTATTCATTATTAAACCTAATTCTGCATTACCCCTATTTGATTTTGTATTTATAACCCTGTATTCACCTGACCAAAAGTCTTGTTCCTCCTGCCACCGAACTTCACTGATTCCCACTATATGTATCTTTAACTTATCCATTTCCCTTTTTAAATTTTCTAACCTACCTGCCCGATTAAGGGATCTGACATTCCACGCTCCGTTCTGTAGAACGCCAGTTTTCTTTCTCCTGATAACAACGTCCTCCTGAGTAGTCCCCGCCCGGAGATCCGAATGGGGGAATATTTTACCTCCGGAATATTTTACCCAAGGGGACGCCATCATCATTTAACCATACAGTAAAGCAGCATGACTGGTACCACGTTCCTCTGAATTTGAATCCCCGCCAGACGTCTTGGACGTCGAAGACCCCTAGAGGTCTGCTCCATCGCGCCGTAAGCTGTGGCGGCGCGCGCCTCCTGGCTCGCTCTTAGTGTGAGTGCACCACAGTGGATCACGTGGTTCCAGCGGCCAATAGCGGCGTCCCCGATAAACTACTTAAGTCCCTGCATCTCGCTCAGTCCGCCAGTCTCATCTCGCGTGCGCCTGTAGACACATCGCCTCGCGTTAGACGGCTTACTGATGTTCTTGTTCTGTGTATGAGTGGACGTGTCTATTAGGTTTCCTTGTGACTCCGTTGTTCTATCTTGTTGTTCGTTCTGTCCTTTGTTGGCTGTGTCCGTCCTCTCCCGTTGTGTTGTTGTTTGCCGCCATCTCCGCGAGTCCCGCCGCGCTTTCCGTCATTTCAACCCCGCAACCGTCCCGGTCGCAGTTACAACAGCACGCCCTCGGGAAAAATTACGGCTGTAGTTTGCACTTGCTTTCAGCCGTTGGCAGTATCAGCATAGCAAGGCCGTTTTGGCTAGTGTCACAAGGCCAGATCAGTCAATCATCCAGACTGTTGCCCCTGCAACTACTGAAAAGGCTGGTGCCCCTCTTCAGGAACCACACGTTTGTCTGGCCTCCCAACAGAAACCCCTCCGTAGCGGTTGCACCTACGGTATGGCTATCTGTATCATTGAGGCACTGAGGCACGCAATCCTCCCCACCAAGGGCAAGGTCCATGGTTCATGGGAAAGGGGGGGGGGGAGAGGTGGGAGGACTGTTTTGGTTAGAATAACATTATTTTTCAACGTAACGTTCCCCCAAACGCGACGATCCTACGTCACCTTGCTGTAAGTGCCTGTGCGCCCGCGTAGTCCTCTCAACTGGTCGACGTCGAAACCAACGTCTTGCATCAATAACCTCCCAATTACCCACGTACTGCTTTCCACGAAGTGCCTCTTTCATTGTGCCAAACAGAAGGAAGCTCTGTATTGCCTTCTCTTGGGCAGCGAGAAACCCATCGGGCACAGACGAGTACCCCAAATGGTGGACGAACTTGTCAGCACTAGCAACAGAGATGTGTAATTCAGTAGCGAGATATTTGATTCTGATCCGTCGATCACATTTGAATGAGAGTGTCCGCACGTCCCGACACTGCAGGAGTCACAGCTCGGTGCGGCCAGCCGGCATGCGCGAGTTCGGACTGGTTTGCGTGATGCTGTTGCCCAACTACTCACCGTGCTTTTCATCACTGCTATATCTCCGTAGACATTCTGCAAGCGTCTTTGAATATCTTCGATGCTCTTGTTTTCCACCACTGTTACCGTCTGCGTTTTGAAGGCTACGTATAGCAACGCCACCTGTCTAAACTTCATGAAATTGTAGACACTGAAGCGGGAATATTCCACGATGTCCCTCAACAAATTCTGTACTTTTTCAACTGAAGTTCGTTGAAAAAAGTGTATTGCATTAGTTACTGAACACCCCTCATTCATCCATTTTTATCATATGTGTGGATATACGTGATTTATGATTTATGGTTGTTCCTTTTTTTAGATTTAATTTTTCTACTTAAAACTTTTTGCTTTGATTAGCCTCTTCCTCATTGTCAATTTTCTACCATTTTATTCGGAGCAACCCGTTTCTGCTTATCTTATGAAGTTAACCAGCCAAAACTTCCTGTAGAACAGTTATAATGTCGAGTTTGCAGCATTTTCTTTTAATTTCGTGAATCACTGTCAAACAGCGTCGTTAGAAATCGAACAGACTAACTGAACATGTATTTTCACAGATATAGGTAATCTTTCATTTTCTTGACAGCTGAAAATGGTTCACCCTTTCACACATTTAGCAGAAGTGTTATACACCTAAAAGCACACAAACCGTAGGTGGCCCTCAGGCTGAAAACCGTGTTTTTATAATCGTCAGTATCTGTCAGAATTCTGATGCTTTCCACAGGGGCACTGCGCGGACGATGTAGAAGAAAAATTGTGAAACTGCTCTTTTAATTACGGGTGACTTTGTTAAAGAGCGAGAGGCTACTGGCTCTGTCGTAAGGAAGTGCTTCTATCTGCTTCCTGTTGCCCCTATGTCACGGGTAGCCTTGAAAGTGAACATTCTACTCGTGCTGAATGAAACATTTTACTCAGTATTGCGGTGAGAGTCAGCAATGGTGGAGGGTAGTCCCAGCTTCTTTCCAAAATAATGGGTGTTATTAAGTTTCAAGATATTTTCTAGCGATCTTTCGGTCAAATGATTAAATTTCAGTCCCAGACAGGGTATCTCACTGCCCCATCATCCCTCAGAAACAACCAACTTCCTGACAAACAAAATAATAATAATAATAATAATCCTGTACCTGCTAAGGAGTTCTGACGTGTTCAAACCTTGCATTTGTGCACGTCTACAAGTGAAAGGTAGTAGAAGTACAAGTGCACGCATGACGTAAGGGAGCGCAAATAGAAAATTATTTGTAAGACAAGATCAAAAGAAGACTAAGTAAACATTTTTGTACAAAAGTAAATATTCTTCCACACTTTTTTGCTCATGAAGTCTAGTATTTTAGCGTTACTCGCCATATGCATTTAGTTTTTTTGTCTCACGAAGGCCGGAAAGTTTCCACAAGTGTTGTAAGAAAGGATGTGAGAACGGAGGCAACGCCAAGATGTCGTATTAGGCAATTGTACGCATGACCTGGTACGCTTCTGCATCCTATACGTATTGTTAAGTGTTTGAACTTTGGCCATGGTAGCTTCTTTCTATACAAGGTTAAATACGCGTCTTCTCTGTGATACGTATGCGCAAGCAACGACACGTGCTCACGAGGGTACAATGGTATCCCACCACCATCACTTTTGAAATAAAGGAGCACAGGACAGTTGTAATCGAACAACTGGAATTCACATCAGTTACATATGCAAGGCGTATCAAAAATAATCACCGAGTTAAAAAAAATTATAACTATTATGTTATTTGAGGTATGTGCGTGAACAACACACTGTTGGTAGGAGCAAACTCTCGAGTTTTACGTGGTTCCCGATAGGTAGCAGCAGTGTGCGCCCACTTCAGTTCTAATAAAAATGGTGTCACGACAACAGAAAGGGTTTTGTGTTCTACATTTTGCGCAGTGCGAGTCAGCAATAACTTAACGTAAGACAATACGTTAATTAAACGGCCTACCGGTTTTGTTTACTTACTAAACTATTTCATCTGAGCAGATTTAATAGTGTTGGGGGCTGGAATGAGAGGATTAGAAGAAGCACACGCTCGGAACTAGGAATAAGAGAAGAGAAAGTCTAATAAAGTTCTGCAATAAATTTCAGCTAGTAATAGCGAATACTATGTTCAAGAGTCACAAGAGCAGTATACTTGAAAAAGGCCGGGAGCTACAGGAAGATATCAATTAAATTACATCATAGTCAGGCAGAGATTCTGAAATCGGATACTGGATTGTAAGGCATATCCAGAACTAGATATGGACTCCTATCGCATTTTAGCAGTGATGAACAGTTGGCTGAAGTTTAAGAGACTAGTCAGGAAGAATAAGTGTGCAAAGAAGTGGGCTATTGGAGTATTAAGGAATGAGGAATTATGTTCGAAGTTCCCTGAGGCTATAGATACTGCGATAAGAAAAAGCTCAGTAGGCAGTTTAGTTGAAGAGGAATGGACATCTTCAAAAGGGCAATCACAGAACTTGGAAAGAAAAATATAGGTATACAGAAGGCAACAGCGAAAAAACCACGGATAATAGAAGAAATATTTCAATTGATCGATGAATGAAGGAAGTACAAAAATGTTCAGGGAAATTCAGGAATACATAAATAAAAGTCGCTGAGGAATGAAGTGCAGGGAATTTAAGGTGAAATGGTGCCTGAAAAATGTGGCGAAATAGGAAAAGAAATGCTTGTCAGAACGACTGACTCAGCATATAGAAAAGTCATAACAACCTTCGGTGAAATTAAAAGCAAGGATGGCAACATTAAGAGTGAAATGGGAATTCCACTGTTAAAAACAGCGGAAGGAGCAGACTTGCGGAAAGAGTACACTGAAGGGCTCCATGAGGGGGAAGACTTGTCTGATGTAATAGAAGAAGAGACAGGAGTCAATAGAGATGAGGTAGGGTATTGAGAACTAGAATCATATTTTGAAAGAGCTTTCGAAGACTTGATATCAGATAAGGCAGAAGCGATAAATAACATTCCATTGGAGTTTCTAAAATCAACGGGGAAATCGCAACAAAAAGACTATTTACGTTGGTGAGTAGAATGTATGAATCTGGCGATATACCATCTGACTTTCGGAAAAATATCATCCAAAAGGTTGCGAAGATTGCAAGAGCTGACAAGTGCGAGATCTATCGCACAATCAGCTTACATAGAAGTTGCTGACAAGTATAATATACAGACGAATCGTAAAGAAAATTTAAAATGTTTTAGATGACCATCATTTTGGTTTTAGGAAAGATAAAGGCACAAAGAAGCATTTCTGTCGTGGCGGCTGATAATGAAAGCAAGACTAAATGAAAACCAAGACACGTTCGTAGGATTTGTCAACCTGGAAAAAGCGTTCGACAATGTCAAATAGAGCAATATGTTGAAAATTCTAAGGAAAATAGGGGTAAACTATAGGGAGAGATGGGTAATACACTACATCTACGAGAACCGAGAGGGAGTAAGTATGGAAGACTAAGAACGAAGAACTCAGATTAAAAAGGGTGTAAGACAGAGATTTAGACTTCAGCCCCTTCTGTTCAATCTCTTCGTCGAAGAAGCAACGATGGAAATTTAACAAAAAGAATTGAAGTCTGAAATCAAAATTCAAGGCGGAAGGATTTATGATGACTTTTCTATCCTCACAGTCAGTGAAAGTGAAGAATAATTACAAGATCTGCTGAACGCAATGAACAGTCCAATGACTACAGGATATGAATTGAGAGGAAATCGAAACAAGAGGAAAGTAATAAGAATTGGCAGAAATAAGATTTGCGAGAAACTTAACAGCAGGATTGCTGGTCACGAAGTAGATGAAACTAAGGAATTCTTCCATCTTTTTTTTTTTGGTCATCAGTCTACTGACTGGTTTGATGCGGCCCGCCACGAATTCCTTTCCTGTGCTAACCTCTCCATCTCAGAGTAGCACTTGCAACCTACGTCCTCAATTATTTGCTTGACGTATTCCAATCTCTGTCTTCCTCTACAGCTTTTGCCCTCTACAGCTCCCTCTAGTACCATAGAAGTCATTCCCTCATGTCTAAGCAGATGTCCTATCATCCTGTCCCTTCTCCTTATCAGTGTTTTCCACATATTCCTTTCCTCTCAGATTCTGCGTAGAACCTCCTCATTCCTTACCTTATTAGTCCACCTAATTTTCAACATACGTCTATAGCACCACATCTCAAATGCTTCGATTCTCTTCTGTTCCGGTTTTCCCACAGTCCATGTTCCACTACCATACAATGCTGTACTCCAGACGTACATCCTCAGAAATTTCTTCCTCAAATTAAGGTCGGTATTTGACATTAGTAGACTTCTCTTGGCCTGAAATGCCTTTTTTGCCGTAGCGAGTCTGCTTTTGATGTCCTCCTTGCTCCGTCCGTCATTGGTTATTTTACTGCCTAGGCAGCAGAATTCCTTAACTTCATTGACTTTGTGACCACCAATCCTGATGTGAAGTTTCTCGCTGTTCTCATTTCTACCACTTCTCATTAGCTTCGTCTTTCTCCAGTTTACTCTCAAACCATACTGTGTACTCATTAGACTGTTCGTTCCGTTCAGCAGATCATTTAATTCTTCTTCACTTTCACTCAGGATAGCAATGTCATCAGAGAATCGTTTTCACCTTGTATTTTAATTCCACTCCTGAACATTTCTTTTATTTCCATCATTGCTTCCTCGATGTACAGATTGAAGAGTAGGGGCGAAAGGCTACAGCCTTGTCTTACACC
Source organism: Schistocerca americana (assembly GCF_021461395.2). Taxonomy (NCBI): domain Eukaryota; kingdom Metazoa; phylum Arthropoda; class Insecta; order Orthoptera; family Acrididae; genus Schistocerca; species Schistocerca americana. Next base: position 1,081,701,643 of record NC_060120.1, read on the forward strand.
CTTCTTAATACGAGCACTTCGTTCTTGATCGTCCACTCTTATTATTCCCTCTTGGTTGTTGTACATATTGTATATGACCCGTCTCTCCCTATAGCTTACCCCTACTTTTTTCAGAATCTCGAACAGCTTGCACCATTTTATATTGTCGAACGCGTTATCCAGGTCGACAAATCCTATGAAAGTGTCTTGATTTTCCTTTAGCCTTGCTTCCATTATTAGCCGTAACGTCAGAATTGCCTCTCTTGTCCCTTTACTTTTCCTAAAGCCAAACTGATCGTCACCTAGCGCATTCTCAATTTTCTTTTCCATTCTTCTGTATATTACTCTTGTAAGCAGCTTCGATGCATGAGCTGTTAAGATGATTGTGCGTTAATTCTCGCACTTGTCAGCTCTTGCCGTCTTCGGAATTGTGTGGATGATGCTTTTCCGAAAGTCAGATGGTATGTCGCCAGACTCATATATTCTACACACCAACGTGAATAGTCGTTTTGTTGCCACTTCCCCCAATGATTTTAGAAATTCTGATGGAATGTTATCTATCCCTTCTGCCTTATTTGACCGTAAGTCCTCCAAAGCTCTTTTAAATTCCGATTCTAATACTGGATCCCTTATCTCTTCTAAATCGACTCCTGTTTCTTCTTCTATCACATCAGACAAATCTTCACCCTCATGGAGGCTTTCAATGTATTCTTTCCACCTATCTGCTCTCTCCTCTGCATTTAACTGTGGACTTCCCGTTGCACTCTTAATGTTACCACCGTTGCTTTTAATGTCACCAAAGGTTGTTTTGACTTTCCTTGATGTCCTCAATCATATCTTTCTCGATGTCTTCACATTTTTCCTGCAGCCATTTCGTCTTAGCTTCTCTGCACTTCCTATTTATTTAAGCGACTTGTATTTCTGTATTCCTGATTTTCCCGGAACATGTTTGTACTTCCTCCTTTCATCTATCAACTGAAGTATTTCTTCTGTTACCCATGGTTTCTTCGCAGCTACCTTCTTTGTACCTATGTTTTCCTTCCCAACTTCTGTGATGGTCCTTTCTAGAGATGTCCATTCCTCTTCAACTGTACTGCCTACTGCGCTATTCCTTATTGCTGTATCTATAGCGTTAGAGAACTTCAAACGTATCTCGTCATTCCTTAGTACTTCCGTATCCCACTTCTTTGCGTATTGATTCTTCCTGACTAATGTCTTGAACTTCAGCCAACTCTTCATCACTACTATATTGTGATCTGAGTCTATATCTGCTCCTGGGTACGCCTTACAATCTAGTATCTGATTTCGGAATCTCTGTCTGACCATGATGAAATCTAATTGAAATCTTCGCGTATCTCCCGGCATTTTCCAAGTATACCTCCTCCTCTTGTGATTCTTGAACAGGGTATTCGCTATTACTAGCTGAAACTTGTTGCAGAACTCAATTAGTCTTTCTCCTCTTTCATTCGTTGACCCAAGCCCATATTCTCCTGTAACCTTTTCTTCTACTCCTTCCCCTACAACTGCATTCCAGTCGCCCATGACTGTTAGATTTTCATCCCCCTTTACATACTGCATTACCCTTTCAATATCTTCATATATTTTCTCTATCTGTTCATCTTCAGCTTGCGACGTCTGAATGTATATCCGAACTATTGCTGTCGGTGTTGGTCTGCTGGCGATTCTGATTAGAACAACCAGGTCACTGAACTGTTCACAGTAACACACTCTCTGCCCTACCTTCCTATTCATAACGAATCCTACACCTGTTATACCATTTTCTGCTGCTGTTGATATTACCCGATACTCATCTGAACAGAAATCCTTGTCTTCCTTCCACTTCACTTCACTGACTCCTACTATATCTAGATTGAGCCTTTGCATTTCCCTTTTCAGATTTTCTAGTTTCCCTGCCACGTTCAAGCATCTGACAATGGTTTCCATTGCCTTCTGCATCCTCATGTCGTTTATCATTGCTGGTTCTTCCGCCTTTAGGGGCAATTTCCCACCCCTAGGACAAGAGAGTGCCCTGAACCTCTATCCGCTCCTCCGCCCTCTTTGACAAGGCCGTTGGCAGGATGAGGCTGACTTCTTATGCCGGAAGTCTTCGGCCGCCAATGCTGATTATTTATCAAAATTTAGACAGTGGCGGGGATCAAACTCGGGACCGAAGTCGTTTTGATTATAAATCAAAGACGCTATCCCTAGACCACGGGTACATTCTTCCACCTAGGCAGCAAAATAACCCATGACGGACGGAGCAAGGAGAACATCAAAACTAGATTGGCACTTGCAAAAAGGGCATTTCTGCTCAAGAAAAGCCTACAAGCATCAGACATTGGCCTTAATTTGGGGACGAAATTTCTGAGAAAATACGTTAGGAGAACAGCATCGTATGGTAGTGAAACATGGGCTGTTGGAAAACCGAAACAGAAGACAATCGAAGCATCTGAGTTGCGGGTCTGCAGACGACTGTTGAAAATTAGGTGGACTGGTAAGGTAGGAAATGGTTCTACGCAGAATCGGAGAGGAAAGGTATATGTGGAAAACACTGACAAGAAGAAGGGACATGATGATTGAACACCTGTTAAGATATCAGGGAATAACTTCCGTGGGTCAAGTGGGAGATGTTGAGGGGAAAAGTTGTGGAAGAAGACAGAGACTGGACTACATCCAGCAAATAACTGAGGACGTAGATTGCAAGTGCTCCTCCTCGACTTCATCTAAATCTACATCAAAACTCCGCAAATCACATGTAAGTGCCTTGCAGAGAGTTCATAGAACCACCTTCACAATAATTCACAATTATTCCAAACTCTAACAGCGGACGGGAAAACCGAACTGCTATATTTTTCCATGCGAGCTCTGATGTACTTTCTTCTTCTTTGTACAGGCCAACTAAGAACCACGAGATTCAGCTATTTCGTTTGGAGTGGACTTTGACGTTTGCCGAGTAGTTACGCATCCTCTGGCTGTGTCGTTCCTTCCTCTCCTGTGTCCAGGGGGCACCAGTCTTCTTTCTTGGTAGTCTGTCCTGGAACGTCGTTGTCTAAGCTTCTTCCTGAGTACTGTTCGATTCTTCAAGTTTCCCCTGTTATTCCTAGTTCCTGAAGATCTTTCTCCACTTCCATCAACCATGGTGACTTCCTCTTTTTCCAGTAACAGACAAGCTGGTTGGTCACTCTGTCACGGTGCATCCTATAAACGTGTCGATAATATGCTAGACATCTTTTCCTAGCCACATCTTCAATTCTTCCACAGTACTTGTAGAGCACTCGCTCTGGTCGCCTTTTATAATTGTCGCCTTTCTTGACTGCCCCAGTATCTTCCTCTCCTGGATTTTGGGCTTTTAGTAAGCCCCTTTCTACTGAGTATTAAACATTCTGAAGCATACAAGTCTTCAGGACGGATGACTGTCTGGTAGTGCTTCAGCTTAGTGTTACGGGAGAGAGATTTTTTATTATAAGCTGGTATGCCGGATCTAGCTTGTTGGCTCGAGTTAATAGTGCTTTTCCTTCAGATAAATTAGGTTCCAGCCATTCTCCCAAGTACTTAAACCCGTTGGTTTTCATGATCTCTCCGTGGTCTAGATGCGATGTACCAGGAGATTCACCTATGTGGGTGATGTACTACGTTTTTTCAAGTGATACGTGACGCCCAAACTTTGCCGCTTGTTGTCTGAGAACGTTGAGTTGTTTCACTGAAGTTTCTATTGAATCTTATAGAAGCGGTAGGTCATCGGCAAATGGCAGGCAATCAACATTGAGCCCATTGCACTTGCGTCCCAGAGAGATACCATTCGGAATCCCCTCTCGAGCTAACTCCTTCCGCCACTCTCTTATTACCTTTTCGAGGGCACAGTTAAAGAGGATAGGGGCAGACTATCTCCCTGTCTTACTCCCGATTTTATTTCAAAACTTTCTGAGAGGGTTCCTCTGAACTTAACTTGTGACTTGGTGTTGTTAAAAGTCTGTCGGGTGAAGCTGGTGGTCTTCTCATCTAGCCCTAGTTCTTGCAGAATATTCATTAGAGAAGGTCTATCAACTGAGTCATACGCCTTCTTGAAGTCAACGAAGATGACGACATACTCCTCACCAGACATGTCGTAGCACTGACTTCAGGTTCAGTATCTGTTCAGTACAAGAGCGTCCTCTTCTAAATCCTGCCTGGTATTCCCCTAGCTGTGCGTCCAGTTGAGATTCGGCGCTGTTTACTATGGCCTTGGAGAAAATCTTGTATGTTACAGGTATCAATGAGATTCCTCGATAATTATTGATGTCAGGGATGACTCAAGGCAGAGGTCCCGTCACTAGGTAATGTTTCAGTCTCCCAAATGTTTCTTAGGATTTCCGTCAACTTGCTTACAGTCTTGTCCCCCGCCTGCTTCGATAGTTCGGCCACTATTGACTCTTCTCCTGATGCTTTGTTGCTTTTCAAGGACTGGATGACTTCTATTACTTCTTCTTTCGTCCGTGGTTGCGATTTGGATGCTTGGTGCTGTCCTTGTAATCAAACAATGTGTCAGGTGAGTCACAGTTCAGGACATTCTCGAAGTACATAGCCAGAAGATAGCAGTTGTCTGTATCGTTGTAGGCTAGCTTCCCATCTGGTCCTCTGAAGTGGACTGTAGTGGCTCAGGTTCCCTTCAAACTTATGTAGAAATTCCTGGTGTTACTTTCCTTGAAGTCGTCATCCAGTTGTGTCAATTGGTCTTTTGTGAACTGCCGTTTTACTTGTCTGATGGTTTTGTCAGTTAACTTTCGTTGTTATGTGAACTTGTCTCTGTTCTCTTGTGTCTTTTGCTAGGTCCGCTTCAGCCACGCCATCTGTCTCAGCATCACTGCTTCCTCACAAATAATTGTCCACCCGGAATGTTTCTTTTGCTTCAGTAATGGTGCAGTCTCTGTGGCAATTTTCACTATGTTCTTCCTCAATTCATCGCAATCTCTACTTTCCAGTGATTCCAATTTCTCTGCGAACTCGTTTGCCAGTTGAAAGTTTTTCTATATAAAACTTAGTAAGCTTGAGTTACTTGGTTCTCTTAGCGTTCCTAGGCAGAAATCTCAGCTTAATTTTGGAGAGGTAGTAGTCAGAGTCCAAATTTGCTCTTCTCAACACTTCTACATTGTGGATCTCTCTATGTGATTTCCATGAGATGGCAATATGATCAATCTGAAATTCTCCCAAGAGGCTGTTGGGTGATGTCGATGTCATCTGCTTCCTTGGCTGTCTCTTGAAGGCCATTGACTTCATGACTAAGTTGAAAGCTATGCAGAGTGGCACAAGACGCTCTCCATTTCTGTTGGTCCGTTTGTGAGATGGGTATTCGCCTATGATGTCTCTAAATTTGCGCTCTTCCTCCAACTGCGCTTTGAAATCGCCAACTAGGATGACTGGAATCTTGCTGACAATGTCCTCTAGTTATTCCCAAAACTTGTCAGTACCTTCTGGGTTACACTTATTGTCCTCATCGATGGGAGCGTCAACATTTAGTACAGTGTAGATCTTGTCTGTGCCCCGGAACGTTGGTAGAGACACTCGATTACTGGGGAAGCTGAAGTCAGTTACTGAATCGATCATCTTATGGCTTAAGATGAATCCGGTCCCCAGGCGTGGAACATTCTTCATTTTCTTACGTCCTACCTTTCCTTTAAAAATACGATAGCCCTCTGAAAGAAAGGCATGTTCATCTGTAGAGCGCCAAACGCGGAGGTGGATTTGAAACCACCTGCGGTAGCAACTTCTGTGTGTTTGTCTCAATGATTTCCTTTATTTTATTATCATGATCGTTTCTCCTTATGTAGGTCGGTATCAACTAAATATTTTCGCATTCGTAGGAGAAAGTTGGTGATAGAAATTTCGTGAGAACATTTCACCACAACGACAAACGCCTTTGTTTTAATTATGTTCACCCTAAATCTTGTATCACGTGTGTGACACACTCTGCCATATTCCTCGATAATTCAAAGCGTGCTGCTCCTCTTTGAAAGTTCTCGGTATACTCCTTTAAACCTATCTGATAAGAATCCCCATCGCGCAGTATTACTCCAGAAAAAGGACGGAAAAACTTAGCGTCGGCAGTCACTCTGGTAGATCTGTTACATTATCTAAGTGCTCTGCCAATAAATCGCAGTCTTTGGTTTGCCTTCCCCACAACGTTTTCTGTGTGTTCCTTGCAATTTAAGTTGTTCGTAGTTGTAGCTCTTAGGCGTTTAGTTGAATTCAAGGCCTTTATATTTGGCTGATTTATCGTGTACCGATTTTAGCGCATTTCTTTTAGCACTCACATGGATTTACAATTTTCGCAACGTACAGATATCTTTTCTAAATTGTTTTGAAATTTGTTTTGGTTACTTTACTAGACGATAAATGATCATATCATCTGGAAGGAACCTAATACGGCTGCTCAGATAGTCTCCTAAATCGTTTGTAGTGATAAGAAGCAGCAGAGGACCTGTAACACTACCCTAAGGAACGCCAGAAATCACTTCTGTTTTACTCAACGACTTTCCGTCAGTTATTACGAACTGTGACAGGAAATCACGAATTACTTCACATAACAGTGCACATAAGCACGGAATTTCACTACAAGCCGTTTGTGTGGTGCAGTGACAATAGCCTTCTGGAAATCTAGAAATGAGGAGTGAACTTGAAACCCCTTGTCATTAGCACTCAACACTTCGTGTGAGTAAAGAGCAAGTTGTCTTTCATGAGAACGATGTGTTGACTGTGTGTCAGTAGACCGTTCTCTTCGAGGTAATTTCGTACATGTTCCAAAATCGTGCAGCATATCGACGTTAATGTTATGGGCCTGTAATTTAGTAGACTACTCTAACTACCTTTCTTGAATATTGCTGTGACGAGTGCAATTTTCCAATCTTTGGTTACGGATATTTCGTCGAGCGAGCGGTTGTATATGATTGTTACATACGGAGCTATTGAACTAGCATACTCCTAACGGAACCTAATTGATATACAGTTTGTGCCAAAAGATCTGCTTTTATTAAGCGATTTAAGTTGCTTCATTACTGTGAGGATATCTACTTGTTAGCTACTCATGCTTGCAGCTGTTTTTGATTCGAGTTCTGGAATATTTACTTTGTCTTGTTTGGTGAAGGAACTTCGGAAGGCTGTGTTTAGTAACTCTGCTTTAGCAGTGTTATCGATAGTATATCCATTGCTGTCGCGCAGGGGAGGCATTGATTGTGTCTTATCGCTAGCATAATTTACATACGATCAGAATCTCTTTGGATTTTCTGCGAGTTTTCGAGACAAAGTTTCGTTGTGGCAACACTGGAGATTAGCACAGGAGAGGAATTTGTGGCGCGGCTCACCAGACCAGTCAGAAGGCTGATGACTCCACAAATAAGAAAAAAATGGACAACAAAGCGTCGTTTGAAGTCGGAAAGGAATGTAATTACTCAGAATTTTTCAGGCAGATCATTCCGCAGTTGGGTTCGTGATAGCTGTATTACGTAACGGCAATGCAGTTCTGTTCAGATGGATTGCCAGAGTTGAAGGCAAATTACTGAGATGTCAGTGACTGAGCGGGCGATATAGAAAACAAAGTGCACATAAACACTGCAATTATTTTATTTGATTTTTAGATTTTATACGGCACAATCATAAGAGCAATTCACAATGCCGTTAGCTTTTCCATGCAGCGAAGAGTGCTCTGCAGATTGTCAATTGGCAGAAAGGGGAGACAATGTCACTATGAAATCTATAAAATGTTCTAAGTAACTATTTACGTAATGATTGAAAAGTGTAAAAATATACCTAAAGGAATATGCCGCAAACAGTTTCCAATGCATTGTTAACAGTACTAAAGTTAACAGTAGGTAGAGATCAGGGGTAATAGACGGAGTAGAGTCTTCTCTACGTCTATTCACACACGTTCAAAAAATGGTTCAAATGGCTCTGAGCACTATGGGACTTAACTTCTGAGGTCATCAGTCCCCTAGAACTTAGAACTACTTAAACCTAACTAACCTAAGGACATCACACACATCCATGCCCGAGGCAGGATTCGAATTTGCGACCGTAGCGGTCGCGCGGTTCCAGACTGTAGCGCCTACAACCACTCGGCCACACCGGCCGGCCATTCACACACGTCTATATTCGTGAAGGGAACAGCTATTTCGTCTCATTTTATTGTTGTCTTCATCAGTATAATATGATAAGGTTGTAAGCAATTTTTAAACACTGTAAAAAGTTTAAAACAGTTTTAAATCTCAGTATTTGTGAAGAGAAGTAGGGAGAATGGTGAGATGGCGGGGATCTCCCAGAGCATCATCATTATGCGGTTATGTAAAACAAGGAAATTACTGGACGAGAAAAATAGTTAAGTGCAATAAATCAGTCTAGAAAATGAGTAAAAACAGTTTTATTATGTTTGTTAGCAGACATGAACTTGAAGTGTATTTGAGTTAATGCACAATAAAATGGCACACATACCTCGCACTACTTATACCATTTATCATTTACAGTCAGTCGGATGAATGACCTTCAGTTCTGGAGGCAGGGTTATGTATTGGGAAATAATGAGAGTTAAGATCCAAAATGTGACTATGGATGTAGGGGTAAATCGTATGCGTAATAATTTGGAGACCACAGTCTAGTCTGAATCACTTTAGACAATCGTGCTATTATCGAGCATAGAAAACAAATTACTTGACAAAAATGTCGGGTACACGTTTATGAACTCTGCGTAACGGTCGTTCGCCGTCCTCATAATCTACGGCTGACCATTACACATACAGTTAAGACTTCATTACGAGCAAGGAGCCACATACATTGTCAGACGAAGGAAAAGCTAGTCAATTTAACTACAAACAGCTTTGTGTATTCAAATGCAAACTAATTTTGGAGTTGCTACTGTAGGAGAAATAATTGATCCTTGACGATTTATGCCACCTTTGTTATATATGAAAATGTAATCAGTAGTGTTATTTTCCTGAAAACTAAGATTTCAGTATCTTCCCTTTATAAGCAAGTTACCAGATGTATTTCTTAGAGAGAGGTCGCAGAAATGGTAACATACTTCCTGCTATTACAGCAACCTCATTGCGTACCCCACATTGTAAACTGATGTAAAAGTAGATTTAGATGTCACTTTGTGTCCTTAACCATTTTCTGACTTATTAATAAAAAAACCGCTGTAGTTGCTGTTGACAAGATTACTGCGTCCAGTACCGACTTTGGCGTTTATGGTGGTTATTTTGAAATGGTTGTTATAAATGTCATATGTATGATAGACATGTTATGTTACGATATGTTGACCGGGGACCTAGAAACGAGGGAGAGGCTCCATCCCCGCCGCAGCGACAGTGGTCCACAACCCCACGACGACTACCGCAGTCCACTTCACCTCTCCGCCACCCCACACGGAACCCAGGGTTATTGTGCGGTTTGGCCCCCGGTGCAACCCCCCCCCCCCCACCCCTCCCCAGAGGGAATGTCTCACACCAGACGAGTGTAACCCCTATGTTTGCGTGGTAGAGTAATGGTGGTGTACGCGTACGTGGAGAACTTGTTTGCGCAGCAATCGCCGTCATAGAGTAACTGAGGCGGAATAAGAGGAACCAGCCCGCATTCGCCGAGGCAGGTGGAAAACCGGCTAAAAACCATCCTCAAACTGGCCGGCTCACCAGACCTTGACACAAGTCGGCCGGACGGATTCGTGCCGGGGACCAGGCGCTTCTTCCAGCTCCGGAAAGCTGTGCGTTAGACCGGATATGTATAACAAAAGTACAGGTACAATGTATAGCTTACAGTATACTGTAGAGAAGCAAAGTGCAAATGGTAAAAAGTACATGACAGGTTGATTTAAAATGCTACGTGCCCAATGATATCGTGAGAAATAATCGCTTGTCAGGGTTACGTAAGTTGTGTAATTCATTGCAACATAAATATTCTTTGAGTTTAAGAAGATTTACATCTTGACATAATGGTAAATTCCAAAATGATGTTTTACGAATAAGAAGTTAAAACAGTTGTTTTAGATTTAATGAAAGTATGAAACAGCTGCACTTGATGGAGCATCCAAGTAAAGTGTAGAATTATGTCCTCTAGCGTGAAAAGGCTGAACGACAGGGAACTGCGGGGGTCGTTAGTGTAGCTTGGAAGCTTCGTGGACTGCTTAAGAAGCATGTTTATAAATATTTAGTTACAGCTACTAACTTTCGGAGTAACTTTAAAGGGATTATCAACAACAAAACGGCAGATGTCCGATATACTCATACTATTGAGTATGCATTTTCGTTTAGTGTCGTTTCTTCGATTTTTTTCAGACGGTTGTACTTTTGTAATTCTTCGCACATGTCCATTGAGTATCCCTTCTTCATTCTGTGAAGAGTTACGAGATTGTTTTCGATACCGTGTACCATGTGACTCTTCTGCATAGTGTGAATTTCGAAAGTGGATTTATTTCCTGTTTTTTCCTCCTATTTAATTCTGCGTGTTCCTTGAGTCGTATTTTAAAATTCTCTCTCGTTAGTCCAATGTAATTCTTGCATTACGTTGATGTCGTGTAGTAGGAGGTGTAAATGTGAACTATTTTACGATTTTATTAAATCTAAAATGTTACATTTACTCTTTTGTAATTTGGAAGTTACGAATACGCCAAGGCATAAATTCTTTTTAACCCTAAGAATGATTTTGAAATATGCTTGCTTCTAACGATTTCATCGGGCATGTAAAATTTTAAATAAATCTAACTAGTACTTTTATCATTTGGATGTTGCTTCTGTACAGCACAATGTAAGTTATATACTGTGCCAGTACTTTAATTACACACATGCCTTATTTTTCATCCTCTATTATGTACACTTTTTAAACAGGATCAACATTAAAAAACCGGCCGATTGCAGGTACAGATTCCTCGCTGTGAATGTAGGAAAAATGTTCCATGAACTGCGATCCAGAAATGCATCATTGCCACAATAGATGGCGCTGACGAGTGAAAGTTCCTCTGACCACGTGCTGTGTGCTCCTTGTTTGTTCCAATCTGTGTGATTAACACAGCGTACTATAAGCAGCAGAATGGTCCTGTGTTCATGTCGAGAAAAAGCCGAGATGGTGTTTGTGTATGGCCAAGCAGGTGGAAACCGTCGAGAGACAGCATGGCTGTACCTAAACAAGTACCCTCACAGACAGCAACCACATCACGCAACATTTCAAGACCCTTTTGGGTGCTTGTGTGATCGTGAATCCTTCTAGACAGACAAACGTGCAGGGAGGCGGCGGACTGTGTGCGCATCAGATTTGGACAGCCGGATCCTATAGGACGCTGAGACGAACACTGGAACAAGCTGCAGGCAAGTGGCCCACCAACATGGTGTGAGCCAAAGTACGATTTTATGTACCCCTATCACCTCCAACGAGGATTATCAGCAGCGGTTTCACTCTACTAGCTTGATTTTGTCGATGATTTTTACACCAAACCGTCAAAATTGTGGGATTTCAGTCGTCAGTCGCCTTTACCGACAAAGCATTCTTTACCAGAACAGGTTCAAATGGCTCTGAGCACTATGGGACTCAACTGCTGTGGTCATAAGTCCCCTAGAACTTAGAACTACTTAAACCTAACTAACCTAAGGACATCACTCACATCCATGCCCGAGGCAGGATTCGAACTTGCGACCGTAGCGGTTGTGCGGTTCCAGACTGTAGCGCCTTTAACCGCTCGGCCACTCCGGCCGGCACCAGAACAGGCATCATCAGTCTGCATAATCGTCATCTGTAGGGAGGCGTCTAAACAGCATCAGTTCAGCATCAGTGTGTGGGGAGGGATTCATAGCGACCATATACTTGGATCGGTTGTCATTCCACAGTTTCTCGTCAGAGGAACGTACCTGGACTTCCTGCGGAATACTATGCCCGAGCTGTTTGAGGATGTCCCTTTGGCTATACGACAGGTTACGTGGTTTCTGAATGACGGAGCGCCACCCCACTTCCGCATTACATTGCGCCGACACCTAAACAACTTCCTCCTCGGTCGTTGCATAGGACGTGGAGGCCTTGTAGATCACTGGACTTAAACCCCTTGGATTCTTTACCTTTGGGGGCACCTGAAAAGCGTTGCGTATACTGAACCAGTTACTGGTATGTGGACCCTGCAACACTTGGTACACAACACCTATGACGCTATTCGGACAGAAAGCGAAAGAATGCGGCAATCCATGGTGCGACGTGTGAATGCATGCGTTGCGTCCCTTGGAGGCCACAACGAACATCTGTTGTGACGTGGACGCGCTACAGCTCTATACTGTGTCCCGGAATGATTTGTTATCGATGCACGCACACCGTCCATTTCCGGGTACATGTTGATAGGACCAATCTTTCTCCGTTTGCAGTCAGGAAACCGTCCCTGCAGTTTGTCGGTTTTATTAATTATCATTCTGAATATCTGAAATATTTATAGCAGTTATCAGAAACACCTGAAACGGACAAATACGAAGGCGGAACCAGTAGCTGACTCAAGAAAATCCTTAAGAGTAAATGGAGCGATTTTTTATAAAGGGGGGTGGGATCTCAAACGGGCTGACTTGGAGCAGGAGAGGCACCACAGGACATTTTATTTTCTACTGTCTATACTTTTCCAAATAAATTCATAAAACTTTGTCAGCATGACCAGGAAGGATTCAAGATTCAAACTCATAGCAGTGGAAGTGCAAAATCATAACAAAATAATTTTTTTTACATGTGAAATCTCATCATTTTTTCGCTTACTATTGGCTGCATATGTTGCTATAGGTACACTTTTCTTCATAAGTAAGAGAGACTCTTCGATAAATTTTGCACAGCATACAAACCATACTTGCAGGTGTCTGAAACTATAGAATCTTTTTAATTTATAAAAAAATGAATGAGCTGTTACGTTTTAAACTTCATGTTTAGTAAAAAATCAAATTTTGTAGTTAATTATCTCAATTTTTACCACAGTTTTTAATAGATTTGGAAAAGTCTAGAGTTTCATACACCTGTAAATATGTTTTGTATGCTGTGCAAAATTCATCAAAGAATCTCTTACTTGTGAAGAAAACTGTGCCTATGGCAACAAATGCAGCCAACAGTAAGTGAAAAAATGATGAAATTTCATTTCTAAAAAAAAAAATTATTTTGTTATGTTTTTGCACTTCCACTGCTATGAGTATGAATCCTAAATCCTTACTGGTCATGCTGACAAAGTTTTATGAATTTATTTGTAAAAGTATAGACAGTAGAAAATAAAATGTCCTGAGGTGCCTCTCCTGCTCCAAGTCGGCCCTTTTGACGTCCTACCCGCCTTAAGTAAAGAAATCACAGCACCAAACATAACTAGTAACTATTTATAAACATAAGCTTCCGCAACCATTGTCACAGTCAATAATTTTTTTCTAGGTTTGTGACCGCATTGTCAGTATGTAAAACTACCGATGTTCTGGTCACAGTTGCAAGTGACCTTCTTTAGGGTGCAGTAAGGACCGAAACTTCCGTTGTTTTTCATATTGATAATGCGATGAAAAACACAGCAAAATTTAATTGATAGTAACTAGTCGTTCTGTTTGTGGTTTATCCAGCTGAAGAACAGTGGAGTGGCAGAATGCCGTGCTGTGAGATCCACCCCCGCGTGATGACGCCAGAGGACGAGGAGAGGGAGCTGGAGGCGTTCCCCGTGGAGTGGCTGCCACCAGGTGAGATGCAGAGGAGCAGCGAGGTGGCGGCCTTCTACAGCGGGGCCTCCGTCCTCCTCACGGGCGCCACTGGCTTCGTCGGCACCCTCGTGCTCGAGAAGCTGCTGCGCTCCTGCCCCGGCGTGTCCGCAGTCTACGTGCTCGTCAGGGACAAGAGGGGCGTGCCGCTGCGGGAGCGACTACGTTCTCACCTGGAGAAACAGGTGCCAGCGAGCTCGTTCAAATGGCTCTGAGCACTATGGGACTTAACATCTGAGGGAATCAGTCCCCTAGACTTAGAACTACTTAAACCTAACTTAACGTCATCACACACATCCATGCGCGAGGCAGGATTCGAACATGCGACCGTAGCAGCCGCGTGGTTCCGGACTGAAGTGCCTAGAACAGCTCCACCACAGCGGCAGGCATAACACCGAGCCTAAGGGCTATAACGTGCTGTATTGCACCACAAAACTGCTCCTCTAAATACTCTCAATAACAAAATAAATTGCCAGTCGATAGTATCCAAATACACTACTAGCCATTAAAATTGCTACACCACTAAGATGACGTGCTACAGGCGCGAAATTTAACCGACAAGAAGAAGATGCTGTGAAATGAAAATGATTAGCTTTTCAGAGCATTCACACAAGGTTGGCGCCGGTGACGACACCTACAACGTGCTGACATGAGGAAAGTTTCCAACCGATTTCTCGTACACAAACAGCAGTTGACAGTCGTTGCCTAGTGAAAGGTTGTTGTGATGCCTCGTGTAAGGAGGAGAAATGCGTACCATCACGTTTCCGACTTTGATAAAGGTCGGATTGCAGCCTATCGGGATTGCGGTTTCTCGTATCGCGACATTGCTGTTCGCATTTGTCGAGATCCAATGACTGTTAGCAGAATATGGAATCAGTGGGTTCAGGAGGGTAATACGGAACGCCATGCTGGATCCCAACGGCCTCCTAACACTAGCAGTCGAGATGACAGGCATCTTATCCGCATGGCTGTAACGGATCGTGCAGCCACGTCTCCATCCTTGAATCAACAGATGGGGACGTTTGCAAGATAACAATCATCTGTACGACCAGTTCGAAGACGTTTGCAGCAGCAGGGACTATCAGCTCCGAGACCATGGCTGGGGTTACCCTTGACACTGCATCACAGACAGGACCGCCGGCGATGGTGTACTCAACGACGAACCTGGGTGCACGAATGGCAAAACGTCATTTTGTCGGATGAATTCAGGCTATGTTTACAGCATCATGATGGTCGCATCCGTGTTTGGTGACATGGCGGTGAACACACATTGGAAGCATATTATTCGTCATTGCCATACTGGCGTATCACACGGTGTGATGGTATGGTTGCCATTGGTTATACGACTCGGTAACCTCTTGTTCGCGTTGACGGCACTTTGAGCAGTGGACCTTACAATTTAGATGTGTTACGACCCGTGGCCCCACCCTTCATTCGATCCCTGCGAAACCCTACATTTCAGCAGGATAATGCACGACCGCATGTTGTAGGTCCTTTTGCGGGCCTTTCTGGATACGGAAAATGTTCGACTGCTGCCCTGGCCAACACATTCTCCAGATCTCTCACCAATTGAAAACGTCTGGCCAATAGTGGCCGCACAACTGGCTCGTCACATTACGCCAGTAACTACTATTAATGAACTGTGGTATCGTGTTGAACCTGCATGGGCAGCTGTACCTGTACACGCCATCCACGTTATGTTTGATTCAATGCCCAGGCGTATCAAGGCCGTTATTACGGCCAGAGGTGGTTGTTCTGGGTACTGATTTCTCAGGATCTATGCACTCAAACTGCGTGGAAATGTAATCAGATGTCAGTTCTAGTATAATATATTTGTCCAATGAATACCCGTTTATCATCTGCATTTCTTCTTGCTGTAGCAATTTTAATGGCCAGTAGTGTAGAATGTCATCTCGTGTATGTGTTGACAAATACTAATGATTTACAAAATTAATCAAAAGGAAGCCTTAAAATTGGGTACATCTGTAACCACCCATTGATGGGACAATACGTTACGTGACGGAGTAACGCCAAGGCCGCGATCAGGCAGGACTGACACCCCTCAGTCACGGGTTGTTTGGTTGGAGATGCACTCCACTGTGCGCAAAGGCGCTAATTTTTGTCATTAACAATGAAGCATTTACTGTTCCACGTTCCACTGTGTATCCATTAACGTCAGTGAGCAATGGCAGCGCCCAGCGACGGTGCACACCGGGCCATCTCGACCACTGCAGCGGTACAGGCACGTACTCAATACTGTTGACTTTAGTTATCCTTCTTTGCTCCAAATCAGGCCGAACCCAATCCTCCACTTAATATACTCTTGACATCACTCCTCTAAGCTCAGTAAACAGGTTATTTTACTATTATTTTCGTTTTCTTAGTCATTACGTATACACTAGCGTTACTTTTTCCCTTAACGTAGAACACACGTACTCAAATTCATTGTCTCGTTTCCACCTCACATAGTTAGGAACATATTATTTTTATACTTCGATAACTATTTTTTATTCGCTACTGGTAATCCAGCTAACAGGTACCTGATGACGTGTTGATCCTGAACGACATACAGGTTTTCGTCCAATGAAGATGGTGATTACACAAATCGCCATTAGAACCACTACAGTTCTGAAAATTGTGACACTTGCGATAATCGTGACGCTGACTATTATGACAGTGTTACACATGCTGGAGCATCGGTTCTGCTGACATTCGACCCTCCTGTGATGCTACTACATCTTCAAATAAACGTAGGAAATTCGGGCACGAAGTATCACCCAGCAAGGTTAAATTCTGACCAGACAATATATACGATGTCTTCTGCTGCCTATACAAAACTGGCTCTGTCAAATTAATAGTAAATGTACCAGTGGCTGTAGCAAGGAGACAGTATTTCATGACCACTAATTATTATCCTGCCATTCTGAAATTCCATTCTACTCATGCCCTTTCGATTTCCATGTTCATAGCAGTTTATCACTTCTGGGCAAAAGTCGCATGCATGCCCACTCTGTGTCAATAACGATGTGGTGACAACACTTCCCTTTTACGCTCAGTTGTTTCCGTCTCTTCCAAGAACAGTTCTACCTCACATGCCTTTTCTCCAGTCTGAACCATTCTAGTTGCTCAGATCGTAACACTTTTTTTGTGACACTCCCATAGCTGCTCAACGTATATACTGCTCCTGACCCGAAGAGGTGTATGACAACCAAAAGCGTCACACACATCCTCGACGCAGCTAGTGACACGTCACCTGGTAGAAAGGAATCTGTAACTTTTTCCTGTGTCAAAAAAGTGCATTATTACAGTTAACCATATACTGAAAACGCTAGTATTACCCCTGTCTCCCAATGCAAAACATTATCAAAATTTCTCCCAAAATACACAATTCATAATAAAATAAAAAATAAACACATAACACCCCAAACAAACAACATAAAACAGATTACTATGATACACTATGATGATGTCTATGTGCATCACGTAGTTTGTGTGACCTCGTCAGCTTCTTCCGCTTTTCAAATTGGTATCCTGGGCTAATGACGATATAGGCAATTGTGGCAAAGTATCTATAGATCCTTCATATGGCTTCATTCATCCCACAACATCAATAGCAGTTTCTATTGGTAATTGCAAGTTAACATTGTCAAGTAGTGTCATTTCTATGAGCCGATGTTGTCCTTTGTATAAGGTTAAGAACATCATTGTCCTACCCTTATGTGTGTAGGGATTTGTTACTTAAACCCGCCAACGTACTTGACAGTGGATGACCTACCCAAATGTTATCCTGGCCCTTTTAACGCTTGATCCTTTGTATTCGCTTTTTTCACTCTCTGTCAAATATCACGTAAGATTTACGAAGATGTCTTCACTGAAAGCCCGATTCTTCCATCCCCAGTCTTCACTACAAGAAAGGGAGAAGGTATTTTCCTGCTGTACACCACCTTATATTGTGACAGACCAGACGCACTATTAATTTTAGAGTTTTACTGAGAAATGACGACTGGAAGATAAACATCCCAGTCGTCATGATAGGTATTCATAAAAGGACTCACCATCCTTGCCCTTCGGCAATGCTCACATCCTACACTTGCAAAACTCAAACCCTTCTACTTAAATTATTGGTGTTACTATGCTTTTTCCCACATTTATGTACCTCCTCATAATCAAAATCGCTTAGTTTCAAAGCACACGATTCCAACTTACTCAGTGGATCCTTTAGGCCCAGTAACCACTTAGTCTGTTACAACGACAAACGTTATGCCATATAAGTAACAACTCAAGCACTTCACACCATAAATAGCCATAAACACCTCTTTCTCTGTCATAGAATAATTCTGCTCCACTTTATTCTGTCGTCTTGATGGTTATGCTACAAGGTGTTCTTTACCATCCAAATCCTGACAAAGAAAACATCCAGCCTCTAGATTACTTGCATGACATGATAAAATAAATTCCCTACTAACATCTGGAAGTACCAATACTGAACTCGCTGTTAATGCCTGTTTTAAATTCTGATACACAGTTTCACTGTCACCTGATCACTGAAACGTCACTTCTTTGCCCAACACCATAGTCAACAGTTCAGGAATTTCAATAAAGTAGTTACAGAGCCCAAAAAACGTCTGAAGCTGTTTTGTTACCTGTGGTGGCATAAAATCACAGACTGCGTAAATGGAATTTGGATCAGTTTTGACAACCTCCTGCTTAACCACATGACCTAAGTAAACCACTTGCGTTGCTGCAAGGTGATATTTTTCGATACCGAGCATCAATGATACTATGAACAACCTCTTGAAGACTTCCTCCAGCCTCTGCACATGCTCTTCCATATTCTAACAAAATATAATGATACCACTGAGATGAACCGTCTACTTTTTTGGTTTTAGTCCTCTGAGTTCTCCGACTAGTAGATTCTGGAAGGTAGTCGGTGCAGTCTTAAGAGCAAATGGCTTTCCACAGCATTGATAATGGGCCTAAGGTACTGTAAAAGTGGTCTTCGGATGGTCCTGAACCACTTCCAACTGATGACAGCCACTTCTCACACTGACCCATCTTGTCCACAGTCTCCGTCGTATTTGGTGTTGTATGTGCATCTGTAGTAGTCATTGCATTCAGGTAGCAGTAATTATGACAAAACGTGCATTATTTCGTGCCATCTGATGATTTTTTGTGACAGTGGCGATGCTTGTACCTTGCAGCGATGCAACACTAGCAGATTCCCAGCTAAAACAAGATTCCTCAGAGTTCGATAGTGTACTGCAAAAGGTCAGTTTTTACATGATATTTGCTTATAAATTCAAGTCGCAAGATCACACAGTATCTCTCACTGACATGTGACAACTCCTCCACGTAGTCCTGAAAATTCCTCGCTCCAGTAGTGAAACTGAGCACTGTCGATCCCTCATGAAGCTACATCATTCTGACCCATTCCATGTAATTTATATCGTGGAGTCCAAATTAGCTACCGACATACGAGTCGCTCTACTTACAAAAAACTATGCTCCATTCCATTAACTACGGTCTCCAGGCAACGCTCCACCAGTGCAGTGGATTTTTCGGTGTTCTGTTTTACTGGGAACGCCATCCGACGTTTGCGGAATTCCCATTGGCTAATGAACACTTGTTCTGACGCTATCAATTCTGATTATTACTGTGACACTCAAGCGCCTACTAGCGCGCTACCGCACATCTTTAACACCAAGGTCGCCGACACAGTTTCTTCATGTGGCGTGAGCGCAGAGATTTACAAACTCGGACGAAGAAAATATCCATCTATCCCAACCCCTTCCTCCAGTTTTGCAACCACTATAACAGCAGAATGTGGATAGTCATCCCTCACACTGCTGAACATATCCACTAGCAATCCTATCCCAAACACACCCAACGCCCTGTTTTCAACTGCTTGCAAAATAAATCTACCCATTTCCACATTCTGCGTTAATTCATACGCATGGAAGTTGACTTCACGGAATTTATCCTAAATGCCTCAATTGATTTCTTATGTTTCTGTGACAGACTATTAAGAAACTCTCTGAAAAACCTTTCTCTGTCGTCTTCTTTTTTTTTTCGTCATTGTATATTCCCTACTCAAAGTGCTCCAACTTCTGTGCTTTATTCAGTCTTTCATGGTAAAAGACGTATGAGATTGATTCGCTAACCAAACGTAGCCTGGTCATATTCAAACATGTTTCATCCAACCAATTCCATATCTAAGCGGCAGCCTTTAGATCACTAACAGAATCAACGCAAGAAATGTGTACAGGAAATAGCACCTTCGCCCTTACTGGCTCCACTTGCCTATGCATCTCTATGGAGGCTGTTCGCCCACTTGCTGCGCAATACGCCGTTATATTTTTGCAGTTCAGTTACTTGGTTCTCCAGGGCTTCAGTCGTCTCCTGTGCACACGCTGCTCATGTTTCCGCCATTTGTGAAACCTCCAACCAATTACACAACAGCAAAATTACGTGACAGCACACAAATATGATGCAAAGTTCACTAGACCTTACGCCCTACTATAGCCCAACGAGATTTAGAACACTGATGTGCCAGGAAGCGACAAATGTAATATTTTTATAGGAACTGTCTCGCATGCGCTGCTATTGTGAGCCATGGATGACCTCACTTGATCTGCTTCTCTTGGCTTGTAAGCTTTCTAATCACCTCAGGTTATTTTGATAGTTGCCATCGATAGACCATACAGTCTGAAGAGTATTACAGTTCTTGCCACAGCACGCAATGTGTTTGCTCCTGTCTTTGGAATAACAACTTAGATGTATTTATGTGACTCCTGTTACCAAAAGACTATATGACTCACAAACACTGCACAAGTTCCGACCAGTCGTTTGCTGCTGTTGCACAGCAGAATAGAAAGTAGGTGCAGGAATAAAATTTGGTTGGAACTGACGTGCTGCCAAGTCAAGCACGTCCATTGAGTGCGCAGTGTAGGTGTAACCAATGCCATCACTTAAAAGAACAGAAGTGCAAACAAGCAGTGACATCATTGCGTCACAGTGTGCAAGAGGGAACGTCACGAACACCAGAACCGGCACTTATATGACACTGCATGGCAGACACAACGCTGTAATGGGGCTGTGTGTAGTAACTTCACCTAGAGATGACACAACAACGCCTTTTGGGCTGCAAATTTTCTATAAAGGAACTCTGTGACATCATCAAGTTAAACATTAGGCTAGGCAGGAGCGATGACAGGCTCAGAAAACAGAAGCACCAGTTACTGACTCGTATAAAACCCTCACCCTCTTTCACTCTGGCCACTCCATCGGCATCACTGATACTGATGAAAGGCCATCTCCGCTACTTCAAGGATGAACTGTTGAGTACAGTGAAGTGTCACCAGTCGCCACCAGCTCAAGGTCAACAGTTACAATTGTGCAGCTGTCTGGCTGTGGAGGGAATTTCAAATCTGCGAGCTGCATTCCTACCGGTCACATCTACGTCTACTCGAAGATGAGGGCCAGGCCAATCTTCCATGAATGAACAACCGATCTACCTGTCTGTGAGCTGTTCAGTTTAGGGACAGGGTGTATGCGCCGCCACTCCTAGGCAGTCCATATACTGCCATATGTTGAGACTGCCTCCTGGGCTGTTCTTTGTGTCACTGTTGGGTCTGTCGCCTACACGTCATCTCGACAACCAACAACAGGGCCACGTAAATTCCTGGGGCCAACCCAGAGCGTAGCTTCGCTTAACGAGAACGCTGTGACTCCGACAGACGCCTACACCCATGCTGGGCTGCTGCGACACGCCCACCACCCTTCCTAAAACGGAGGCCTGCTTCAGCAGATCCCTCTCCGAGCGCTGACTGCTACCCTGTGCCTCAGGACAAGAAAAGGTTCGGCATGGCCGCCACCACATGGCACTTTGAGGCAGATAGAGTGACTGTAAAACCCTAGGAACCAAATGAGTGTTAAATGAATCATGTCTCATAAGAATCCAGCAGTCCACAGGACTCTGTCACTACACATCTGCTCGAGTTCCTTACATTCATGTAGAAGGTCGCATCTACTGGGCTCCTAAAAATTTGGTGTCAGAAGACCCTGCAGTCATACAAATTTGGGGCTATAAGCTGTGATTCTGAAGTCCTGCGGATTTGGCGCCAGGCGTGCTGACGGCTGTCACTGCTATCGACGAGCCACGTCAGCACATCAGCAGCGATCGACATGTGTCATTAAGTGGCACAATGACTGACCAGTGTTTGTTTGCTTGTTTTCTTCCTTCTTTTATTTTGGAGCCATGTTGAGTAAGAAGTATTTGCATTCTAACTTGAGAGTGACATTGCTGAGAGCACAAAAACCTGCAGAATTATTGCAGTTATTTGGTAACTAGAGGGGAGAGTACTTACGGCCAAGTAGGTGCCAGTACTGTAGTCTATCAGGGCACGAATCACCATCTAATAAACAGTGCCACCAAGGTGTAAGACCTGTAGACGCGTGGCAGTGTTCTGAGTCCCACTGGGTTTGACATGAGGGACAGATTAATTTAGTTTTACTTGCTCATTGATATTGCTTCGGTATACTAGTTTTTCACTTGTTCTCGATTGTAATTCAAAACAGGGGTTACGCAATGGCCAGAAACACATGCAGCAACTTTCAATCTAGCCACTGAAGTTTTGACATTCGGTAGCCACGTTACTTTAGGATGAAACAGAGCGAAACCAGGCTTGCGAATGCCTGTATAGGGAACTGGAAATATTATGCACCGCAACTGGGCTGATCCAATCGCCGAGAGGCGATACCAAGGCGATATAATAAGCGTATCTGCCCCAGCCATTGATCCGATGGCTGCTAGTCTCATTACACCTTTTCGGGAAAAATTTTGGAAATTTCTGGTGAGATGTTATTGGATAAAACTGCTGAGGTTTACGGTCCCTAAGCGTACACACTGCTTAATCTAACTTAAGCTAACTTACGCTAAGGACAACACACACACACCCATGCCCGAGAGAGGACTCGAACCTCCGACGGGGTAAGCCGCGCGGACCGTGACAAGGCGCCCCAGACCACTCGGCTACCCCGCGCGGTTTTTCGGGAAAACTCCCGAGGCTGTATCTGCCTTTCTGTATGATATGAGGGAAGGAGCTCACCCAGGGAATTGGTCCGATGTGACGTGCCCGTCGGTGGCTAAGTTATGGGTAACAGGTGACGCTACAACGTATGTCAGATACCACGAAGATCTTAGTAAAATTCAGGCATTTGACCATCTGGCCGATGGGCTTACACAACGTTATCATAACCAAACAGTGCTACATTTTTCAGCGAAAAGCTCGTGACATTAACATAAAATGACAATGCGTAGAGGTGTTCTCTGACAGAAATCACGAGAAGAACTAGCAGACTTATGAACTGACACACAGTGCTAAGGCGGATAGAAATCTACTGCAGGAAGCAGAAAATAAGGCTTTATGCGTGTTTTTGAAGGGTATTTCAGCAGATATGTCACAACAGATGAGGACAGAAAATCCTTATGATTCGTCATAAACTATTAGGATTGCTACGCAGTTTGAGGAAAGAGATATTGTTGCTCAGAAACGGAATGGCCGTGGCGTTTTCTCCTCTGGCGTCAGATGCTACATGTGTGGACGAGGGGGTCACGTGAAGCAGCAATGTCGCCGGGCAGAGTGCTCTTGGGCATAAGGCAGACGATTGCAAAATTAGGAAGCAGGAGAAGAATTATTTATATGAACAAATATTTAAAGTAGTTACTGATCATGCTTCCCTTAGGTGGCTATTGGGACTGAAAGACGCTTCTAGCAGAATAGCATGGTGTGCACTGAAGCTGAGCGAGTTTAATTATGAAGTGACGCATAAACCAGGGAAGACACGCACTAATACGGACATGCTAAGCAGGAAATTTGCAGCTCTGCAGGCACTAGGCACAAACTTGTCAAAATGGCAAATGAAACAAGCAGCTGACATATACTGTCAGGTTTTAGGGTGCAGCCACAGTTCGTGACACACAGCAGTTTGCTCTGCAGAAGTGCAAAGTGTAGTATGCACATGGAGGGTCCTGCATTGATCAGAAATTAAATACTGCAACAAGCACATGACCACCTGACGGTGGGTCACGAGCGATGTAAACCGACAAGACGGATGTGGAGCCGAAATAATGTAACATTTATTGTACTGTATCATTTAACAGAATAGAAGCTAAAATCAGTATATTGTGACAACTATAGATCACTTTTCCCGGTCTGTGGCAATGACAGAAATTCCAGACAAGCATGTAAGCAGGATCACAAACGAGATGGTTAACAATTGGATACTAACATTGTCGTGCCCAATACTGTAAATACAGATCCAGGTACAAATTTTTATGTCAGACCTGCTGAAGCAGTTACGCCGGCTGCTTCATACCTGAAAACTTCGCAGCGGTCCTTTCCATACATGAACAAAAAGGCTTAGTTGTAAAATTTCGAAAATTTAAATCATTGTATGAGTAGTCAGCCTGATAACATGGACATGTAACTACGTTACGTCGTGTCAACATATAATTCTAAAGTACACACAAGTGCAGTTCTTTCACCATACAAGATGATATAAGACGGGATGTTGCCATCTCGTTTCCATGTTATGAAAATTAAATTAAGTGCTAATGAGGAATCGGTGGAGAAAAATAAGGAAACGATTAAGAGAAGTTTGGTAGAAGGTCAAACAAGCGAATACAAAGTCATTCAAACATCAGGAAATGATGGCGGTATGTGGGGGGAAGTTGTTGCAATATTGAGTGGATCAGTGTGTGTTGGTAAAAAACCTGTAAAGATCAAAATGAAGAACAACAAGGAAGTTTTTAATTAAGTATCAGGGACAACAGCGAGTAGCAGAGATGATTTCACCCGTAAATCTGAAGGTGCAGCTTCCAACGAAGACATCGATTTCCATAAATACAAGCCAAGCCACACCCTTCAGCTGAGTGGCAGACAACCTGCCACAAATTCCAACACCACAGCCCGCCATGAGAGTGATCGGAAAAGTCTCAGAAATAAATGACTGTTAATTGAATGTTGATCCATTGGGGTTGAAGCGTAGATATCTTTTATAATGGATGTGTTAGTAGAAGTCACTTCAAATCTATCGCTAAATTCTAGAGTCCCCTTTCCTGTATAAATCATTTTCCCTACCCTATGATCTTGACT
The DNA here is from genome assembly GCF_021461395.2 of Schistocerca americana. Taxonomy (NCBI): domain Eukaryota; kingdom Metazoa; phylum Arthropoda; class Insecta; order Orthoptera; family Acrididae; genus Schistocerca; species Schistocerca americana. The sequence continues at coordinate 1,081,726,472 of NC_060120.1, forward strand.
AACCTTCTTTTCTTATATCTCTCTTCACTCTTAAGGATATCCAAACGCATTGACACGCCGCTTCCAGATCTTGGGGAGACGAGTCCGATCAGGTAATATTAACGGCAAGTACTGTTGAGTTGGCCAGCATGAATGAGGTTTTTAGATGGTTTTCACATCGCACTAGATAAGTACTAGGCTGGTACCCGCATCCAAAATCAGATAAAAACCAACAAAATTTTTAGACAACATTATTGCACTTGCACATAGGTTTAACTCTACATGTAGAAAGTAGGGTAGCAGAGATTGTGTCCGATGGGTGAATGATGACCTTAGATGTTTAGTCGTTTTAAATTCTTAACCAGCAGCAGCAGCAGTCTTTGTCCCCCTATAACGATGTTATTCTCACGACATACTACGAATTTTTTTTTCTTTCTTAGGATATTTGGTCAGTTACCTTACGTAAATAGTGTCTGACAACAAACGTTAAGCACCCAGAGGACATGGTCGGATATGAACTTTTTACACATACACACTGTCGACGGACATTTAAATGATTAGATTTGCAATTTGGCAAGTAGAACAGCCACCAGACTACATTTGTTTTGATCGTGTTTACTGTTGTTACGAGTACTGGTTGAGTTTATAAGGGACGTGAACAACGTCAGATGGTAGGTGGTCGCTGTGAAGGACGCGGAGATGCTTATTATAGGTCTCCATTTGTCGATGCAGTCGAATTTCGTAATATCCAGATTTGTGGGGCATTCAGATGTGACAGTGGTCCAATGTTGTAGTGCATGGGAATGTAAGACTGCACTTATTCGTCATCGAGATTTTGGTCAGCGATGTATGACCACCTCAAGGTAGGATATCATAATCCCTATTGCACATAATCGCAACCATTTTCCTCAATTGCTAACTTCAGTCATGTTTTACCATAAATACAAGAAAACTTCCGTCGTTTGCAACTGAAATTTATTCTTGTGTAACACAGATATTTCGCCTATTCACGTTGGGCATTTTCACTAGTCCGTTATACAAATACAATTATGTAATTATACCTATTTTGGTATATGATCTGTAGTAGTTTTTCAGCAGTTTTTTATATTTAATTGTTTCTGTTTATAATTATACGATTATCTTTCATCCTTACATTCATTTTGAGTCCTGTTCATGTAGCCATTTGTTATTTTATACATGCTAGATGTACATAGTACAGGTTTCTCCCAGTAAAAATTTCTATACAAATAACCTATACTGCAGTAAACTGCGCTTGCTTTCATTGATTAGTCACGATTGAAGGATCATGGGAATGCATGAAGGGATAGTGGAGTTTGGTGTCGGGATGGGAATTCAAGAAGGGTAGATGGTAGGGCACTGTGTGTGTGTGTGTGTGTGTGTGTGTGTGTGTGTGTGTGTGCCGCTGAAATTTCTTTCAGTCATCCCAAGTATTTAGAGTTGGAGCAATTACATGTTAATTCGAATATTCTTGAACTGTTGAATTTATCTCTGTCTTCTATCATAGTTTTTAGTTCTTTGGTATTGTGCTGTTTATCTCGAGGTCTATATTAATTTTATGCTTTCTGAAGATGTTACTATTCGTGTGAGTGAGTTGGTTGTGCACTGTAATGACGTGCCATTTTTTGTTGGGTTGTGTTTTCTGGTGTGAGTGTGCATTCTGTGTTATTTTTATTAATTGATCTATTTGGTCTGTTATTAATTTTGCTCTCTTCAGTCTGTATTTTCTTTATATTGGTATCATGCAGTTTCTGTACTATGTCTCCGTTTTATCAATTGTTTTGCTCCTTGTTGATTATCTTGTTTAATTCTTCTGCATAGTTATTTTTGCTTAGAGGTGTTTTGCACAGGCTCGTTTTTGTTTATTGAGAATGTGGGTGGTTAGGTTTGTGGTTAATTGTCATCCTGTATTTGGTACCATTGTGAATATTTCTCGACCGTGACTGTCTCAAAAAATATGTAAAGGGTTTTATGTACCTCTACAAGTTACAAAATTTGTTAACTAATGTATTATTTATTTAATGTACGACATGATTCGAGGGTATACCTTATCATCGGGCTATATGGCATTATAGAAACAATTTCGCAATAGGACCGTGCAGATGTTAAACAGTCGTTTCATAAATGCTGTGGTTATCCTGTGGAAGAAGAGAAAACCTAGTAAGAGGCGATGTCACTTTGGAAGCTGGACTGATGTTTGCATGAAAATGTTTTGTAACTGCCACTCACTTTGTTCTTATAACATGGCAGTCTCGTTGTGATGAGCTGAGGTGCTTCATTTCTGTGACTGACTTGGCTTTCTTGATCAATTTGTAATGTATTTCGTCAACCTACATCTGTCATATGATAACAAAACATACAGAAGAAATTGCAAACTTCTAACACCACACAGATCGACAGTCAAGTCGAAACCAGCTGTATTTTGACCACCATCTTGCCCATTGCACTACGGATTTGTTTTTGTGATCGTGTTTCTAAGTTACTGGTACGTGTGTGAAAATTTGTGAACAGTGACCAAGAAAGGAAAGAGAGCCACACAAATGGAAACACCTAAACTCCTCACAACGAGACTGCCACACCATACGAACAAAGTGAGTGACTTTTACAAAATATTTTCATGCAAACATCAATCCATCTTACAAAGTGACATCGCTCTTACTAGGATTTCTCTTCTTCCACAGGATAACCACGGCATTTATGAAAAGGCTCTTTAACATCTGCTTGATCCTATTGCGAAATTGTTTACTATGCCATATAGCCTGATGATGAGGTATACCCTCGAAAAATGTCACACAATAAATAAAAAATACATTAGTTAACAACTTTTGTGACTGGTAGTTGTACTCAAAAACCTTTACACATTTTTTGACAGTCACAGTCGAAACATAGTCAAAATAATGTTTTAAAAAAACAGACATCAGGATCACTTGTGCTGGTACATGACATATCACATCCTAAAGAGAAACTCAACAAATCAGGAATTGATAAAATTACGTGCAGTCATTGCAATACATATTATATTGGCCAAATGGGAAGAAGTTTTAAAACGTACTTTAAGGAACACATTGACTGTTTCAGACTAGGCAATCCGAATAAATCAGCTAAAGCGTAACATTTAAATGAAATAGGACACTGTGTTACAATAAACAACATAGTACAACATAATTTAGAAAAGAGCTGGAAAACGTACATCCTGGAAGAAATGGAAATATTCATCCATATCCACATGGGGATTAACGAGATTCTGAATGAAATGACAGACTTCAGAAATTCACATTTCTTTTCCAATTTCGCTACAGTACACTTGGAATAATCACAGTCATTTATTCTAGCCCCAGCAGTAGCATAGAATTGTTTAAACTAAATTGTTTTTATATCATCATTTGTATCTTACAGGTGCTCAATTTGTAATGTATTTCGTCAACCTACATTTGTAATACGATAACAACTTGTGCAGAAGACATTGCAAACATCTGACACCACATAGATCGACAGATCGATAGTCAAATAGAAACCAGCCATATTTTGACCGACATCTTGTCCACTGCACTACACATTTGCTTTTGTGATCGTGTTTCCAAGTTACTGGTACGTATGTGAAAATTTGTGAAGAGTGATCAAGAAAGCAAAGGGAGCCACAGAAATGGAAACACCTAAACGCATCACAACGAGACTGCCATGTGATAAGAACGAAGTAAGTGACTGTGGCATTGCCTCTGTCTAGGTTTTCTCTTCTTCCACAGGTTAACCACAGCATTTACGAAAAGGCTGTTTATAATCTGCATGATCCTATTGCGAAATTGTTTTTATAATGCCATATAGACTGATGATGTGGTATACCCTCGAAACATGTCACACAATAAATAAATAATACATTACTTAACAATTTTTGTCACTGGTAGAGATACTGAAACCCCTTTACATGTTATGCCTGTAGCTGGTTCCTGTCTGAAAACGTTGAAGTGGGGCCTTTTGTTAGATTTTATGAAATTGTAGGTCTAGGTAGTGTATTTCCTCCTCTGTTACTGTTTCCATGGCGAACTGGATTTTGTGGTGTTTGTTGCTTATCTGTTGGTGTAAACTGCTTATATGTCCATGTGATTCATCGGTGAGGTATATGATATCTACATATTTGTGTCCATGTATTATATATAAATATATTTGTTACCATTATTTCTGAAAAAAATTGTTTTCTGTGTGATTCATTTGGGTATCTGCTTGTATGTATGAGATTGGGCTTACCATTGGTAGAAGTTCCTTATGTAGATTGAATGAACTGTTAAAGTGAATGAAGTTTTGTTCAGTGATCACTTCTATTACTTGTATAAGTTCTTTTATAGTGGTTTTGCGACGTCTGCATTTCCTGTCGATTGTTATCTTACAACATTAATTTTTGTCACAAGTGTGATTGAGGTGCACATGTCTTTCATGTCAAGGAACACCAATTTGGTAGTTGATCTGATGTGTGTATCTTTGGCTTTTTGGGTTAGCTCTAATTTTGTAGTTGATGTGATGTGTGTATCTTTTGCTTTTTGGGTTGGATCTAAGGAGTTTTTTTTAATATTTCTGCTATTCTCTAGCTTGAAATGTTCTTTAAAGTATTTGTGTGCAAACTTTGTAATGTTATTTGTGGGAGCACTGTTGAAATTAATAGCTGATCTCATATCTAAGCGGTCTTTATGTAAGTTGGGTTAACTTCTAACCACTTCTGCTGCTGGATATTTTGTACCAAGTTTTGTTTCTGTTTTCTTGTGAGTGCATTTAATATCTTTTAACGAGTTTTCAAACTTTTCTGTCTATTCATTAGCATTAACCTGTTACGTTTGTTTTTATAACTGTTGCTTTTACAGTTAAAACAGCAAAATTAAAAAAAGACAGCTACAAATAAAAATATCATTCAAATTCGCCAATGCAGAAGAAATTAAGAACTGTGGCAGAAGAGAAACGTCAATTCAACAGTTCAGGAATGTATAAACTAATATGTAATAGCTGAAGCTCTAAATATACTGTGTTGGGTGCAAGAATCAGGTACAAAGTTCATGTAAGATTACTGAAGAGTGAACATACCCATTTCATATATGCAGAACATTTAATAAAGGAAAATCACCATCACACTGGAATAAAAACAGATACGGCACTCTTATTGTGTAACAGCAAAGAATGGGAATGCTCACTTTGCAGGAAGATAATTTAATAGTTGTTGTTGTGGTCTTCAGTCTTGAGACTGGTTTGACGCAGCTCTCCATGGTACTCTATCCTGTGCAAGGTCCTTCATCTCCCAGTAACTATTGCAACCTACATCCTTATGAATCTGCTTAGTGCATTCATCTCTTGGTCTCCCTCTACGATTTTTAACCCCCACGCTGCCCCCCCCCAATACTGAATTGGTGATCCCTTGATGCCTCAGAACATGTCCTACCAACCGATCCCTTCTTCCAGTAAAGTTGTGATACAAATTTCTCTTCTCCCCAATCCTATTCAATACCTCCTCATTAGTTATGTGATCTATCCATCTAATCTTCAGCATTCTTCTGTAGCACCACATTTCAAAAGCTTCTATTCTCTTCTTGTCCAAACGGTTTAACGTCGATGTTTCACTTCCATACATGGTTACACTCTATACAAATACTTTCAGAAACGACTTCCTGACACTTAAATCTATACTCAATGTTAACAAATTTCTCTTCTTCAGAAACGCTTTCCTTCCCATTGCCAGTCTACATTTTATATCCTCTCTACTTCGATCATCATCAGTTATTTTGCACCCCAACTAGCAAAACTCCTTTACTACTCTAAGTGTCTCATTTCCTACTCTAATTCCCCCGGCATCACCCAACTTAATTCGACTACATTCCATTATCCTTCTTTTGCTTTTGTTCATGTTCATCTTATATCCTCCTATCAAGACACTATCCATTCCGTTCAACTGCTCTTCCAAGTCCTTTGCTGTCTCTGACAGAATTACAATGTCATCGGTGAACCTCAAAGTTTTTATTTCTTCTCCGTGGATTTTAATGCCTACTCCGAATTTTTCTTTTGTTTCCTTCACTGCTTGCTCAATATACAGATTGAATAACATCGTGGAGAGGCTGCAACCCTGTCTCACTCCCTTCCCAACCACTGCACCCTTTCGTGTCCCTCGACTCTTATAACTGCCATCTGCTTTCTGTACAAATTGTAAATAGCCTTTCGCTCCCTGTATTTTACCCCTGCCACCTTCACAATTTTAAAGAGAGCACTCCAGTCAACATTGTCAAAAGCTTTCTCTATGTCTACAAATGCTAGAAACATAGGTTTGCCTTTCCCTAATCTAGCTTCTAAGATAAGTCGTAGGGTCAGTATTGCTTCACGTGCTCCAATATTTCTACGGAATCCAAACTGATCTTCCCCGATGTCGGCTTCTACTAGTTTTTCCATTCATCTGTAAGGAATTCGCGTTGGTATTTTGCAGCCGTGACTTATTAAACTGATAGTTCGGTAATTTTTGCATCAGTCAACACCTGCTTTCCTTGGGATTGCAATTGTTATATTCTTCTTGAAGTCTGAGGGTATTTCACCTGTCTCATATATCTTGCTCACCAGATGGTATAGTTTTGTTAGGACTGGCTCTCCCAAGGCTGTCAGTAGTTCTAATGGAATGTTGTCTACTCCTGGGGCCTTGTTTCGACTCTGGTCTGTCAGTGCTCTGTCAAACTCTTCAAGCAGTATCATATCTCCCATTTCATCTTCATCTACATCCTCTTCCATTTTCATAATATTGTCCTCAAGTGCATCGTTCTTGTATAGACCCTGTATATACTCCTTTCACCTTTCTGCTTTCCCTTCTTTGCTTACAACTGGGTTTCCATCTGAGCTCTTGATATTCATACAAGTGGGTCTCTTTCCCCCAAAGGTCTCTTTAATTTTCATGTAGGCAGTATCAACTTTATTCCTGGTGAGACATACCTCTACATCCTTACATTTGTCCTCTAGCCATGCCTGCTTCGCCATTTTGCACTTCCTGTCGATAACATTTTTGAGAAATTTGTATGCCCTTTTGCCTGCTTCATTTACTGCATTTTTATATTTTCTCCTTTCATCAGTTAAGTTCTATATTTCTTTTGTTACCCTAGGATTTCTAGCAGCCCTCGTCTTTGTACCTCCTTTATCCTCGGCTGCTTTCACTACTTCATCCCTCAAAGCTACCCATTCTTCTTCTACTGTATTTCTTACCCCCATTCCTGTCAATTGATCCCTTGTGCTCTCCTTGAAACTCTGTACAACCTCTGATTCTTTCAGTTTATCCAGGTCCCACCTCCTTAAATTCTCAACTTTTGGCAGTTTCTTCAGTTTTAATCTACAGTTCATAACCAATAGATTGTGGTCAGAGTCCACATCTGTCCCTGGAAATGTCTTACAATTTAAAATCTGGTTCCTGAATCTCTGTCTTACCATTATATAATCTATCTGAAACCTTCTAGTATCTCCATGGGTCTTCCATGTACACAACCTTCTTTCATGATTCTTGAACCAAGTGTTAGCTATGATTAGGTTATGCTCTGTGCAAAATTCTACCAGGCAGCTTCCTCTTTCATTTCTTACCCCCAATCCACATTCACGTACTACGTTTCCTTCTCTTCTTTTTCCTACTGTCGAATTCCAGTCACCCATTACTATTAAATTTTCGCTATCTGAATAATGTCTTTTATCTCATCACACATTTCATCAATTTCTTCATCATCTGCAGAGCTAGTTGGCATATAAACTTGTACTACTGTAGTAGGCGTGGGCTTCATGTCTATCTTGGCCACAATAATGCGTTCACTATGCTGTTTGTAGTAGCTTACCCGTACTACTATTTTATATTCATTATTAAATGTGCTCCGGCATTACCCCTATTTGATTTTGTATTTATAACCCTGTATTCACCTGACCAAAAGTCTTGTTGCTCCTGCCACCGAACTTCACTAATTCACACTATATCTAACTTTAACCTATCCACTTCCCTTTAAAAAGTTTCTGACCTACCTGCCCGATTAAGGGATCTGACATTCCACGCTCCGATCCATTGAACGCCAGTTTTCTTTCTCCTGATAACGACGTCCTCCTGAGTAGTCCCCGCCCGGAGATCCGAATGGGGGACTATTTTACCTCCGGAATACTTTACCCAAGAGGACGCCATCATCAATTAACCATACAGTAAAGCTGCATGCCCTTGGGAAAAATTACTGCTGTAGTTTCCCCTTGCTTTCAGCTGTTCGCAGTACCAGCGCAGCAAGGCTGTTTTGGTTAGTGTTACAAGGCCAGATCAGTCAGTCATCCAGACTGTTGTCCCTGCAACTACTGAAACGGCTGCTGCCCCTCCTCAGCATCCACACATTTGTCTGCCCGCTCAACAGATACCCCTCCATTGTGGTTGCACCTACGGTATGGCTATCTGTATCGCTGAGGCACGCAAGCCTCCTTACCAATGGCAATGTGCATGGTTCATGGGGGGGGGGGGGATTTCATAGAGAAGGCCATAAAAAAAGAAAATATACTCAATGATCAAAAAAGCCATAACAGAGGACTATTATTCAAACTCCGGATATAAAATAAATAAACATAAAAAAGAAAATAACGAAAATAAGGGAATTTAAAAAATTACACACACACACACACACACACACACTCACACACACAGTGCCCTATCATCTACACATACTCCATCCCTATCTCAAAACATCGTTGCATTCTCCACTCCTACAGCTCCCATGAACCCTCAGTCAGTCATATGAGTAAGCAGTGCGAGCATGCACAGTATACCATAGTACAAGTTATGCAAAAGGTAATATTTAGTATGTGCATTTCGTGCGTATAGAACAACAAATGGTTGCATGCTGCATGCACATGAAAAATGAATATAAATAAAAAGCACAACGGTATAATTATAGATAGAAGTAGCTCGACTCAAGCAAACTGCCAAGGAATCCCTGAAAAACTTGCATACATAAATTTGTATTTATTGTAGACCATTGGAGATGCAAAATATGAATCTGAAAACATGAGTGGTATACAAGAAAAAATTTCAGTTACGTAAGATGTAAGTTTTCTTTTATTTACGATATAACCTAATTTCTCAATCTCCTTCACATTTGCACCTGCCATCCAAGAGCAGGCAGCATTCTTTATCATTTTGTATTATTCTTCGAAGTCTGCGAGCAGGTCACTAGAGAATTACTACCCGACCACAATATTGTTGCACTTGGCGTCAATGAAACGCGTTGACGTAACATTGAACAAGTACAGTGCTTGAAAGGCATTGCGGTGTGAATGAGTTCAAAACATTTGTGTGTGTACTACCAAGTGTTTCAGCGTGTCTTTGAGAAATACCGTGATAAAAACTCACGATAAGCTGACTGAAGCACCCTCACTCCGAGAGCAATAGTAATGTGGTCGACTAATACTGTCATAAGCGTTTGCTGGCGTAAACACCACAATGCAAACAGCTGTATTTTGAATTATGCATGGTCTGGGAGGTATGCTGGTCAGTGGCGTTGCATTGCGTTCAGTGATGAATCCAGGTTCTTCGCTGTGCATGGCGGCGGCATGGGGATAGGTCCCTCTCTTCCAAAAGACAATGTGCGACACGAAATCAAGTATGACTTCAGGTCACGTCTGGCGGTGATTGAGAAGTTTGATGTCAGAATGTTATGTCACAGACATCCTGTGTTCTCTTGTGCTACCTTCCCTGCGACGATACCTTGGTGCCATTTTTCAACAGAACAATGGTCGTCCACATACATGCCTCTAAGAACAGTCTGAGTGGTTTTGAGGTACTCCCATGGCTAGTAAGGCCCACATATTTGTTCCCAATGCAACATCTGTGGGGCCAGCTCATATCTCAACTCAGTCCCCGTACCAGTTGTCAGGAAATGAGGAGCCAGTTCCAACAGTTGTGGGTCAGCTCACCTCAGGAGAGGATACAACGACCTTATGACACCCTTCCTAAATGAATCCAGGCCAGTGAAGTTTAATTTTGTTTCCTCTTCCCCTGCTTAGTTTTTCATTTTCTTTTGTCAGGCAGTGCATTATTTATATTTCCCCTTCTGTTGTGTGCATACTTCCACGTAGTCAGCGTGTACACAACTTTCCCACTAGAGCGCGCCCTGCTAAGCACAACAGCGCAGGCACAGCGCTCGTCCGTCTCCGCAGTACAAGATGGCGCTGTCTTAGAGACGGACCAAATTCTGCTTCCGCCAATCCGCGTGTTAATATGTAACGCAGCCAATGAGAATGCTGCTAACATAGAACCTCTTCTCCTCACAGATCACACTCACGCAGTGATACCTGAACGCTCGAGGTATTAGAAAGAGTGTACAGACCCCCAATTAGTCAGTCTGCCTTAGTCTGTACAAGTCTGCACTTATCTGCACCTGTCTGTACCAGTCTACATTAGTCTGTACCAGTCTACATTTGTCTGTACCGGTCTATAGTCAAGTTTCCGTCTGCACCTAATAAGATTACCATATTCCTGTACATAGCCATGAAGGTAAATGAATAGACACTTTGTCAAGTATCAGAGATATGTGAGAATAACATTAACGTATCAAGACCGAAGGAACTTCAGACTGTCAATTGTAAGTAACATCCAGAATCAAGTTAAGTAAGGTTTGAGATTGTCATTATTTAAATAAATGTGTGTGAAAATTAATCAAGTTCTGTTTAAAGTTGGTCACCGTCAATCTGCTACTCTAAGCGTGCAAGAGGCATTTCTATGGTCTGACCTAACGGTAGAAGATAAACACGCCACGATAAGACCACGAGACATATTGCTGACACTCGCCTACTTCGTTAGGGCGACAAGCCAAATAATCTGATGATGTGTGTACCGAAGGTCTTACAGTACACACACCACATCTTCCTAAGCTTGTAATTTGGGCATGCACACAAGGCTATTGCAAGCTTACGTTCGTCCATCAGGATTCTCTGAATTGTAACTAAATCAGTCTGCTGTTAATAGTAACTCACACAGCTCATCAACTTCCTATTCCTTACAAACTCGACACTTGTTACATCACTCGCTGCGACTAAAGTTAATGTAACTCTAAAAATTTGAACAGTTTCGTTCACGGAAATGGTATACAGTTCCACGGAATATAGTTCCACATTCCGTTTTGTAAAACAGTTGTTTTGGATGGAATATTATTTGTCTAGCACCTGAAAAAATTCGAGTAATTCCATTGTTACCTCGTCCAGTAGTAGCTAAACTGCTCAAAAGACGATATACAGGGTGGTCAGAAAATGAGTGAAATGCTTGTAGCGATGTTACAGGGCAGGTTGTACTGAGACATAAATGTTAAGGAAGAAATTCGATACCTTGCGCCATTTCCGAGTTATTTAGCATTGAAGGTAGCCAATCTGATCGTCGCGGGCGTAAAAACAAGTTTCAGCTAACGAGACAAAGCCCCTGGCAGGCCGCTTGAATGCAAGCACACGACGCCCCGATTGGGTAAATTCTATGCTAAATAACTCGGAAACGGAGCAACGTATCGAATATCTTTCTTAACATTTATGTCTCAATACAACCTACCCTGTAACATCCATACAAGAATTTCACACATTTTCTGACCGCCCTGTAGAGATCAATTAATAATACTTTTGCGTTACATCCTGGCGCTCCAAAGCAAGGCGCTTTACTTGTCCTGTCCTCAGATCTTCAGCAGGGCTCGCCAGGAGTGTCCTGACTACCTACAGAAGGTGGTACCCATAGCGGGCGACTGCACTCAGCCAGGCCTGGGGATCAGCGCTGCAGACGCTGCTGAGCTCACCAGCAAGGTGTCTGTCGTCTTACACTTAGCTGCAACAGTCAGGTTCGACGCAGACCTCCGGACCGCCACCGTCACCAACGTGGTCTCCACCCGCGAGATCATCGCACTCGCAAAGCGTATGCCCAACATAAAGGTGAATTGTGGCTCAGATTAATCAGGTACATGCTGTCCTAGTTCCGGTTATCTTAATTCTAAGGTGCAGTATGCCCAGACTTATTCAGAGTAAAGCATATTTATCCAGCTACTGAGGAGGATTGGAATGGTGAACCTTATAAAAAATTAAACTTTGTTTAGAACGATAAATCGTTTAGTCAGTTTTAGAATTCATAATTGTACTATACAAATACACTCATGCTCATAAATTATCGATAATGCTGATACATGGTGAAACAACGCTCCGGTGGGCGGTTTGCAGGTTTAAATCACCTCGGGATATGACCATGCTGTGTATTTGACCTGCGGTTGTCGCACTGTGGCGCTGGCAGCAGTCCGCATATGCAGAGGTGTGTTGGTGGATGTCAGAGTACGATGCAGCGAGTAAGTGTGCAGACGTTTTTAGACGTGCTAATGGCGACTGTGTGTTGGAAATGGCTCAAAGAAGATATATTGACGACGTTATGAAGGGTAGAATACTAGGGCGACTGGAGGCTGGTCAACCACAGCAGGTCGTAGCACGGGCCCCCCATGTGCCACAAAGTGTGATCTCAGGATTTTGGCAACGATTCCAGCAGACACGAAACGTGTCGAGGTGCTACAGTACAGGACATCCACAGTGTACAACACCACAAGAAGACCGATACCTCAACATCAGTGCCCGCAGACGGCCACGAAGTACTGCAGGTAGCCTCGCTCGGGAGCTTACCGCAGCCACTGGAACAGTTGTCTCCACACACACAGTCTACAGACGACTGAACAGACAAGGTTTATTCGCCCGGAGACATACAAGGTGCATCCACTGACCCCTGGTCACAGGAGAACCGGTAAGGCCTGGTGTCAAGAATACAGTACATGATCATTGGAACAGTGGTCACACGTTGTGTTCATGGACGAGTCCAGGTATAGTGTGAACAGTGATTCTCGCCGGATTGTCATCAGGCGTGAACAACAAACCATATAACAACCCCTTAATGTCCTTGAAAGGGACCTGTATGGAGGTCGTGGTTTGATGGTGAGGGGTGTGATTATGATTGGTGCACGTATACCCCTGCATGTCTTTGACAGGGGAAGTGTAACCGGTCAGGTGTATCGGGACGTCATTTTGCACCAGCGTGTCTGTGTCTTTTCAGTGGTGCAGTGGGTACCGCCTTCCCCCTAATGTATGATAATGCATGGCCCCACCGAGCTGCCATCGTGGAGGAGTACCTTGAAACAGAAGATATCAGGCGAATGGAATGACCTGCCTGTTCTCCAGACCTAAACCCCATCGAGCACGTCTGGGGTGCTCTCGGTCGACGTATCACTGCACATCTTCAAACCCCTATGACATTTCAGGAGCTCCGACAGGCACTTGTGCAAGAATGGGGGGCTATACCCCAGCAGCTGCTCGACCACCTGATCCATAATATGCCAACCCGTTGTGAGGCCTGTGTGTGTGTGCATGGCGATCATATCCCATATTGATGTCGAAGTACATGCGCAGGAAACAGTGGCGTTTTGTAGTACATGCGTTTTGGGACGGTTTTCTCAACTTATCACCAATACCGTGGACTTACAGATCTGTGTCGTGTGGGTTCCGTATGCGTCTATGCTATCAGCGCCAGTTTTGTGTAGTGCCACATACTGCAATTACCTTAATTTATGAGCATGAGTGTACATCTCCCCGTTCATGCATTGCTCGTAGACTAGACGATGAAAAAAAGCCCTGGTTGATGAACTGCAGTGGAGGCACAAGACTTAATTACATTAATTATTTCTATGGAAGAGTTTAGCAAAGACGAAAAGCAACTACTGTGCCCTGAAAATTAAATTAATTGAAAAACCGAATGCAACAGTTGAGCTAGTCATGAGTGTTAATTGGCGCCCAAGGGAAAAAAGTCAGTATACGGATTTAATAAAAAAAATCAACATAAGTGATGTATGTCAGCAAACCAAAATATTTAAAATACGTTCTTTTTAAATAACTCATAGTCAAAAGAACGTGATCAACAGTAATAGCTGGCCAACTCCACAGCTCATTCGGAACGAGAGACCGCCGTGCCAGCATGATTTGAAGGGGCCGCTACTGGTTAAGTGTTGACAACGCCTCTGGCTGTTCGCGATCAGGTGCCAAACCATCACGGTATCGCGACAGTGTTAATCACTAGTCGTATCAACACATGAATCTAACTTTTCCAAAGACAGCAGCAAATGCAGACCAAGATTAGTCAGAGTTTCCACAAAAATTATACCAGGAGAAGTGCACAAACCTTAGCTTTTGCCGCTGTACTTAGTGTTGAAATCATCTCCTATGATGATTATTAGATGTGATAGTGGCTATGAGTTTAGAAGGGCGCAGAAGAAGTCTACTTTTTAGTTTCCAGGAAGTACTCCTATAACATTTACAAAGGCGACCAAGAAACTTAGTGTAATTTCTTGATTGCAGGCTTTCGTCTACATGTCGACGGCGTATTCGAATGCCCCCAGAGACGAAGTCGACGAGAAGTTCTATCCTCCAGAACTGAGCGCTGAAGAGCTAATAAAACTGGTCAGCGTCATGGACGACGAACAACTGGCGCAGCTACTACCTTTGTGAGTGATTAACTTTCGAAACTTTCTGCTCTAGAGAGGGGCTAGCAGCTCAGCACTTTGAATCGGTGCTGGGATAATTATTTTCGCCTCTTGATCAGCGTTGACAACACATACGTTGCTTAATACGTCCTGCCTGAGTCTGTGATACACACTGATAAATCGCAAACGTTGTTATTAGGTGAGAATGGCACGAAAATTACTCACTACATGCGAAACGTTACGTTCTAAACAACATCAGCAGATGCCATAACTTGGTGAATAAAACAGTTAACAGTCAACGGTTCATGCATAACGTTTTGTTAATATCGCGTGCCTACACAGACTTTGTGTTGTGTCTAGACAAGACAGCCTAGACACAATGAGAGGAAGCCGAAAGGCACGCGCTACGCTCACGCAGATGGGCGTGAGGTCTGAAGCAGGATACGTAATGAATGCTATAAAGAAAAGTACGTAGCTTCTCGAATACTTAACTTTAATCCATCCTTTTGGTACATCGCTCTTGATGAGACAAGTGAGACTCTTTAGATACATGCAATGTTACTAATGGCGCCTTGCTAGGTCGTAGCCATTGACTTAGCTGAAGGCTATTCTAACTATTTGCTCGGCAAAGGAGCGAGGCTTCGTCAGTGTATTCGCTAGCAAAGTCGTCCGTACAACTGGGGCGAGTGCTATCCCGTCTCTCGAGACCTGCCTTGTGGTGGCGCTCGGTCTGCGATCACACAGTGGCGACACGCGGGTCCGACATGTACTAATGGACCGCGGCCGATTTAAAGCTACCACCTACCAAGTGTGGTGTCTAGCGGTGACACCACAGTTTGTTCGCAAAATGTCCAGCAGTCAGAAGAGAAAAGTAGATGCTGAATATCGACAATTCTAGGCAAAACGGACTGACAAGGCGAAATTCACTAGAGTCATTAAACAATATTGGTGAAAAAGCAAAACAATGGAAAACATATTTCTGTCTGTTTTTACCCAATTCGCTTTTAAGTGGTAAAACACACCCCATAAGTCAATTTGGCATGATAGGTTTGAAGAGAATATCTTCGAAACGATGATATGTAGAAAAATGTTCCTGATATGAAAGTTGATATGTAATTATCATTCTAAAAAACTGTATAATTGAATAGTGTAATAATATGAAATTTTGTAATAATATGATATTTTGCAAAATATTCCACCAGAGTTAATTCTGAAAAGTGAAAAATTTTGTTACAATAGAAATTAAAGTAGCTTTCGAGCTACATATCTCCATATATAAAAAAAACTGTTTTCTGAAATACCGTTTTTGGAAAACATGCTGTATACAATCTGCTGTCAGAGTACTTTCAACAAGCCTAGTTCAAATATCTAAACCTTCATTATTGGTCTAGCTTTTAATTTTACTTAATTTGTTTATTTGTTTTGTGTCTTAAATATTTTGTTTTGCACTTTACATCTATATTTTTTATTAGTTTACCATTCACATGCATGTATTTTGTTAATTGAAAATAATAAGTAAATTATTATTATGATGGAAGGCCCTTCGCAATAATGATAATCTGTAAATAAATCTCGAAACATAAATTTTTTTTTACACTATACACATAAAATCAATGAAATTTCTTCACATCATATACACAACAGAGAATACAAAAGGAAACAAAATGAAGTTGCATTTCAAATTGTCAAGAATGATCTTCTAAATATCCTGATTTGTGTCAGGCATATTACATGTACACTGGTAAGACCTGGCCAGACAGAACTGATTATATTCTAGTGACTGCAGCATATTTGTATTATTCCTCAAGTGGAGATTGACATCAAAATCATTCAATGCAAATATATTTGCTAAGTTCTCACAGAGTTCTTCCAACGCTGAAGGCCATGTCAGTTCCTGTGCCATTGAGTCCTTTGGGATGATCAGATGGCCAAGTTTTGTCCTCAGGTATGATGGTCAAAATTATTTTTTCACATTGACCTCCAACCTTTCCATAGTTTTAATAGAAACTAATGGTGAGTTTCAACTGGGAATTCGGCGATCTCTTTTTGAAGCCCCAAATGTCGTTGTGAGAGCATCAATCTTGCTAAACAAACGTCTGATCAGGTCAAAGGATGTTTGAAACATGTTTTCTTTCCCATTGAGTGAGAGGAATCTGTATTATTGTTAAATTCTTAGAGCTGTGAATGTGGAAGAACCATATAGAGCATCGTACCTGAGGTCAATAAAATTGATCTAATGATCGCAATGGGCTCAGTGGCACAGGTACAGTCATGAGATGTGTACAGCTTTCATTGTTGGATGACGTTTGTGAAAAAATTTTCAAATCTAGATTTTTTGAATGATTTGGATATCAGTCTTTACTTGAGAAACAGTATAATCAAGCTGCAATCATTAGTACATAATCAATTCTTTTCGCCAAGCCTTACCAGTGTTCTGAAATATGCCTAATACAAATCAGGATATTTCGAAGATCATTAGCAACAATTTGAAATCCTGCTGAATTTAGTTTTTTTTTTTGTTTTGTCTGTCATGTATCTTATGCTTAGAAATTTCAATAACTTTTTGTGTATGGTTTAAGTAAACGTTATTTTTAATCATTTATTTATAGTTTATTATTGTTGTAATGATTTTGCATCGTGATAATGAGACATTTACAATTTTTAATTAAAACAGTATGCATACGCAAAACGGTAAATCAATAAACAAAAAATGCCTGTCAAACGTAAAAAAAATGAAAACACAGAATAAATTGAGTAAATTAAATAATATCATAGTTCCTCTACGCTCTGTCAAGCAGCATGAACTTCGTTTCCAATTCCCAAATAACTAGATAAATAATGAATGTTTAGATATTTTAAATAGATATGTTGAAAATACTCTGACAGCACGTTGTGTACAGTTAATTTTGCAAAAATGGTATTTCAGCTTTATTACACATGGATGAAAGTAGCTCGCAAGCTTCTTTAATTTGTATTGTAACAAAAGTTTTTATTTTTGAGAAATAATTAAAACTGGTGTGATATTTCGCAAAAATTCAAATTAATACAAGATTCAGTTATATAGTTTTCAAGAACGTTAACTTTTATATGACAAACTTCTTTTATATATTGTCGTGTCCTCCAAACCTAATATGCCGAATTAGCTCTTGGGGTGTGTTTTACTCGTTAAAAGTAAAATTGTGCACAAACAAAAAATATTTGTTGCATTTTATTGCTTTCTCTACACACCTGCTGAGTTTAATGAAGATCTCGTTTATTGACGCTTGCGTATATTCACTTCCGAGGATTACTTCTTCATCATGAACAAAAGTAAACCTGTTTACTTGTTGTGTAGTGAGGCACAATCTGTTGTGAAAAAATATAACAAGAGAAGGCATTTTTGTACGAAACACATTGCTTAACAGCAGCTTACAGGCAATAACGAAAATACAATTTAAAGTACTCTTCTTCTTTTTTCGCCCTCGTCCCGCGTCAACACGAGGCTGGCATTGTTATGAATTAATGTGGCGTCGTTAATTATAATCCCGGAAGTGGCGCACTTATTCATATGGCGATCCAGGTGTGTATAAAACTAAAATATTTGTTTCCAATTTGGAATCTCAAGTCGGTGGAGTTTGTTCTGATGGAACACCTTTGATGGTCGGCGCCATTCGTTTTGGTGCGTTACCCTGTAAGCATCAACATCACGTGCACTACAGTTCTGACTTTAGGCGCTAGATGCGCTGCTGTCGCATCACATAACGAGGCGACCCACGAGCTTAAGTAAGTATGTGACTCACGCACGTGGGTCGGCCGAGGGTGCGTCACACGACCTTTGTCACTTCAGTGTATTCTGTAACAGTTCTTTCTATGTATGTTCCAAGTTTTGTCGAGCAATTTTAGTTGACATCGTCCTTAAGTTTTGCACACCAGTGTAGCACGGTGGTTACAGAGTCCACATGTGTGCAGGACTAATTACAATGGTCTAATCGCCAGTTGTTCAGCTTCATATAAGAGTGAGATATATAGGTAATCATTTAGTATGCACTAGTTTTCCAACGTGACTCCCTTTGTTCAAATCGTGCTAAAATTTCTCACTCGGGAGATTTATGTTAATTCAGGTGCAGATTCAGTAGGATTTTTCGGAATGCAAATATGTTCCAGGATGCTGGGTGATTGGCCCAACACTTACACCTTCACCAAAGCAGTCGCCGAGGATCTAATACGCACACATGCTGCTGGACTACCTGCCTCAGTCATCAGGCCTTCCATTGGTAAGTTCAATATATATTTGTTCTCGAGGTATAGGATTACCTTAATCCCTAAGCAGACAAGTTTCGTAGCTTTAGACACGGTTCAGATGTATTCCTCAGCATACATGTAGGGCAATCAAACTCTTTCTAATGCAGCAGATGATACAAATGTTAATCTTATGTACTGCAAATGAAATACCTGAACCAACGGGTTCATTTCCGTGAGTAAGTATTTTCTTCTAACACGTTGAGGTGTAGCTTTTTGGTGTCTCGTGCAAAATTTCTAAATTATCCTGCATATGGCCTGATTCGTGTTAATCGGTGTTGAGACGACTACTGAGGGCAATGTAGTTCTGATCATATGTGTGCTCTCAAAATTGAACTGCAAGGTTCCAGATACTTAACCTTGGCAGTTTATTTTATGAACATTCGCATTAGAAGAAAACGAAATCTTCATTAACTGTGAAAATTAACGACAGCTCCCGCTTAAAGAAAGAAAATTATTTCAGACTGAACTGGTCACTTTGAAATTGTACAAGGCTTGATAGCGCAGCAGCAGGGCGAGTGGGTCGATCTGACCACAGGACGTTGCCCGCCTGCCTTCGACTGTGTGTGCGCGAGTTGCGGGCAGCGGCACACACGGCGGCGTTTGCAGCGTCCAACTCCACAACTAAACACGAGAGCCGAGACACGTCGACGAGACCGTAGCCGACAACTCTTTCTATGTGAACGAGTTAATGCCCTTGCTGTTTATTTTAATGACAAGGTCATTACTTACACACTCAACTGACGAATAGAAAAATAAATTGTAATAGAGCAATATTAACAACAAATGCTGAAGGGGAGGGAGGAGGGGGAAAGTTACGTTGATAGTAAACCATCGTGCAGTTTACTACTCCACATTTAAGTAATAATAATAATAATAAAGACTCCGTCTTCAGGCCACGAGTAGCCTACCGGGACCATCCGACCGCCGTGTCATCCTCAGAGGAGGATGCGGATAGGAGGGGTCAGCAGAGCGCTTGTTATGATGGTATTCTTGACCGAAGCCGCAACTATTCGGACGAGTAGCTCCTCAGTTGGCTGAGTGCACCCCGAAAAATGTCAACTGCACATGGCGGTGGGATGGTCACCCATCCCAGTGACGGCCACGCCCAACAGCGCATAATTTCAGTGGTCTCACGGGAACCGGTGTATCCACTCCGGCAAGGCCTTTACCACATTTGATTTAAGGGAAGACATAATTAGTACATAATGCAATAGCGCATTACGATTGTTAGATCTCCAATGGTATTGAAAAAGTACACGAAGGTGACAAAAGTCGTGGGATACCTCTCAATATCGTGCCAGACCTCCTTTTGCCCGGTCTAGTACAGCACCTCGACGTGGTAAGGACTCAACAAGTCGTTGGAAGTCCCCTGCAGGAATACTAAGCCAATATGCTTTTACAGCTGTCTATATTTGCGAAAGTGTGGTCGGTGCATGATTTCGTGCACGAACTGACCTATCGATCAAATACCATAAATGTTCGATGAGATTTTAGTCGGGCGATCTGGGTGTCCAAACAATTCGCTCGAACTGCCCAGACTGTTCTTTAAATCAGCTGGGAATAACTGGGACCCGATGACATAGCGCACCGTTGTTTGGGTACATGTAGTTGGAAATGGGAAATTTGAGGCAAGGTCTTATGGAACCAAACTGCTGATGTCATCGGTCCCTAAGCTTACACTCTACTTAACCTAACTTAAAATAACTTACGCTAAGGACGACACACACAACTATGCCCGAGGGATAGCCGCGCTGGCCGTGGCAAGGCACCCCTTAGACCGCGCCGCGAACATGCAGTCCATGAAAGACCAGACGTATCAATATCCAGTCAACGATCAATTCAATGAGGCGAGAGAACCTGGTCTTTTTCCTGCATGCACAGCCTGCACCATTACGGAGCCACCACCAGCTTGCATGGTGCTGTGTTGACAACTTCGATCCATGGCTCTGTTGGGTCTGCGCCATATTCAAACCCTACTACGAGCTCTTACCTGCCGAAATTGGGACTCATCTGACCAGACCACGGTTTCCAACTCGTCTAGGGCCCAACCAAAAGGTTATGGGCCCTGCTCGGTGGCTCATTAACGCTAAATTTCACTGTACTGTGCTACTGGGAAAATTCGTAGTACGTCTCACATTGATCTCCGCGGTTATTTCAAGCACACTTGCTTGTCTGTTAGCGCCAACAACTCTACGCAAACACCGCTATCCTCGGTCATTAAGTGAAGGCCGTCGGCCACTTCGTTGTCCGCGGCGAGGTGGGGGGGGGGGGGGGGGGGGGGGGAGGGTAGTGGTAATGCCCGAAATTTGGAGATCTCGCCACGCTCTGTTGATTCCCATCATGCGGTCATAATAACGTTGGAAAGCTTTTCACGTGATTCAACTAAGTAAGAGGTACGCCAGTCCACTGCTTTTTCGTACCTTGTGTACGCGATATTAACACAATATGTATATGGACATATCGCTGTACCATGACTTTCATCACCTCAGTCTATATGTTTGTGTCTACAGTCGCAGTTTATTTACTTTGTCCTTGACACACCTAATTGTAAAGCAAGTGTGATGACCGAGGGGTAGGGGATGGGATGGTATAAGGATGCCAGTTGTGTTCAAATGTTCAAATGTGTGTGAAAAGTTATGGGACTTAACAGCTAAGGTCACCAGTCCCTAGGCTTACACACTACTTAACCTTAATTATCCTAAGCACAAACATACACACCCATGCCCGAGGGAGGACTCGAACCTCCGCCGGGACCAGCCGCACAGTCTTTGACTGTAGCGCCGTAGACCGCTCGGCTGATCCCGCGTGACGCTAATTGTGTATAAAAACCGGTAGCCAGTAGACAAAATAAATAAACTGCAACTGCAGACATAAATATACACTTTATTTCAGTGCTGTATTGCTTGCTGTTTCATTGACAACATGTTGGGAATATCTAATGGTATGTTACATACTTTAGTTTAGCTCGTTCGGATCTGGATTGGGACAACACAGTGAATTATAGTAACGAATATTAAATAGAGGTCAGTTAGGTTTACGGATTGGTAAAATATGTTTCATACAGACTCTCGGCGTTTGAGCATGGTTTTTTTCTGTCAAAGGTCCGTTCACGTATTTTTAACCGTGTTTCCTCTTTCTGTGTTTTCACTAAAATTGGACTCCGTAATAAGACAGCACCTGTAGACGACGGTGGATCGAGCTTCTTGCTTAGAAGTACAGAATTTTTTGGCATGCCAAGTCACCCAACAATCTTACAATGATTAAAGATACAAAGTAAAACATCCATAGCTTAGTAATAACATTATATTCTGAAATAAAAAAGAATTAAATTACGACACTTACATTGAGGCTTGCATTATGGAGTAACGAGTGCCGACTGGTTGCGACTCGTAAATGTATTAATAAAATAATGTAGTATTAATGGCGGTGTGCTAAAATACGTCCGATCTGGACAAGACCTAGAAAACAGGAGATGCCTCTTATTCCGCCAATGATCTGACGATCAAAAGTCTTCAAATGTTTCCAGGGGCTGCATACAATATTTATACAGCCGTGGACTATATCTATGGCTCAAACTATTGTTTTATTTCATTAATTATAATTATATTTTCTGTTAATGAAAAAAGTTCAGCCTGTAAATGTGCGTTTAAAATACCATATTAAGTACAAAACATCCTGTTTTATACCCTACTGGAATCGTAAATTTTACGAGAGCTTTGTAATATAAGGTTCAGCTTTGCCTCGTACAATTTTAGTCATACGTTGAATTGTTTTCAACAACACAATTGTCCATTTGGTTTTTGTAGAATACTTTTAACGAAATGATCGTAAGTGGTATTTTGAAATGATTGTAGACGGTACGTTCAATTTCAGTGTGACAGCTCCAGTACATGATTTTTATGCAAAACGCTATGAAATGCTGTATCTTGATGTGTAGACGTGAATTTGATTTTCAGTTCAAAAGTCCGATTGTATTTGACTTCACCTAACGACCACTGTCTGTTATTTCAAGTAGGTTGCCACAGTACATGGCACCAGTGTGTGGTACAAGTGTGCATGTGAAACTGACGGGAGACTGTGTATCAGAGATTTTAATTGTGGAATGTCTCCATTTCGTTTCCGTTAAAGAATGTTACTTCTTTTTTCTTCTGTTTATCTGACAGATTCTGATAATGGCTGTGCCCGAACAGCGTTCATTCGCATATTTTCTAAAAGAAATAAAGTATTAAGAGCGATAAAGACAGGGAACTACACTGACGAGCCAAAGAAACTGGTACACATGCCTAATATCGTGTAGGGCCCCAGCGACTAATGTCTGAAGTAGTGCTGGAAGGAACTGACACAATAAATCCTGCAAGGATGTCCATAAATTCATAAGAGTACGAGGGGGCGGAGATCTCTTCTGAACAGCACGTTGGAAGGCATTACGGATATGCTCAGTAATGTTCATGTCTGGGAAGTTTGGTGGCCAGCGGAAGTGTTAAAATTCAGAAGAATGTTCCTGGAGCCACTCTGCAGCAATTCTCAAGTGTGGGGTGTCTCATTGTTCTGCTGGAATTGCCCAAGTCCGTCGGAATGCCCAATGGACATGAATTGATGCAAGTGATGCTTACGTGCGTGTCACCTGGCAGATTCACATCTAGACGTATCAGGTATCCCATATCATTGCAACTGTACTCTCCCCACGGCATTACAGAGCCTCCACCAACGTGAACAGTCCCCTGCGGACATGCAGAGTCCATTGATTCATGAGGTTGTCTCCATATCCGTATAGTTCATCTGCTCGATACAATTTGAAACGAGACTCGTCCGACCAGGCAACATGTTCTTAGTCATCAACAGTCCTCTGTCGCTGTTGACGGGCCCAGGCGAGGCGTAAAGCTTTTTGTCGTGCAGTTATCGAGAGTACAGGAGTGGGCCTTCGGCTTCGAAAGTCCATATCGATGATGTTTCATTGAATGGCCCGCAAGCTGACGCTTGTTGATGGCCCAGCCTTGAAACCTGCATAAATTTGCGGAAGGTTTGCATATCTGTCTCTTTGAATGTTTCTCATCATTCATCGCTGGTGCCATTCTTGCAGCGACGTCGGAGATTTAATGTTTTGCCGGGTTCCCGATATGCACGTTACAGTCGTGAAATGGTCGTACGGGAAAATCTCCACTACATCGCTATCTCGGAGATGCTGTGTCCCATCGCTCGTCCTCACGGGCCGGTGTGGCCGTGCGGTTCTAGGCGCTACAGTCTGGAACCGAGCGACCGCTACGGTCGCAGGTTTGAATCCTGCCTCGGGCATGGATGTGTGTGATGTCCTTAGGTTAGTTAGGTTTAGTTAGTTCTAGGTTCTAGGCGACTGATGACCTCAGAAGATAAGTCGCATAGTGCTCAGAGCCATTTGAACCCATCGCTCGCGCGGCGACTGAAACGCCACGTTCGAACACAAATCTTGATAACCTGGCACTGTAGCAGCAGTAACCGACATAACAACTGCGCAAGACACTCGTCTTATATATGCGTTGCTGCGCGCAGCGTCGTAATCTGCCTGTTTACGTTTCTCCGTATTTGAATACGCATGCTTAAACCAGTTTCTTTGGCACTTCAATGTGTGTTAACACTTAGTTTTCGTTACATCCAGCGTCAACGACCGTCCATCACGATCACTCAACACGCACTTAAGTCCCAGTTGTGACTCTGCGGATGGTATTTTTCCGCCTTCCCTTTGTGCGTTATAAATCTTCGATAGGGTGCCTCTTCAATCACCAGGCAGTTCGGCTACCCTGGTTCGAAGCACCCACCATAGAAGCACAAACAATGTGCCTAAGTTCGAATTCACTTGGCTCTGACATAATGTACTCATAACCACTCGGAATAATAGTCTAGCCACGGCTGACACTTGCAAACATTGAGGACACTACGCAGGTGCCATTCGTGGGCAAATACAGCAGCGCAACTTGTAGGCTTGGGTGGAATCTGCATTTACAGTATGTTCAAGCGTGTATTTCTCGTATTGTCTCCATATTTCAGTCCAACCCGTATTTGCATGGGTACATAGACTATCGTCAAGACGTTCGCAGAATAAGTACACTGATGTGACGAAAGTGATGGGGCAGCGGTATGCACATATACAGGTGGCGGTAGCGTCGCGCGCACAACGTATAAAAGGGCGGTGTGTTGGCGGAGCTGCCACTTGTGCTCAGGTGGCTCATGTGAAAAGGTTTACAACGTGAATGTGGCCGCACGACGGGGATTAACAGACTTCGACTGCGGAATGGTTGCATGAGGTAGAGCCACGGGCCATTTCATTTCGTAAATTTAATATCCGCAATCCACAGTGTCAAGAAGGTGCCGAGAATACCAAATTTGAGGCATTACACCTCACCTCATGGACAAAACATTGGCCGACGGCCTTGACATAAGAGCAGAGAGCGGTGGCGTTTGCGTAGAGTTGTCAGTGCTAACAGACAAGTAACACTGCGTGAAATAACCGCAGAGATGAATGTGGGATTACGGCGAATATACTAATTAGGAAAGTGCGGCGAAATTTGGCGTTAATGGGCTATGGCAGCAGGCGACTGACGTGCTCGTGTCCATATCGGTTGCACCCCAGACGACTAAAAAACCGTGAACTCATCCGAAGAGTACGATTTCAATTCGTAAGAGGTTACGGTAGGGTGCGAGTGTGATGCAGACCCCACGAAGCCATGGTCTTAGGTTGTCAACAAGAAGCTGGCGGTGACTCCATATTGGTGTTGGCTGCGTTTACACGGAATGGACTGGGTCCTGTAGTCCAACTAAACTGATCATTGAGTGTAAATGGTTGTGTTCGGCTACTTGGAGACAATATGCAGCCAAACAACGATGAACGTTCTGCACAATTCGAGTGAGTCGTCTGACCATCCACATTGCCCGACATGAATCCCATCGAGGATTTATGAGACATAACCGAGAGGTCAGTTCGTGCGCAAAATCCGGCACCGGAAACATTTTCGCAATTATGGACGGCATTAGAGGCAGTGTGGCTCACTATTTCTGAGGGGGCTTCCGATGACCTGTTAAGTCCACGTCAGGTTGCTGCAATACGTTCTTAAGTTGTATTCCATGACTTTTATCACCTCAGTGTAGGATCACAATCTAACCAAAGGTTTAGTGGCTTTCACCAAAAGTCGGAAACATCATAAAGAACATGAATTTCACTCGCTGCAATCGCCAGGACGACGAGTACTCAGACACACCCGTCCATTTCCGTGTCCGACACCACTCGTATCACTCAGTCCCAGATGGAACACATAACGCAGCGCCACAGTCGATGGAACGCTGGCACAAGTGGCGCCAGTACAATCACTCACGCGCCCCCATGCAAACCCCGGTGAAATCTACAAAATAGTATTATTGTACGACAAATCAGAAAGAAAAAACTAGATATTCCGCCCATCATGACCCTCCCTTTTCCTGAAGCCAATGACTGTCGTAACTGCTGTCAGGAAGGCCTCCCAGTGGTTGTTTTAAAGGATTGCCCCGTATTCTTACACGGGATGATGTACTTCAAAGCTATAAAATTGAGCACTAGGAATAGACCTCCAGAAATATGGACCGTTTTACTTTTGTCGATGATCAATAAGTGGTGTACGTTGTCTTGTCCACTGACGCACAATTCTCAGACACAGAACATATAATATTCAACAACATTTCACAGAATATCGTCTTGAGGTTCTGCTGCCATCCGAAAAAAATTAATGATTATACTAAGGTGACAAAAGTCGTGGGTACCTACTAATATCGTGTAGGATCCCATTTGCCCGGCACTAGGCAGAAACTACATGTGACATCGACTTAAGAAATCGTTGGAAGTCCCATGCAGAAGTAATTAACCATTTTGCTTCTATAGCGGTTTATAATTCATTTTCCGGTGCTGGATTTTGTACACGAACTGACCTCTCGATTGGGGCCCGTAAATGTCCGATTGGATTCTTGTCAGGCGAACAGGGTGGCCACATCATCTCTGACATGGTACATTGTCATTCATAAAAATTCCATCGTTGTTTGGGAACATAAAATCCATGAAAGTAGGTGGGCAAGGCAGGTGCCACCCTTAAGTACCGTTATCCAAGATGGCGGTCGTGACGTCAGTTGATGATGCAAGTGCGTGACGTCACGTGACGTCACCTTATGACGCGATTTACGTCATTCAATATGGCTATCGTGACGTCAGCTGATGACGCGAGAACCGTTACCCAAGATGGCGGGATACCGCCACGTCCCCCTGGCAGGAAGTTTCAATTTTGGAGCGAAGATAGGACAATTGGGCTACCATTACTAGCTTAAGAAAATGGCGGGAGAGAAAGGGTACTTGGGCTATCTCAACTAACCTAAGACAACGGCGGGAAAGTAAGGGCAGTTGGGCTACCTCCAGTAGCCTAAGTCACATCAACACAAGCTCTTCCTAGGAACTGGTGGGACTCAGCTTGTGCTGGGCATTTTATTTAAACAATTAGAAGCAGTAATGCTATCAAGTGTGTTCGTCATTGGCTAGTGTTATCCTCTTGGAAAATTGGCGGGAATTTCGAATTTTGCTCTAATAGCTTACTCGTGGAGCTGAGGGAAAGAGTATGGTGCTGCCCCCACTAGAGGCTGCTCATAATGCCATTCAGTTCGAATATAAGTTGTTTAAATTTGTATACATTTGTTTAAATTTATTATCTACCTACAGCATTAGCTCAGTGTTACTACAAGAGGCTAAGTTATCAGTTCTTGTTGAGCTGTCAGTGTTCAGTTCGCGAGATGATGGTGCCAGATTGGGGGGGGGGGGGGGGGTTGATAGATGTATTACATGCACTCATTCAGCCAAGGAGTGCATCCACAGCTCACTGCATGAAGAATTGAAGCGAGCATTAATGATTGAACATATCAAGTAGAAGAATACGGTTCCACAAATAAATGCTTTGCATTAAAGATGCATTACACAATGCATGGAAACATCTACTCTGCTGGAATTGTCTGTCATTTCTAGAACCTACGTATTAGCTTCCATCACACAAGAGACAGCTACCTCCAGTCTACCAGACCAAAGAACTGACCTAGTTCACGAGTTCACCGCTACAGGGCGCCTCGATAGGTCACATTATAGTGCAGTTCAGTCCATAGGAGCATGATTGCGTCATGTGTTTTTCTCAGCTGCAAGTCTCCCCCAGCCTCCTCATCTCCATGGAGGGGAAAACTGCCACGAAATGGAGTCAGCCTGTTCTGGGCTGCTGGAGAGAGAAACAAATGCACTCTACTTATTTCTTTAACAATTTATTTAGAGACGGATGCCACCTGGTTTATTTACTACGCTGACAGATAACACTCACAAAAATTGTTCAAATGGCTCTGAGCACTATGGGACTTAACTTCTGAGGTCATCAGTCCCCTAGAACTTAAAACTACTTAAGCCTAACTAACCTAAGGACATCACACACATCCTTGCCCGAGGCAGGATTCGAACCTGCGACCGTAGCAGCAGCGCGGTTCCGGACTAAAGCGCCTAGAACCGCTTGGCCACCGCGGCCGGCACACTCACACTGCCGGCCGTCTGGAGGGGGAAAACTGATGTGAAAAAGAAATCAGCCTGTTCTGAGCTGCTGGAGAGAGGAAGGAGTGTATTCTATTTATTTTTGAAGAATTTATTTAGCCAAGGATTTAACATAACTTATTTTTAAAGCTGATGCAATACACTGACCCTGACATGCTTGGAGTCACGATATACAGTTTACAGACCTGGAAAGTACTCGTAAATAATGCATTGTGCTGATGTTCAGAGACGTGAACAACTCGTAAGTTACCGAAATAATCCAGTTCACACCATACAGACGTGCAAACTACTGGTAGATCACCGATATAATTCATGCAAACACGCTCACAACGCTTAAACACCTTATAGTAAATCAGTGCACAAACACTCAGTGCATGTTAAAAATGCAACTTATCAGCGAAACGGACTCTGATTATACTGTTTGG
This sequence comes from Schistocerca americana, assembly GCF_021461395.2. Classification (NCBI taxonomy): domain Eukaryota; kingdom Metazoa; phylum Arthropoda; class Insecta; order Orthoptera; family Acrididae; genus Schistocerca; species Schistocerca americana. Next base: position 1,081,755,235 of record NC_060120.1, read on the forward strand.
AAAGCCCAAGTGCACCCCCTAACAAATGGAAACCGTCCAGATGTAGGAGAGAAAAGTTAGGTTAGTGTACTTTATTTATTTTGTTTGGCAAATTAACTTAATTATCCATCGTAATGTTTTAATTAATGTCGGTCCTAATTTCACAAATGTATGCATAGCGCTGCACAAGAACGACCTAAAATCGCAAATTCTAACTATGCCATTCAACTGGTCTTATCCCACTTGTAAAAAAAATTCCCAACACCACTCGAAACTGACGCAAATATCCTTCCTAATTACATAATTATTCACAAAGATCGGTCCTCATTACACAACTATATGCATAGCACTGCACAAGAACGGAAGTACTCCGCAAAAACTGACAAACAGTCTTCTCCTCCTGGGAAAAAAATGTTACCACTTGAAACCAGCGACAGAAACGCCCAACCTACCCTACTTCTACAAACTGGGGAGGGGGGGGGGGACGTTCAGTTGACTAGATCCTGATGTTGGTCAGAGATGGGTTAAAAAAAGTATATTACCTGCAAGCATATAGCATCCATCCTTGTTAGACGTCAGAGTTCACTCCACACGCCCACCAAAAACCACCCGAAGCGAAGTCAATACACGCTATCACAGTGGATGGCAAACGAAAAGCATCACAGTACCGGGGGATATCGTCGTCCTAAATGACTGCATTCTCATCAATAAGCAATCACAACCTGTTAGAAGCAGTTTAACTTGTCGCGAAATTGAAGTAGATACTTCCTGTTAGTATGGGCATAGGCCATTGTTGGCGACCGGAATAAAATAATAATTGGATCCTTTTACCGACCTCTCAGTTCAGATGATACAGTTGCTGAAAGGTTCAAAGAAAAGTTGTTTCAAACACGTACCCGACTCATACGATAGTAGTTGGTGGTGGCTTTAATTTTCCCTCGATATGTTGGCAAAAATACATGTAATTCCGTAGGTACGCATAAAATATCATCCGAAATTGTGCTAAACGCATTCTCTGAAAATTATTTCGAGCAGTTAGTTCATGAGCCCACGGGAATAGTAAATGGTTGTGAAAACACACTTGACCTTTTAGCAACAAATAATCCTAAGTTAATAACCAGCATCAAAACCGATATAGGGATTAGTGAACACAGGGTTGTCGTAGCGTGACTGAATATTGTAATCCCCAAATCCTCGAAAAATAAGCGACAAATATACCTATTCAAAAAAGCAGATAAAAATTCAATTGACGCCTTCCTGAGAGACAATCTCCACTCATTCCAAATTAATAATATAAGAGTGGATCAGATGTGGCTTAAATCCAAAGAAATAGTATCGGCAGTAACTGAGAGGTTTATACCAAATATACTAACAAACGACGGAGCTGATCCTCCTTGGTACACAAAACGGGTTTGAACACTGTTGCAGAAACAACGAAACAAACACGCCAAATTTAAACAGACGTAAAATCCCCAAGATTAGCTATTCTTTACACAAGATCGAAACTTAGCGCGGAGTTCAATGCGAGACGCCTATAACAGTTTCCACAACGAAACATTGTCTCGAAACCTGGCAGAAAATCCAAAGAGATTCTGATCGTATGTGAAGTATGTTAGCGGCGAGAAACAATCAATGCTTCTCTGCGCGATAACAATGGAGATACTATCGAAGACAGTTCTGCTAAAGCAGATTTACTAAACACAGCCTTCCGAAATGCCTTCACAAAAGAAGACGAAGTAAATATTCCAGAATTCGAATCAAGAATAGCTGCCAACATGAGTAACGTAGAAGTAAATATCCTCAAAGTAGTGAAGCAACTCAAATCACTTAATAGAAGCAAGTCTTCTGGTCCAGACTGTATACCAATTAGGTTCCTTTCGGAGTATGCTGATGCATTAGCTCCATACTTAACAATCATATACAACCGTTCGCTCGACGAAAGATCCGTACCCAAAGACTGGAAAGTTGCAAAGGTCACACCAATATTCAAGAAAGATAGTAGGAGTAATCCACTAAATTACAGGACCATATCGTTAACGGCCGACTTCCTTCCCCATCCTTCCCTAATCCGATGAGACCGATGACCACGCTGTCTGGTCTCCTTCCCAAAACCAACCAACCATATAGTTAACGTCGATATGCAGCAGGATTTTAGAACATACATTGTGTTCGAACATTATGAATTACCTCGAAGGAAACGGTCTATTGACACACAGTGAGCATGGGTTTAAAAAACATCGTTCCTGTGAAACACAACCAGCTCTTTATTCACATGAAGTGCTGAGTGCTATTGACACGAGATTTCAGATCGATTCCGTATTCCTGGATTTCCGGAAGGCTTTTGACACTGTACCACATAAGCGGCTCGTAGTAAAATTGTGTGCTTATGGAATATGATCTCAGTTATGTGACTGGATTTGCGATTTCCTGTCAGAGAGGTCACAGTTCGTAGTAATTGACGGAAAGTCATCGAGTAAAGCAGAGGTGATTTTAAGCGTTCCCCAAGGTAGTGTTATAGGCTCTTTGCTATTCGTTATCTACATAAACGATTTGGGAGACAATCTGAGCAGCCGTCTTCGGTTGTTTGTCTAATTAAGTCATCAGAAGATCAAAACAAACTGCAAAACGATTTAGAAAAAATATCTGAATGGTGCAAAAAGTGGCAGTTGACCCTAAATAACGAAAAGTGTGAGGTCATCCACATGAGTACTAAAAGGAACTCGTTAAACTCCGGTTACACGATAAATCAGTCTAATCTAAAAGCCGTAAATTCAACTAAATACCTAGGTATTACAATTACGAACAATGTAAATTGAAAGGAACACATAGAAAATGTTGTGGAGAAGGCTAACCAAAGGCTGTGTTTTATTTGCAGGACACTTAGAAAATGTAACAGACCTACTAAGGAGACTCCCTACACTACGCTTGTCCGTCCTCTTTTAGAATACTGCTGCGCGGTGTGGGATCCTTGCCACGTAGGACTGACGGAGTACATCGAAAAAATTCAAAGAAAGGCAGCACGTTTTGTATTATCGCGAAATATGGGAGAGAGTGACACAGAAATGATACAGGATTTGGGCTGGAAATCACTAGAAGAAAGGCGTTTTTTGATGTGACGGAATCTTCTCACGAAATTCCAGTGACGAACTTTATCCTCCGAATGCGAAAATATTTTTTTGACATCGAACTACATAGGGTGGAACGATTACCACGATGAAACAAGGGAAATCAGAGCTCGTGCTGAAAGATATAGGTGTTCATTCTTTCCGCGCGCTATACGAGATTGGAACAGTAGAGAATTGTGAAGGAGGTTCGATGAACCCTCTGCCAGGCACTTAAATGGGATTTGCAGAGTATCCATGTAGATGTAGACGAAGACGTAGATGGGATGAAGCTACCATGCTGAAAGTCTCACGGCCCTTGCGGCCACGCGCCCCAGCCGAAAGCCTCGCCGAAATGCCTCATGGCCGTGCTGGCTGGCGCCTAGGCGAAACTCCCGGCCAGTCACCGCCTGCATCGATAGGATCACACACTTCGCCAATACAATAGTAGGTATATTGATAACAGGACGGCTTTCCCCCAAATGCTTCGTGTCCGTCTAAAAGTATAGCGACGCAGCTGTCCCTAGGGGCTACGAGGTGCCACTTGTTTGACGTCAAGTAGTATGCAGAAGGGATGGATAACATTCCATCAGAATTTCTAAAATCATTGAGGGAAGTGGCAACTAAACGACTATTCACGTTGGTGTGTAGAGTATATGAGTCTGGCGACATACCATCTGACTTTCGGAAAAGCATCATCCACACAATTCCGAAGACGGCAAGAGCTGACAAGTGCGAGAATTATCGCACAATCATCTTAACAGCTCATGCATCGAAGCTGCTTACAAGAATAATATACAGAAGAATGGAAAAGAAAATTGAGAATGCCCTAGGTGACGATCAGTTTGGCTTTAGGAAAAGTAAAGGGACGAGAGAGGCAATTCTGACGTTACGGCTAATAATGGAAGCAAGGCTAAAGAAAAATCAAGACACTTTCATAGCATTTGTCGACCTGGAAAAAGCGTTCGACAATACAAAATGGTGCAAGCTGTTCGAGATTCTGAAAAAGGTAGGGGTAAGCTGTTGGGAGAGACGGGTCATATACAATATGTACAACAACCAAGAGGGAATAATAAGAGTGGACGATCAAGAACGAAGTGCTCGTATTAAGAAGGGTGTAAGACAAGGCTGTAGCCTTTCGCCCCTACTCTTCAATCTGTACATCGAGGAAGCAATGATGGAAATAAAAGAAAGGTTCAGGAGTGGAATTAAAATACAAGGCGAAAGGATATCAATGATACGATTCGCTGATGACATTGCTATCCTGAGTGAAAGTAAAGAAGAATTAAATGATCTGCTGAACGGAATGAACAGTCTAATGAGTACACAGTATGGTTTGAGAGTAAATCGGAGAAAGACGAAGGTAATGAGAAGTAGTAGAAATGAGAACAGCGAGAAACTTAACATCAGGACTGATGATCACGAAGGCAATGAAGTTAAGGAATTCTGCTACCTAGGCAGTAAAATAGCCAGTGACGGACGGAGCAAGGAGGACATCAAAAGCAGACTCGCTATGGCAAAAAAGGCATTTCTGGCCAAGAGAAGTCTACTAATATCAAATACCGGCCTTAATTTGAGGAAGAAATTTCTGTGGATGTACGTCTGGAGTACAGCATTGTATGGTAGTGAAACATGGACTGTGGGAAAACCGGAACAGAAGAGAATCGAAGCATTTGAGATGTGGTGCTGTAGACGAATGTTGAAAATTAGGTGGACTGATAAGGTAAGGAATGAGGAGGTTCTATGCAGAATAGGAGAGGAAAGGAATATGTGGAAAACACTGATAAGGAGAAGGGACAGGATGATCGGACATCTGCTAAGACATGAGGGAATGACTTCGATGGTACTAGAGGGAGCTGTAGAGGGCAAAAACTGTAGAGTAAGACAGAGATTGGAATACGTCAAGCAAATAATTGAGGACGTAGGTTGCAAGTGCTACTCTGAGATGAAGAGGTTAGCACAGGAAAGGAATTCGTGGCGGGCCGCATCAAACCAGTCAGTAGACTGATGACCAAAAAAAAAAAAAAAAAAAAAAAAAGTATGCTCGAGCAGGAACCGGATGAGAGCAACAATATTGTAGACAACTCACCCTCCGTTCTGCGCTCGATTACTTATTTAATATCAACTTGCCTCCTATAATAAAGCAACGATTAAGAACAAACAAAAAAAAAAAAAGAAAACATTCCCGACCAGAGTGAATGACGTCTTTCCACGAAAGTAGGCAAAGTCCAGTTTGATTTAGTTTTATGAGGAAAATCGATATAGTTTTTCCACGTTCGACTGAGAAACGTGTCACGTCTGCGAAGACATTTACATGGAAACTCGAAAAAGAATATAGAGCAAACCTATATTTCCGCTCATGAATACAAATATCAATGAAGTAGCATATTCCAAATCACCCCCTATGATTTACAACGTCAAATATGGGCTTTCTCAATTCTAGAGAACCAGCCAATGTGTCTACCACGCCGGCCGCGGTGGTCTCGCGGTTCTAGGCGCGCAGTCCGGAACCGTGAGACTGCTACGGTCGCAGGTTCGAATCCTGCCTCGGGCATGGATGTGTGTGATGTCCTTAGGTTAGTTAGGTTTAAGTAGTTCTAAGTTCTAGGGGACTGATAACCACAGCAGTTGAGTCCCATAGTGCTCAGAGCCATTTGAACCATTTTTTTGTGTCTACCACCTGCTAGATGCACATACCACATTCTATCTTCTTTCAACTAAATAAGGAAGTCAAATACGAAGAGGCAGTCAACAGAACAATTTACAAATGGCTCTGAGCACTATGGGACTTAACTTCTGAGGTCATCAGTAAAACTTAGAACTACTTAAACCTAACTAACCTAAGGACATCACACACATCCATGCCCGAGGCAGGATTCGAACCTGCGACCGTAGCGCTCTCGCGGTTCCAGACTGTAGCGCCTAGGACCGCTCGGCCACCCAGACCGGCTCCAACAATTTACATGGTAGGGTATAATGGCGCAGCACAAACACAAGTCCATATTGAATCTTATAAGATTTTCACTTGATCACGTAACCTGTCCAACACATACTAAGTATTAGTTCACTATTTGTTCGTACAATGGACAACGCGGTTAAGTCAACTACTTTCCTGCATTGCAATCGCCCTCTCCATTTGAACAGTCCCTGCCGTTAGCAGGAAACATGAATCATTCCTACCACAGGCCACGCATAGACAGAATCATCCGTGACACATGCATATACACAGACATACAGAAAACAGAACAAACTCTCTCCAAATGTGGAGGTGACTGGATACAATCGAGAGTACATTGCTAAACTACACGTCATGATCAGTCCATTTGGAATAGGTGTTGGCAGCTGCACTACATTCACAAGCAATTTTAGAAGACGGAGCGAGAGATTATGTCATCATCTCATGGATAGAACTGACATAAAATCAATAGAATTGCGAAAAATGACTGGGAATGAGTAATTTATTGAATGTACACTGGAATACGGGAAAATTGAGCAAGTACTTGCGTATCTTCTGGTTGGCGCAGAACAATTTTTACATGGGAGCAAGTATGTGGCAGGAAGAGGATACTGGGAAAACGTTGGCATGGAAGCAAATGGAATCAGGGAAGCAGTCAATTTTTTTTTCCATCGAGGCAGCATTGTAATGCACGTCTATTGAGGTGGCAGTGATACACGCAAGTTGACTACTATATTTGACGCTTTTCAGGAAGACAGAGAACCATCCGCCTCTAAACGTATAAGCATCTGGGTTAAAGGATAACAGAGAGTGAATGGCGTGATCGATTAAGATGGAGCTGTAACGAGATTTGATGTAATGGTAGACTGATGAGGCATTCGAGAGAGGCAGAAGTTGCTGCAGGTCAATTTTTCCAGTGTTCTGTCAGGATGCAACAGTTGCATGACATAGCCTGTGTTCCACTAGTATACAGCCACATGTTCTCTATGCGATTTAAAGCACTGTCTACTTGCGATGGTTAATGGTAAACCTGTCGATCACCAGAGGACTACCATTTCATGTGAGATGAAACATGACACATTCCTGTAAACGAACTATGATTTATGCGATGTACTCCAACCCCTTGTAGCATTTTGGATGTAAAATCGAGACTTCAGTCTCATAACTGAGTTAGCGATAGGTGCTTGTGGAGCACTGGAATCCCCGTGTATACATTTGCCTGAGTGATGTGCTGTTTACAGAATTAGTGGCGGAATGACTTGTAATTTTCACATGTCGGAAGCTGCTGCTATGCGTTTACCTGTTTCCTTCTAAGAGGTATTCTCTGTTACTAACGATGATTTTATATAGGAGTAATGCAGGCTTAGTATGATTTCTGAGCCGTGATTGGATGTGAACAGTGGACGCTATACATATTTGGGAAGCTATATTGTTCTCGTATCACACAGAGCCAATGTTTTAAGGAAGTAGTTTTTTCGATTTACGGTTCGATAACATGGTTTATCGTAGGGAAACCTCGAAGAAGGATGTATGTAATGTGCTTGAAATATATTTCTTACATTGGAATATTAACTGCACTACATTCCATACGGCTGATAGGTCTGAAACACAAGCGATCTAACATTATAGCCGATTGTAAGTGCAGAGCGTTGTAGTCTTAGGAGTGCGTGTGTTTATGTTCTCTCTTACCAATACCTACCAGGTACTGATCCTAGATTCTGGAGTAATACTTTAAAATTCATAGCTTGGTTGAATTATGTAAAAATGCTTCCATCTCCATCCGTCTGGGTCTCCAACACATATAAAAATCACCCGTTTCTTGTTCTTCTTAACCGTCTGCTATTACATCACAGCACTTTCAAATCAATTACTATACATCGATAAGGACTGCCAACCTCCTCAAAATGGGCGCACCTTGAGAAATATTTTTCACTTGAATAGGCTAGGACTTGGCAAGCTCCATTCATTGATGAGACGTGGAATGTAGCGGTCTACTTCAGGTCGGTTACAGATTACATCGGTAACGGTGCTGCAGGGCAGGTGGGTCAGTCACAGTGGGAGGGGGGTCTTTCAGTCTCTAATTTTACCCTAAGACTGCCAAAATGCTCTGTGACTCCCATCAGCATAGATATCGTAAATTAAGCACTATGCTCGAGGTGTTAGAAATATGTAGAGTGCTGTCTGATTTACTGTGGTGATGTACGTGTTCTAGAATTAACAATGAAAGGACATATTGCACAGTCACCTGTCCATTTCTGGGGATGGCTACCACCGAAACAGTGATCGCGTACATGACTGCAATATGAGTAATCAGTCGAAACAGAACCCAGAGGCATCAGCGAGAGGCCGTGGATCAGAGTATGTTAATGTCAGTTTAGAACCTGACACAAGCCTCAAAGTTGTGGCGCAAAAGCAAACTGTTTGGCAGTGTACAAAGCATGTTAGAGCAGAAAAAAAACAATATTTCAAACAACGAGAAGGGGCCACAGCGAACAAGTATTGCGACCTACAGTATAGTTAGCGGGATACGTTCATACTCCTCCAGTACAGGTGACGAAACTTTAAAATGGTTTGTGCAGTTGATCAATACCGGTATATTTAATAGAACTGTCACATGTACTCTATGCCTGCATGCATGCGGTACTGGTTTTCGATACATGGGAGGAGGAGACGTGGTAAAAATCTTAACGAGTTCTCTGTCGGATGAAGTTAGTGGAGCTTTTGTAGATCGTAATTTTTCTCTCTTAGATGGTACAGAATAACGAAGATAGCATGTTGGGAAGATAGATGTGCATGAACGCGGATCTGTAGTACTTGTATATAGTTTGGGAATGCACAACAGTGCTATTGTGGACTGGCAAGACAGCCAATCCACAGTGACGGGTAACCGAAAGGCACGCGCTTAAACTCACGCAGACTGGCGTGAGGTCTGAAACAGGACACGTAATGAATGCTATAAAGAAAAGTACGTAGCTGCTGGAATACTTAACTTTAATCCACAATTGGTGAACATTGGTCTTGTTACTGTACATGCTTCATCAGATACATAGCAAAGGATAAATGGCGCCTTGCTAGGTCGTAGCAATTGACTTAGCTGATGGCTATGCTAACTATCGTCTCGGCTATTGAGAGCGTAATTCTCAGTGAACCTTTCCTAGCAAAGTCGGCTGTACAATTGGGGCGAGTGCCAGTACGTCTCTCTAGCCCTGCCGTGTGGTGGCGCTCGCTCTGCAATTACTGACAGTGGCGACACGCGGGTCCGGCGTATACTAATGGACCGCGGCCGATTTAAAGCTACCACCTAGCAAGTGTGGTGTCTGGCGGTGACACCACAAGTGCAGTAGCTAAAATCGTTGTCCTTCTCTCAAAAAATGGTTCAAATGGCTCTGAGCACTACGGGAATTAACATCTGAGGTCATCAGTCCCCTAGAACTTAGAACTACTTAAACCTAAGTAACCTAAGGACATCACACGCATCCATGCACGAGGCAGGATTCGAACCTGCGACCATAGCGGTCGCGCGGTTCCAGATTGAAGCGCCTAGAACCGGTAGGCCACTCCGGCCGTCTGTCCTTCTCTCAGTTCTCGTTGCCATCCATTTGTCAAAAAACAGTCCTGTCGCAGGGTTGCAGGGTCGCAGGGTTGCAGAAGGTGGTAGTTGTAAGAGGTTGTAATTTTACTGTAGCAGATAGATTCGAGAATGATGACTCGTTTCGAGATATGAGAGTGCCAGAAATATGATTCACTAGAGCCTGTAAATGACTTCTCCATTGGACCCTATGCAGGTATGTGCTTTAATGGGAGGGCTTGATTCCAAATCCCAGACAGCATTTCTAGTGGATAGTGTAGCACTAGAGATATGAAAAACTAGTGTACATTTCTTACGAACTCAATCAGTACATCATCCACTGTTTGTTATCCTTCTCAATCAACTGTCGCCTTAGCCGATATATCACCGAACCTCTGACATGGCATCGAGACAGAGTGCGTTACAAATACTGGAGAAATATCTAGCGGCGGTGGCTTGAGGGGGTTGAACACACTAGTTTCATACCACACTCCTTTGCTGAATCACATTATAAATTGGGTAATTTCTTTACGAGGGCCGGCCGGAGTGGCCGAGCGGTTCTAGGCGCTACAGTCTGGAACCGCGCGACCGCTACGGACGGAGGTTCGAATCTTGCCTCGGGCATGGATGTGTGTGATGTCTTTAGGTTAGGTTTAAGTAGTTCTAAGTTCTAGGAGACTGATGACCTCAGCCGTTAAGTCCCATAGTGCTCAGAGCCATTTGAACAATTTTTTCTTTACGAGCTTGCACTGTCGGCGACGTGTAACCAGACTGCTGGTCTGATAGTATATACTCCAGCGATCACCAACTATGTTCAGTGTTATGGTATTTGTTTGGATAAAAACCACCTCATTCAGAGGTAATGCCATACCTCCATCTGTAAAGCGGGTATAGCTTTTAACATGGATACTTGTATGCACCTGTAGAACCAAGACCGCTTGTTATGGTTGTGTTTTTTAACATCTCGTAGGTTTGCCTTGAGCATGCGGCTTATGAAGTATGAGTTTGTATTCAGAGATGTGCAAAAAAAAAAAAAAAAAAAAAAAAAAAAAAAAAAAAAAAAAAAAAAAAAAACCACTATGTCCAGTCGTAAGGAAGGTATGGATTTGATGGATTTGAGATAAAATACTGCGATGATGAAGGCAGGCATTTGTTACGTCATAAGAATGGTACAGATACATCTATTTTCAGAGCTACAGCCGTCAGCCGGGTGTATTTCCGATATCTCGCTCATTGTTGAATGTCAATCAACAGGAACCACTATCGTAAGATTTAATTGTAAGTATAGCGTTCAAATATATATGTGGCCGATATCGTAGGATGAGTCTGACTAGGCGTGACTTGTGGTGGGAATGATTCACATTTCCTGCTAACGGCAGGGACTGTTAAAATAGAGAGGGCTGTTGCAGTGCGGAAATGTAGTTGACCTTTAGACTAATATTTAGTATGTGTTGGACAGGTTTTGTGATCAAGTTAACATTTGACAAGATTCAATATGGGCGTGAGTTTGTGCTGGGCCATTATTCCCTACCATGTAATTGTTCCATTGACTGCTTCTTCGCATTTGACTATTTAGTTGAGAGAAGATAGGTTGTGGTCTGTTCATCTAGCAGGTGGTAGGCACATTGGCCAGTTCTCAAGATATGAGAAAGACTTTATTTGACTTTGTAAATTATAGGAGTGATTTGGAATCTGCTACATCACTAACATCTGTATTCGCGAGTGGAGAAATCGGTTTGCTCTATTTTCTTTTTCGAGTTTCCACCTAAATGTCTTCGCAGACGTGACAAGTTTCTCAGTCAAACGTGAAAAAAATATACAGATTTGCTCATAAAACTAAATCAAACTGGACTTTGTCTACTTTCGTGGAGAGACCACATTTATTATGGTCGGGATTTTTTTTAATAGTTGCTTTATTATAGGACTCAAGTTGATGTTATTTAAATAATCGAGCGCAGAATGGAGGATGAGTTGTCTACGATACTGTGGCTCTCGTCCGGTCCCTGCTCGAGGGTGCTACGTAACGTCAAACAAAGTGCATTCTATCTCAGAACGATTGTTGAGGCCTGTGAATGCTGCGACTCATGGCCACTAGGGACAGCTGCGTCACTATAGTTTTAGATGAACACGGCGCATTTGGGGGAAAACTGATCTGTTATCTATATACCTACTATTGAAATGGTGATGTGCGTGATCCTGTCAATGCAGGAGGCAGCCAGCCAGGACTTTCGCCTTGGCGCCAGCCAGTACGGCCATGAGGCACTTCGGCGAGGCTTTCGGCTGGGATGCCGCGAGACTGTCAGTGTAATAGCTCCATCCCATAGTTTGTGATTTTATATGGATCAGAACGCAGTCTTTTAGGGTGATGATTTCCCCCAGTACTGCGATGCTGTTCTTTATCCATTCGCTGTGATAGTGAGTATTGGCTTTGCTTAGGGCAACTTTAGTAGGCGTATGTAGTGAATTCCGACGTCAAACAGTAATAGATGCTATATGCTTGCAAGTAATACACTTTTACTTTAAACTCATCTCTGTCTAAGACGGGGATCTAGTCAATTGAACGTTTTTCCCCCTAGTTTGTAAGTGTGGGGTAGAATTTGAGTGTTTCTGTCACTTGTTTCGAGTGGTATAAATTTTTTCCCAGCAGGATAAGACTATGTTGTGTTGGCAGAAGAGCGAACACCGTGTAACTAGTGGAGGCCGAAATGCACGCGTTTTAGCTCACGCAGGCTGGCGTGAGGAGGGAAGAACTATACTGACGTGAGGTCTGGTACATGACAAGGAATTGGAATTCAGAAAGCGGACGTAATTGGTTTGATACTTAACTTTAATCCATTAATGATGAACGTCGCTCTTGACGGTACATGATTCACAATATTTTCTGTTCAGAATACATTCGTAGTAACTGAATATGGCGCCTTGCTAGGTCGTAGCAAATGACGTAGCTGAAGGCTATGCTAAACTGTCGTCTTTGCAAATGAGAGCGGATGTGAAACGTCCCCTTAAAAAAATTATGAATTACTGTGCTGATAAACCTCTTACATTATGTGCTTTTCAAACAGCTGAGCAAAACTGAACGTACTCAAACATTCACTACAGTGACACACAATATTTTTAGCGCAACGCAATCTGACTTTCAGTAATCGCTACAAAGAATGGCCTTGACTAACATTAACCTATACCTTTCACAAATCACTTACCTCACAAAAATCTTCGTTACTCGAACTACTGCAATTCAGCGAGCGCCACTACTGCCAGCTAAATAAAAGATTCAAACTACGGAAGGCACTAACTACTGATAGGCATAGTTACCAAATGAAAGATTTTAATAGAGAACAAACAATGTATTTACCTTAATAGTCATAACATATATAGCAGTTCATGACATCCAGTCTTACAAATTTCAAAACTCCGCCATTTCTCTCCCCATATCCACCACTGCTGGCGGCTCACCTCCAACTGCGAACACTACGCGCTGTTAACAGCCAACTGCCCAACACTACAATGGCAGACAACAATGCAAACTAGCCACAGACTGCACACAGCACAGCCAGTGATTTTCATACAGAGCGCTACGTAACGTTGCCAATAAGAAAACATAAACAGCCTACTTACATAGCCCCCATGCTCCCCACAAAAAAAATTTCAAATTGTTTTGGGCAGTGGCCAATGATGATTTGATAAAATTTTTCATAATTACAATAACAAAGATATTAAATGCACACACTTATTGATACAATGTTGGTCAAAAGCTAAAATTTTCTCACAGTCCATAAAGACAGTCCTGATCATTCATTTCTGTAAAATTGTAGTGTTTTTTCTTTTCTCAAAGTCTGAGCAGTAAAAGAAAATGGACACGGAACTAGTGGATTGCCATGCAGTCTTGAAGAAGCACTGTTGTCCTCCCAACCGAAAGCCAGTGCTGACTCTTGACATGCAGACAGGTAATGGACCACACCAGAGCAAACCCACAGCAGAGTCAGTCGAAGTTTTGAAGAATATTGGTAGGTAGGTCATCACAGAACAGACCACTGTAGTCTTGTTAGAGATTACGGTATTGGTGGGCCACCAGAGGTGCAGACCCCACTGCAGTCCTTGTAGAAATAATGGTGTTGGTGAGTCATCAAAGGTGTAGACCCACTGTAGTCCTTGTAGAGATGGCTAGCAGCCATATGTTGCGACTGTGCAGGTGCACAATCACCATCGAAGGGTCTCGTACTACATAGCAAGTCCATAAACCACCACTTGTGCACTCACAAAGTTTTTCTTAATCGTCCTTAGGACCAGCAATGCTGTTATCCAGTCCCTTGCTGAATTATTAACACACGTGCAAACACTATCAGTCCCTACTTCTCACATATTGTACGAGGGCAGTTCAATAAGTAATGCAACACATTTTTTTTCTCGGCCAATTTTGGTTGAAAAAACCGGAAATTTCTTGTGGAATATTTTCAAACATTCCCGCTTCATCTCGTATAGTTTCATTGACTTACGACAGGTGGCAGCGCTGTACGGAGCTGTTAAAATGGCGTCTGTAACGGATGTGCGTTGCAAACAACGGGCAGTGATCGAGTTTCTTTTGGCGGAAAACCAGGGCATCTCAGATATTCATAGGCGCTTGCAGAATGTCTACGGTGATCTGGCAGTGGACAAAAGCACGGTGAGTCGTTGGGCAAAGCGTGTGTCATCATCACCGCAAGGTCAAGCAAGACTGTCTGATCTCCCGCGTGCGGGCCGGCCGTGCACAGCTGTGACTCCTGCAATGGCGGAGCGTGCGAACACACTCATTCGAGATGATCGACGGATCACCATCAAACAACTCAGTGCTCATCTTGACATCTTTGTTGGTAGTGCTGTCACAATTGTTCACCAGTTGGGATATTCAAAGGTTTGTTCCCGCTGGGTCCCTCGTTGTCTAACCGAACACCATAAAGAGCAAAGGAGAACCATCTGTGCGGAATTGCTTGCTCGTCATGTGGCTGAGGGTGACAATTTCTTGTCAAAGATTGTTACAGGCGATGAAACATGGGTTCATCACTTCGAACCTGAAACAAAATGGCAATCAATGTTGTGGCGCCACACCCACTCCCCTACCAAGAAAAAGTTTAAAGCCATACCCTCAGCCGGTAAAGTCATGGTTACAGTCTTCTGGGACGCTGAAGGGGTTCTTCTGTTCGATGTCCTTCCCCATGGTCAAACGATCAACTCTGAAGTGTATTGTGCTACTCTTCAGAAATTGAAGAAACGACTTCAGCGTGTTCGTAGGCACAAAAATCTGAACGAACTTCTCCTTCTTCATGACAACGCAAGACCTCACACAAGTCTTCGCACCCGAGAGGAGCTCACAAAACTTCAGTGGACTGTTCTTCCTCATGCACCCTACAGCCCCGATCTCGCACCGTCGGATTTCCATATGTTTGGCCCAATGTAGGACGCAATCCGTGGGAGGCACTACACGGATGATGAAGAAGTTATTGATGCAGTACGACGTTGGAATGGTACCGTGCAGGCATACAGGCCCTCATTTCAAGGTGGCGTAAGGCCGTAGCATTGAATGGAGATTACGTTGAAAAATAGGGTTGTGAGGCTAAAAGATTGGGGAATAACCTGGTGTATTTCAATGCTGAATAAAACAACCCCTGTTTCAGAAAAAAAATGTGTTGCATTACTTATTGAACTGCCCTCGTACATATACTATGACCAACAGAAACGTGTGCAGTGAAATGTAACTTACAAGTTACTTAATTTGCTGAACTGTGTCCATTACAATTTTATATCATGAGAATACAATTACAAAGATACAGAAAACATCATTAAAAACATAATAATACAGATAACCTTTGTAGTAATACAGGCTTTACAAAGAATAGAAATAAACATATACATCAGTGTTACAGGAATTATGACATAAGTAAATACATAAAAGATCAGATAACTTTTGAAACATCAACTTCACACATGAGCATTAAAACAAAACAGAATAAATACTGTCTAAGCACCTTTACAAGGTAAATAACGTATTATCAGAAAAATTATACAACACAAATCTTATTAGCTAAACACACACAGACAGGAAAAACACAAATTCACATAATCTAATAACACAAAAATACAGGACAGGGTTTGTTTTCAGTGTGACATTTGGTACTGCAGTCCACCCCAAAACTTCATTCCATATATCTTTCCTCTTATTTCAACATTTGTTTCCACCAAAAAAATTCTATCCAAGCATGCTTTCTGTATTTATATGTTCACACATTTCTTACCTCATTATTTATTTTCCATTATCTTACCTCATCATTTATTTCCAAGAAAACCATACCTAAACCTGTTGTCCCTAAACCCTACAAAAATACTTTTTTGGCCAAACCATTTTCATATAGCTTCTCAATGCATTTCTTCCAATTCATCGCAACTTGTTCTCTTATATGGCCTACCCAATCTTAAGCTAATTTAAATCTACTGAGCTCAGATGCTAAACTAAGGGATGAGGCAATGCAGCAGCACAAGACAATTAACACAAACAGCAATGACAAAAAATGCAAATTGGCAAAGCAAGCAGCAGTAAATCTAAATTAACAGAGAAGATGCAACATTACAACTAATATGAGCCAATGTGCAGAAACAAGAAAAATAAATAAGTAGTAAAACTGGCTTAACAGAGTAATAGAAAGTGAAATTCAGTAGCACTATGCCTGGCACACAGCAGCAGCAAATGCAATAACTTACACCTAAAAATGACAAAGCTCAAGGAGAAAAATTATTACAGTAAAGATGGCCATGTCTAATACCTATGTCGCATTAACACTAGAGTGATGCATCACCTTGACTTACTCTAGCAGATAAGTTACCAAACTGTTAAAAAATTATTTTTGCAATTCCTGTGAAGGGAAATGTCTATTTGTGCTCTCTTTTCTACGAAAGTACATCATAAAATTATTATTTACTGGGTCTGTAGACAGAAAATAGTGATATTAGTACATGTATTAAATTTTATTTTAACTAATGCTGCTGCAGCTAGAAACTTGATATTAAACAAAATGAGCAAATATCTATATAAAGCAACATATGAAACGTCATTCACTAGACAAATGGCGTCTCCAAAGGCAAAAAAATTCTCAAAACTAGAAAGGCAATGGATGTAAAATGTTTCTCATCATTTCATTAGGCATTTTAGTAAATATCATAAATTAAGAGCTCCACAATATAATCATATGTTTTCAAGTATGAGCGTGTCGTATTTGCAATGCTTTCTACAAAGGAATGTCAATAGTGAGGATAATGGCCTCCTTTTTTTTCCACCTGTGCCTTTGAAAGGCACATACTAATGACTTTTTTCCAGGCAACTGTTGCACAGCTGAATGCCCATGATGCATTACGTGAAGGTCACTTAACTTTCATACCGAAATATTTATGACACCAGTTTGCACTACAGTGACAGTCTCATATAAAATTGCACAGGTCGAGAATTTGTGTTACAAATGTGTGGAAACAAAATCCGTTGAATATAACAGTGTGCAAAAAATTTTCGCCTGCATTGTGATACATTCACGCGTTTACACACATTTCATAACTCTTAAAGTACGATTCTCAGCTTATTGATCATAAACATACCTCAACAGCATAATACATGTCGTCGTCGTAAAAATAACATCATAACACCTCAGTCAAATCTCAAAAACGTCGTAGTTTCTTTCAATAATTTCAAAACTTTCAATAAAGTCACCTACCTCAAACGCACTTCAAAAATCGTGATCCCTCACCAAATACATCATTCAAAGCTCTCATAGTATCACAATGGTTCCAAAAAAATATGAACAGTTCATAGTACAGACAAAATACAATTTCATAAGTGTGAAGTTATTCAACTGTGTAATTACGTAAACATCTGTCACTGGTGTAGTAAAATACATGTTTGTCTCCCCCAGTTAAATGATCAGATAGCTGTGCAATTTATGTGTTAGAGAAATATGGTACCGATGTGTAAAGTTGTATAAGCAAATACCATATTAGCTACGGCTCCTTGTGCTTGCCAAACACGTGGTACACAAAGTAAGCGTGTACCCCCTGAGGTTTAATGTAAACATACCCTCAGGTGTTACAGATTACAGCAATGGAATGAAATGTATCACGGAAAACTTTCTTTGTAATTCAAAAATCTTGAAAAATAAATGGTTTAATTACAAAATTAATCACTCAGATATGTGTACTGTAGCGCTAAACTGTGCGTCTTGTTGTAAGATAATCTCTGTGGAAGTGTCGTAGTTATCGTCCTCTGAAAGCTAAGTTCTGCAGAAGACAATGCACTTACCTCATGATAAACAAAATGAAAAGCTTTGCGTACAGATATCTTACTTATTACGCTTATTGCCGTGATGAAGAAAGTATTGTGCTGTAACGTATTGTTGTGCTACAGGAAAGGCTGTCTCATTGTAGCTATACCACAAAAGTTACTACTAAAACATGTTTCACTTTCTAGAAGAATTAAGAAAAACTGTGCAGATATAAAACAGATACAGCGCAAAAGCAATAATATAAATTGTGTCACTCATTAGTAGCATCGTGATATAATCATGTAGCTGTCAAGTAAAGTAACCACTGTGTCATCTGGTATCTCACTGAAAGTACTTTAAATCCAGAATATATTTTCAAGTAAACCAAAATGTTGCATTAAAATCTCATTAGCAGTACCAGTATATGTTCTAAGTATGTAAGCCTTATAGTCATTACATAATCGTGCAACTAACAAGCAAGAATGTACACACACAATAACACTGTGACGTCTGTTCACTATATAAATGCATTCGTAATTTCTGTTTAAATTATTTCTCTTGGTTCTTGATTGGATATTTAACTTCAAACATTGTTGCATGATAACAGTTTCTAAGTCTGACAATGCATACTAGAAATGTCAAATGAAAAGTTTTATGGCAAAGACAAAGTTAAAAAGCAGATTATCTTTCAATAAACGGTTTTACATGTGAAATGTGGTGTAAACCTTTACCCTTTCGAGTACACAGAGTTTCAACTTCAAAGTAATTATCATGTTGTATACGTCAATAACAAATGCTAAAATTTTTCTCGAGGTTAGCGTCTATGTCATTTTTCGCTGAGCCAGCCGGCGCACATGGCTGCCTGCGGTGTGAGTCATTGTCTGTCTCTTTGTTGGCCCGCGTCTTTATTGGGATTTGGAGATCTAGCTTCTAGAAATTCACCTTGTCGAAAGGGCCCTGCCTTGTTTGAATTACGCCAGTTCTGATGCAATTCAGGTCTGTCGTTACGATCATATCGTCTGTCGTCATGTTGATAGTTCCTGCAGTTTCTTTCTTGTCGGTTAAGTGGTGGAGAATTTCTCCCTGAATTATCACTGCACGGTGGACCGTTGCCTCTGAAGTTATTCTGTCTCCTGTGATAATAATCGTTCTGGTTGCCATATTGTCTGTTTCTATGATTGTCTCTGTTATATTCATTACTACGGAAATGCGATCTTTCTCTGTAACTATTACTCTGCCAGTGGTTGTCATATGGGTGGTGTCTATTTTGTTCACGATTTGCATTGTAAGAATAGCCTTGTCGTGTCCATTTATTATTTCTTTCATCGCGGAATTGCGACGGATGTGACCTGTAATTGTTGTGTTCCTGTTTCCGCGTTCCGCGATTGTCAGTGTCAATTCTTGTAAGAGTCCCTGAAAAGCTTCAATGCCGTCTTGGCAAAGTCCTGCCAAAATAATATGTCGCAAATGCTCAGGTAATTTGATTAAGCAAATGCGGATGAGTTCTGAGGGGCTGTATGGGTTTGATAGCTACTGATTCTTATGCAACATGTCTTCAAATATTTCACAAGACTAGAAAATTTAGATTGTTCGAAATGTTTCATCATTATGATGTTATGTTTTACTCGGTCCTGTGTAGCTTGAGAGCAATATGCTGAGAGGAAGGCATGATAAAATTCTCCTTCACTGTGACAATCGTGAATGACCGATCGCATTCTTTCAGCTGGTTCATTCTCTAAGTAGCCACACATAAATTCTAATCTGTGCTCTAATGAGCAGTTGGGAGAAAAACAATGAGAGAATTGATGGAGTCACGCTTGTGGATGAATGTCGTTACCAGAATTCTTAAATGTTTTAAATTTACGTGTAGTAATGATCAGCTTATAGTCAAAATCATCATGTCAGCGAGTCACATATCAGTCATTGTTACGTCGTGTTGGCGGTTCCATCTCAAAATTCGGTGCACCTTGCCAATTTATTTCATAATTTCCGACATGCCTTGTGTTACTATTTTGCGGTTTCTCCGTATTTCTAAGTCCCTCTTGTTGTGGCGTAACAAGACAGCTACGCCACACTGAAGTAGCCAAAAGGCACGCGTAATCTCACGTAGGCTAGATAGAGGTCTGAAACAGGATACATAATGAATGGTAGCAAGAAAAGTATGTAGCTGCTTTAATACTTAACTTTTAATCCGTAATTGGTTTACAACGTTCATGATGAGACATTTCATACGATAACTATCAAACTATGTAAGGCTAATGGCGCCTTGCTAGGTCGTAGCCATTGACTTAGCTGAAGGCTATTCTAACTGTCTCTCG
Organism: Schistocerca americana; assembly: GCF_021461395.2. NCBI lineage: Eukaryota > Metazoa > Arthropoda > Insecta > Orthoptera > Acrididae > Schistocerca > Schistocerca americana. The sequence continues at coordinate 1,081,775,430 of NC_060120.1, forward strand.
CAAATGAGAGAAAGGCTTCGTCAGTGTAGTCGCTAGCAAAGTCTTCGTACAACTGGGGCGAGTGCTATCCCATATCTCGAGACCTGCCTTGTGGTGGCGCTCGGTCTGCGATCACACAGTGGCGACACACAGGTCCGACATGTACTAAATGGACCGCGGCCGATTTAAAGCTACCACGTAGCAAGTGTGGTGTCTGGCGGTGACACCACATTCCTCCCCCGCAAATCAGCGAACGGTCGTGTTATAAGGCTTCCGCCCGCCGTGGGGAGGACCCCATGTTGACGTATGCGATGAGGTGGGGAGCCTAACAACAGGCGACGCTGTGCCACCCGCACCCGGCCATTCGGTCCGAGGGGAGCTAGGAAACGCCTGAAAACCTAGTCCAGGGTGCATGTCAACATGCGGTGCATGCGCCCGTAAAGAGACAGGAGGGGCCGAAGGGTCGACCTCCATTGCGTCGGGGTATCCGACGCGTGAAGACGCCATGGGGCAAAATGGAAGGCATCGTCGGTAACACATGGGGATCAGTTGAGCCAGTAGATGGGTCCCCAGGGCGCTGACCGGACGGCACCGTCGCTGAAAGCAGACGGGGAGCGGCAGAACACGTGCGACGACAGAGGCGCAGCTGATTGAGATGCCGACGCACCTCACCAGAGGCCCCCAAAACCAAGTACATCGCGCGGCCGAGGCAGCGAAGAATGCGCCCTGCGAGCCAACGCCGTGAACCTCGATAGTTGCGATAGAATACAGCGTCGCCTGGAGCAAAATCAGAAGTCTGCCGCTGCATAGGAACCTGATGCGGCAGATGCAACAAAGACATCAAGGTTCGATGAGGACGACCGTGGAGCAACTGAGCCGGCGAGCGACCATCTCGGGGCTGAGACCAATACGAAGACAAAAAGATCAACAACGTGTCCTCCTGAGAATGCGACTCTTTCAACTTCAACATCTGTGACTTGAAAGTCCGGACCAATCGTTCAGCGGCACCGTTTGACTGAGGCGAAAACGGCGCAGATGTAAGATGTTGTATACCATTGGCCTGGCAGAATGACTGAAATTCTGCGGATATGAATTGTGGGCCATTGTCGGAAACAATAGTCTGCAGAAGACCTTCAATGCAAAAGATAGCAGACAACGCTTGGATGGTGGCAGATGACGTCGTGGAAGACATCCGGACAACAAAAGGAAAATTACTGAAGGCATCTACCAGAACCAACCATCGAGCATTCCAGAATGGACTAGCAAAATCGATGTGCAAGCGTTGCCAAGGGGAAGTGGCTTTTGGCCATGCAAGGACTTTCCACGGTGGTGCAAATTGTTGTTCGGCACACACCATGCAAGAAGAACACATATTCGTAATCGCAGCAACGATTCCGAACCAAGTACAGTGCTGACGAGCAAGTTGTTTCGTTCGCACTATACCCCAATGTCCTTGGTGAAGACGCCGTAAGACAGAGGACTGTAACGAACGTGGGACTACGACTCTGGACTGATCATTATCAGAACGCAACAACAAAACACCACGTCGAACAAAAAGTCTCTCCTTGGGAGCAAAAAATCTGTGAACCAACGGATCCTCGATCCTAGACTTTGACAAAGGCCATTGCGTAGCAACAAAACGCAAAACGGTAGCAAGGACCGGGTCAGCAGCTGTGGCCGTAGCTACACGACGAAAATCAATCGGAAACGATTCGACCACTTAGTCGGTTTCCGAAGCAATGAACATCCAAGCAAGTTCGGAAGAATCGAATGCTTTATCCTCAGCAACAGGCAAACGGGACAACGCATCGGCGTTTCCGTGCTGAGCAGTGGACCGATACAAGATATCGTAGCGGTACTGCGAGAGGAAAATAGACCAGCGAATGAATTTCTGCGCTGTACGCGGAGGTAAAGGCTTGTTCGAATGAAAAAGCGACGTCAAAGGTTTGTGGTCTGTGATGATGGTAAAGTGACGACCATACAAGAAATCATGGAACTTAGTAACACCAAACACGAGAACCAAAGCTTCTTTTTCTATCTGTGAATAATTTCTTTGCGCAGACGAGAGCAATTTGGACGCAAAGGCAATAGGGCGATCATGCGACCCATCTTTGTGCACAAGCACAGCACCGATCCCGAAATCCGATGCATCTACCATCAACAAAAGGGGTTTCTGGGGATCAAATGGCGTAAGGCAAGTATTGGAAAGCAACGCCGATTTCAACTGGCGAAAGGCGCGTTCGCATTCCGTCGTCCTGACGAACGGAACACCTGTACGCCGTAAGCGATGAAGCGGAGCTGAAATGGAAGAGGCATTGCGCACATTCACTCACACCTTGTGATTCTAAATGGTGTAATGTTCTTGCGACCTCATCACGCAATGCGTGAGGAACATTGCGCGCATGAAAAATTTCGGTTGCGCGTTTACTTTCAGTTCCAAATGTGCTTCATAATTCTTAGCGCAACCAAGGCCCGGTGCAAAAATGTCTGCAAATTCTTCACACAGGCGAGAAACACTGTCTCAAGGCACAGTCTGATTCACTGATGGTACCTGATGTACAACAGATATGTTAAACAACTGAAATAAATCTAAAACAAACAAGTTCACTGTAGTAGAAGAATGAAGAACATAAAATGACACAAGTTTTGTTTGTCCCTTGTATGTTGCAAGAAGAGTGCACTGTCCTAACACAGGGATCTGCTGTCCTGAATATGTATACAGCTCAACAGTTGCGGCACGCAACGGAGGTTTGCCCAGTCGTTTGTACGTGTCGTGATTGAGCAATAAAACTGCAGCTCCGGTATCGAGCTGGAATGGTATGACCTTGCCATTAAAGTCCAAATCTACAAAAAGTTTATTGTCCTGCTGATGACAAGAGCGACTGTCTCGTGCAATTGGAACTGATACAGGTACAGCACCACTTGCTAATTGACGTGATTTCCGGCGACGTCGACGCCCAGTATTTGTGGGATGAACACAGTCACTGTCAGAGAAAGGGGCACTGGACGAAGTGGAAGTAACTACATGAGTGTCCATGGGCGGAGGTTCACGAGCCTGAGTATTCTTGGGTCGATTCTGGCGCGAAGCAAAGGGCCTGGAATGATTAAGAGTGTCTGATCTGAGCTTTTTCTGGCAAACACTTTGAACATGTCCTTTCTTATTACAGAAAAAGCAAATAGCTTGGCGTGACAGGCAATTTTCACGCGAATGTCTAGTAGCAGACCGCGGGCATGATTTCACTGCATGTGTATGCTGGCGCGACACACCTGGTTTAGAGCGTGGCGGCAGCGGCGTGGACGTGCGCGAGGGTAGTTTACCGGGCCGCGCAGCGCGCCCGGCGGGCCGGTTAATGTTACACACGGCTGGCGAAGTTGCAAATGATTCCTGAGCAAAGTCAAGTGTGTCTTGTCTATCCAATATGTCTATCACTTGCTGAAGGGAGGGATTAACTAGTTTCAAAATTTGCTCACGTATACGAATATCAGAAACGTTCTGAGCTATTGCATCACGTACCATTGTATCTGAATAAGGGAGTCCACATTCACACTCAAAAGCACAATCCCTTGTAAGGCCTTGAAATGTTGCAACCCACTCCCTATTGCAACGACATTGACTGTTTCTTTGAAATAGGCGTCCGATGCCGACAAAATCTCTTCGTAGGACAGAGTTGCTACGTCGCATCGGGGAAATAATTACACTATCACACGGTACGTTTGCACCCCTACACACGCCAATAAATGAGGATGCCGCTCGTTACCTTGAATTCTGTAGGTGGCGAGATGAAATCCAAATTGGCGTGACCACTCAGTCCATGTCTCTTGGGTTGGGTCAAACTTGCGAAACGGCGGTGCAACTGCATGTTGTGGCTGCGGTAGCGGTGAAGCGGCGGCGGCCGCATCGTGTTGCAGTGTACGTTGACCCTGGACGAGCTGTCCAAGGGCATCCAATAACGCCTGCGTCTTCTGATTCTGCAAGCGATAAAATTCGGACAGTACATCTGGCGAAGCCATGACACAAGTAAATGTAAGCAATTAGAAAGAACAAGACCCTTTCCGTTGACTCGTCGCCAACTGTTGTGGCGTAACAAGACAGTTACGCCACACTGAAGTAGCCGAAAGGCACGCGTAATCTCACGTAGGCTAGATAGAGGTCTGAAACAGGATACATAATGAATGGTAGCAAGAAAAGTACGTAGCTGCTTTAATACTTAACTTTTAATCCGTCATTGGTTTACAACGTTCTTGATGAGACATTTCATACGATAACTATCAAACTATGTAAGGCTAATGGCGCCTTGCTAGGTCGTAGCCATTGACTTAGCTGAAGGCTACTCTAACTGTCTCTCGGCAAACGAGAGAAAGGCTTCGTCAGTGTAGTCGCTAGCAAAGTCGTCGTACAACTGGGGCGAGTGCTATCCCGTATCTCGAGACCTGCCTTGTGGTGGCGCTCGGTCTGCGATCACACAGTGGCGACACGCGGGTCCGACATGTACTAAATGGACCGCGGCCGATTTAAAGCTACCACCTAGCAAGTGTGGTGTCTGGCGGCGACACCACACCTCTTCCAATGTTGGAGCGCGAGTGTCCTCTGAAATACGTAATTTTTGTGTTACCCGTGACAGCTGATCTTGTACTTCCCGGATGTCTCTTTGATGTTGCGTATTAATTTGATTCTGATCTTGTTTGAATTTCCTAATTTGTTCGCACTCTCCTGTGTCATTAAAGACTACTGGTTAAGTGACATTCAGATTATCATCTACCTTCGTAGATAAATTATTTAGCTGATACGAAAGTTCAACTACTTTCTCTGATAATGAACTAATTTCCTCCATGTGTCTTTCTGAACCAATTTTCAGAGTATCTACTGCATCCTTTAAGTTTTCCTGAGTTTTTGCAAGTTGCGTAACCGAATCGGTAGATGCAACTAAGTCAGTTTTAGCTTCCAAGGTCTCATGATTTTCATGAACAATAGTTTGCAGTTATTTTATGGCTGCTTAGTAATTCTGTAATGCATTTTCATGCCGCGAAAAAATAGGTTGAAAATGCTCACAAATTTGCGTTTTTACGTCATTACAGACTTTCTGACATTTCGATTCAATGTTATGTAACTCGGTAGTTAAATCTTCACGTGTTTGTTCAAGTGTGGTGTCTAACTTCCGAAGATTTTGTTCCACTGTGTCTAACTTTTGAAGCTTTTGCTGTGTTTGTCTCTGATTTTGTTCCATTGTGTCTAACTTTTGAAGATTTTGTTCCATTGTGTCTAACCTTCGAAGATTTTGTTCCATTGTGTCTAACGTTTGAAGCTTTCTCTGTGTTTGTCCCATTTGTTGTATCAATTGCAATAACAATACAGTGGTGTCTGAAACATGTTCCTCAGTGCTTTTCGGCAGTGAATTTGCACCGGCAACATTCACATTTTGACAAGCAGAAAATGTACCTTGACTTATTTGAGAAAACGGTGAGGACCCAAAACCTGAATCTACAGTATTAGCGAGATTGTGTCCTGTCATTTCGGATTCCTGAGGCGAGCTATTGCCGACCGATCGATCGATAATGCTTCCCTGTTCTCTAATAGTTTGACTGTCTACGCCATTATTTGCCGCCCGCTCCATTTCCCTATGCACAATTACCAAATGACTACTTCGAATGTCTGTTAATTCATTACACACTGGTGCTGATAAGCTACGCTCGTCGTCACTATTATTTCTCAGTTTACTTTGGAGCCTAGTGTTACGTTCTTCACACGCCATTATTCTCACAATATTTCACCCGATAACACAGAAAAGCACAATTTGAAGGGCAAAAATAAGAGAACACATTAACATAGCACTGAAAATAATATCTAGTTAATTGCAAGCGCAGCTGCGAAAGACTTGGTGCAAATCTACATGCATGCCACAACTGTTTTACCGTACAAGAATGAAAAACTACAACTACAAAGGAAATTCTCTCTACATTTACGCGCTAGCAATAAACAAAGGCTGCATTAATTGCTCAAACTGCAAGAAAAAATCTGAAGATTCCAGTGAGGTATCCTCGGCTAAGGGTCGACATATGAAGCGTCCCCTTAACAAAATTTATGAATTTCTGTGCTGATAAACCTCTTACATTATTTGCTTTTCAAACAGCTGAACGAAACCGAACGTACTCAAACATTCACTGAAGTGACACACAATATTTTTAGCGCAACGCATTCTGACTTTCAGTAATCGCTACAAAGAATGGCCCTGACTAACATTAAACTATACCTTTCACAAATCACGTACCTCACAAAAATTTTTGTTACTCGAACTACTGTAATTCAGTGAGCGGCACTACTGCCAGCTAAATAAAAGATTCAAACTACGGAAGGCACTAACTACTTATAGGCATAGTTAGCAAATGAAATATTTTAATAGAGAACAAACAATGTACCTTAATTTACCTTAATAGTCATAATATATATAGCAGTTCATGACATCCAGTCTTACAAATTTCAAAACTCCGCCATTTCTCCCCCCACATCCACCACTGCTGGCAGCTCACCTCCAACTGCGCAACGCTACGCTCTGTTAACAGCCAACTGCCCAACACTACAATGGCAGACAACAATGCGAACTAGCCACAGACTGCACACAGCACAGCCAGTGATTTTCATACAGAGCGCTACGTAACGTTGCCAATAAGAAAACATAAACAGCCTACATACATATGTAGTCAGTGAACCATCGCTAGCAAAGTCGGCTGTACAACTGGGGCGAGTGCTAGGAGTCCCTCTAGACTAGACCTGCCGTGTGGCGGCGCTCGGTCTGCAATCACTGATAGTAGCGACACGCGGGTCCGACGTATATTAACGGACCGCAGCCGATTTAAGGGCTACCACCTTGCAAGTGTGGTGTCTGGCGGTGACACCACAGACTAGTTCTCAGGTTTTGCGGAGAATTGCCGTTATTGTGAAGTACTATGCATATAGTTGTGTAATTTTGGCCGGTCTTTCTGATTAATTACGTAATTAGCATGGATATTTGCGAATTTTTTTCCCAGCAGGATAACACAAGTTGTATGGTATAGTTAGCTTTTGTGATTTTAAACCGTTCTTGTGCAGCGCTATGTATATAGTTGTATAATGGCGACCAAACTTTGTGATTAATTACGTAATCAGGAAGGATATTGGTATCAGTTTCGAGTGGTATTGGGAAATTTTTTTTTTTTTTTATAAGCAGAATAAGACCTGTTGAATGGTACAGTTAATTTTCGCGATTTTAAGCCATTCTTGTGCAGCACTATGCATGAGGTTGTGAAATTAAGTCCAATCTATGTCATTAATTAATTACGATGGATAATTGAGTCACTGTGCCAAGAAAAATTAAAAACGTTCACCAACCTATCCTTCCACTCCCGCTTCTGGACAGTTTCCATTTGTTAGGGAGTATACTTAGGCCATCCATCCAGTAGAATCAGGGTTCAAGTCGTTAACAAGTAACCTTTCTTATGTGGACTGAGTGTTTGTGCGCTGAATTATTTTCGGACGTTTAAGCATTTTGAGCGTGTTTGCATACATTATTTCGGTGATCTACAAGTAGTTTTCACGTATGTATAGTGTGTACTGGATTATTTCGGTAATATACGAGTTGACTGCATCTCTGCACATCAGCAAAATGCATTATTTAAGAGTAGCTTTCAGGTCTGTAAACTGTATATTGTGAATCCAAGCAAGTCGGGTGAGTGTTTCGCATCAGCATAATAAATAAATTAGGTGAAATACGTGTATAAATAAATTGTTCAAAAAACGAATAAAGTACACTGCTTCCTCTCTCCAGCAGCCCAGAACAGGCTGATTCCTTTTTCCCCCTCCAGACCACCGTCAGAGTGAGTGTTTTGTATCAGTGTAATAAATAAACTAAGTGAACTCTGTCCCTAAATAAGTTGTTTAAGAAATAAATAAAGTGTACTCATTCATCTCTCCAGCAGCCCTGAACTGGCAGATTTCTTTTCCCGACAGTTTTCCCCCTCCAGGCCGCTGGCAGAGTGAGTCTTTTGTATCAGTGTAGTAAATGAACTAGGTGGCGTGTGTCTCACAATAAATTTTTAAAGAAATAAATAAAGTACACTCACCCTCCTCTCTCCAGCAGCCCAGAACAGGCTCATTCCATTGCCCCTCAGTTTTCCCCCTCCAGACCACCGGTGGGATGAGAAGGCCGGGGGAGACTTACAGCTGAGAAAAACACGTGACGTCATCATGCTCCTATGGACTAAACTGCACGATAATGTGACCTATCGAGGTGCCCTGTAGCGGTGAACTCGTGAACTAGGTCAGTTCTTTGGTCTGGTAGATTGGAGGTTGCTGTCTATTTAAACAAATTTACACGAACTGAAACAACTTATATTCTAATTGAACGGCATCATGAGCAGCCTCTAGTGGGGACAGCACCATACTAACTCCCCTCAGCTCCAGGAGTAAGCTCTTAGAGCAAAATTCGAAATTCCCGCCCATTTTACAAGCGGATGACGTGCCATTAGCCCATGACGAACACACTTGACAGCATTACTGTCTCTAATTGTTTAAATAAAATGTCCAGCACAAGCTGAGTCCTATTCCCACCAGTTCCTAGGAAGAGCTGGCAGTCCAATGACAGGTTAGTGGAGGTAGCCCAACTACCCTTTCTTTCGCGCCGTTGTATTAGGTTAGTAGAGATAGCCTAAGGGCCCTTTCTTTCCCACCATTTTCTTTAGTTAGTAGAGGTAGCCCAATTGACCTATCTTGTCTCCCACATTCAAACTTCCTGCCAGGGGGGCGTGGTGGTTTCTCACCGTCTTGGATTACTGTACTTTGGGGTGGCACTGGCCTGGCCCACCTACTCATGAAATGCCGCAAGTTGTCTCAATTTTGTTGAGCATTATCATTTCTAGTTAATGATTGGTTCAGTTGTACCAGATCACCCAGTCCATTCCACGTAAACACAGCCCATACTATTACGAAATAGCCACCAGCTTGCACAGTGCCGTGTTGACAACTTCGGTCCATCGCTTCGTTGGGTCTGCGACACGTTCGATCTCTATCATCAGCTGTTACCGACTAAACTTGGGGCTGATCTGACCAGGCCACGTCTTTCCAGTCGTGTAGGGCCCAACCGAAATGTCGTGGGTCCAGGAGAGGCGCTGTAGGCCATGTCGCGCCTCCACATGACGCATCTGCTGCGGTAGTCCATTAAGACCAAATTTCGTTGCACTGTACTAACGGATACCTTCGCCGTGATCCCAGATAGATATCTGCTGTTATTGCACGCAGTGTTGCTTGTCTGTTAGCTCTGACAACTCTACGCAGACGCTGCTGCTTTCGATCGTTAAGTGAAGGCCATCAGCCACTGTGTAGCCCGTGGTGAGAGGTAATGCCTGAAACGAGGCACTGTAGATGTCAGAATATGGAATCCATAACGATTTCTGAAATGGAATGTCCCACGCCTCTAGCTCCAACTACAATTCCACGTTCAAAGTGGAACCGCTCGGCCGGTTTATAATTTTATAACACCCTGTACTTATGGGGCAGTCAGAAAGAGTCTGAAAAGCTTGTAAGGGCATTGCAGGATAGGTTGTGCTGATAAAAATTGTGAAGAAGTAAATTCTGTACGTTACGCCGTTTCCGAATTAGTTAGCAAAAGTTGCCGATCAGGGCGTTGCGCGCGCAAATTAAAGCGTCCACCAGATATAACTAGCACAGTTGTTCTCCTAGCGCAGGTGATTCCCCACGAGACCTCAACCTTCAATTTGGGCTCTATCCTTGCTTTCGTTCTATGATGAGTTTTCGTATTGCTCTCTTGTTCGATTCCAGGAAACCAAACGAAGTACACGTTTGGCGACACCGTCTCTGGCACACTGCTTGAATTCGCGCGTGCGACGCCCTGATTGGCTAGCCTCAGCGCTAATTATCTCAGAAACGGCGCCACGTATCTAATTTTTTTCATTAACAGTTATTTATCAGGGCAACCTACCCTGCAATGCTCTTACAAGCTTTTCAGACTGTTCATGATCACTCTGTACGTACATGGTGTTACAAAACTATACCGAAAACTTTCGAGGACTTGTAGACGATGTCGTGAGGAACAAATTGAGGATAGGAACCCGCGTCCGGGAACGTCAAAAAACGACGCTAAAGGGAATAGAAATACACCGAAGACTTTAAAGGATTCCAGGAGATAAATCACCTGCAGATGGAAGCCCTTCTCCGAGAACGTCATCTATCGAGGCAACAGACCATCGCGTTCTTAGGAGACAAAATCCACCTTTGAAGCAGCTAGCTCCGCCCTCTCACTGGAGATCGTGGCAATCAGCTACGATCTCTGAATAACAATTATAGAGAGACGTTCGGCCCTGTATATATTCAATATGTGGGTATGTGTGTAAGGTGGCTGAGTTTTGTTTGTGTGTGTGTGGGGGGGGGGGGGGGGGGGGGGGGAGTGATCTCCGGAAGAGCTGATTCAGATACAGGAAAGTCAAAACAGCTTTCCACGAAATGAAATTCAAAGTACAAGAGGAGATAGATCGTTAACGGCAGTGGAGAGAGCTGATAGGTAGGAAGATTACACTGAAGACCTCTACGAGGAAGAAAGTGGAAATGTAAGTCGATATAGAAGATATTGGGATTCAGTTTTAAGGGAGAGTTTAATCGAACTTTGAAAGACTTGAGATCAAAAAAATAGCTCTAAGCAGTATGGGACTTAACACCTGAGGTCATCAGTCCCCTAGACTTAGAACTACTTAAACCTAACTAACCTAAGGACACCACACACATCCATGCCCGAGGCAAGATTCGAACCTGCGACAGTAGCAGCAGCGAGCTTACGGACTGAAGAGACTTGAGATCAAATAGGAATAATGACATAGACAATATTCCTTCGAAACTTATTAGGAGAAGTTGAAAACGAAACGACTATTCCAGTGGACTTCAAGAATCTATGATACTCGAGATATAGCCTAAGACTTTAGGAGAAATGTCATCCACGCAGTCCCGGAGACAGAACGGGAGGTAAGTGCAAAAACTGTTGTGCAACCAGTTCACGCATACAAGATTCTGACAAGAATAATATGCAGGAGAATGGAAACGCAGTTTGACGACCTCTTAGATGACGAACAATTTGACTCTATGAAATGTAAGGGCACCACAGAGGCAGTTCTGACTTTGCACTTGATAATGGAAGCACTTAAGAGAAAACAAGATACGTCGACATGATTTGCCTATCTAGAAATAGAGTACCACAGTGTAAAATAGCGGAAAATTTTCGAAATTCTGAGGACAGTTGCTGTAAGCTATACGAAAATACGAGTAACATACAATTTATACAAGATCCAAAAGGAAACACTGAAAATGAAACACAAAGAATGTACTGTTCTGATTAAAATATGTGTACGACGTGGATGTATTCTTTCGCCACTGCTGTTCAATGTATATATCGAAGTAGCAAATGACAGAAATAGAAGTGCAATAGTGGGGTTACAATTCAGGCTGAAAGAATATCAACCATAAGATTCGTTGGTGAGATTGCTATCCCCAGTGGAAGTGACGGAGAATTACAGGCCGTGTCAAATGGAATAAACTCTGTAATAAGCACACACCACGATCCGACGAAAGTAGTTCGGGCTGTCAGAAATGACATTAGCAATAAACTTAAATAAAAAACGGTGAAGTAGACTAACGGAAGGATTCATGCTATCTCAGTAGATGGACGAACTAAGGAGGACAGAAAATGCAGACTAGCAGAAACATGGAGCATATAATAAGAAGACTAGCAGAAGAAAATAGAGCTTTCCTGGCCAAAAGAAGTCAGTTGGTATCAAATATCGACCTCAATTGGAGAAAGAAATTTCTGAGTATGTAAGTTGGGAGGACTGTATATCATTACATTAAGTCCTATACAATGGGAAATCTGGATGAAAAGAGAATAGAAACGTGTGAGATGGGATCCGATAGGAGGCTACTGAAAATTACGGTAGTTTTAAGCTAAGAAATGAGCAGGTTCGACGCAGAACTGCCTAAGAAACCCGTATGTGGGAAAAACTGATATAAAGAAGGGATAGGAGAACAGGACTGCTGATAAGATAACGACGAATTATCGCCATGATTCTTGAGAGAGCAGTCGAGGGTAAAAATCATTGGGGAATACTGAGATGGGAATATATGTCAGATGTAACTGACGACGTTTGGTGTAGTTGCTATGGATGATGATCAGATACGCATAGGACAGGAATTCGTGGTGTTCATCATCAAACCCGTAGGAAGACTGTTGAGATCCTCCCGCCCTCCCCTCCTCCCCCACCAAGAAAAGAACTGATCTTGAAATTAAGCGCCATTATCACAGAAGTAGAAAGTAGATTGCAGGAAATAACTATCATCATTAATCGTATTTCTAACCACCAAACGCCTGACACTCTCTCTACTTCCAGTATATACACGGTTACTCACCTAAAGCCTTCATTGCAAATACCTGGTTATCAAAAAGTCAGTATAAATTTGAAAGCTCAATAAACCAGGGAATAATGTAGATAGAGAAGTAAAAATTGACACACATGCTTGGAATCACATGGGGTTTTATTAGAACCAAAAAACAAAAAAAAGTTCACAAAATGTCCGACATATGGCGCTGGACAGCAAAACGTCAGTGACTGCGCGTGACAATCGTGTATAAAAGGAGCTGTAATATTACAGAATCGCATCATCTCCAGCCTGGCTGACAAACACCTGCTGGAACGCACGATGTTTATGCAGGATGGCGCTCCACCCCATATTGCTAGACGCGTGAAAGATCTCTTGCGTGCGTCGTTTACTGATGATCGTATGCTCAGCTGCCACTTTCGTCATGCTTGGCCTCCCAGGTCCCCAAACCTCAGTCCGTGCGATTATTGGCTTTGGGGTTACCTGAAGTCGCAAGTGTATCGTGATCGTCCGACATCTCTAGAGATGGTAAAAGACAACATCCGATGCCAATGCCTCACCATAACTCCGGACATGCTTTACAGTGCTGTTCAAAATATTATTCCTCGACTACAGCTATTGTTGAGGAATGATGGTGGACAAATTGAGCATTTCCTGTAAAGAACATCATCTTTCCTTTGTCTTACTTTGTTATGCTAATTATTGCTATTCTGATTAGATGAAGCGCCATCTGTCGGACATTTTTTGTACTTTTGTATTTTTTGGTTCTAATAAAACCTCATGTCATTCCAAGCATGTGTGTCAATTTGTACCTCTCCATCTACATTATTCCGTAATTTATTCAGTTTTCAAATTTATACCGACTTTTTGATCACCCAGTATTGTGGAAATGGAAACTGCTGTTGATGTGCGGTTTTCACATAATGGATTAGTTAGACAGGGACTCGTATTGTTAGCCAATCAACAGATTGTAATAATACTTCGAAAGTGTAATTTCTTTACAAACATACGCTTTATTTAAATGGAACAACGCCTGTTGACATTAATAAACTGAAAGTAGAGTAAATTAGAGTTTCAGTGGTGGGTGACGCATGATTATAGTGCGCGTCGTTTTCGAGGTATCGTAATTTCAAAAGTTCCCATACCGACACTTGTGCAGTACTTGTGGTGGCACACACAACACTAACGCAAGTGCATACAGTAGTTAGCAGAGTCTGACCAGCAACGAGACATCTGGCTGTCATAAGTTGTGCTCAAAATTACCTCTGGCAGAGGAAATACACGCCTCCAGTCTGGTATGGAATGACTGCTGCACAAGTGCTAGAATTTCGGAGGAGATTTCTGAGCAGGTTGCAGTAATACATCGTTGTATATCATCGGCTGTAATTGGCATGTCCTTGCAGACAGCGTCTTTCAGTTTTCCCTACAGAAAAATGTCTACAGGCGGCAGATCCGGGGAATGGTCTGGCGAAGGTACAGGTCCTCTGCGACGAATTCAACGATTTGGAAATAATTCGTAAAGGTATGCTCTAATGCTTCGTGCACTACGGCCGGACAGCCATCATATTGATACAACAGGTCCCTCCTAGTCTGCAGTGGAAAGTCTTCTAGAAACCTGGAAGATGCTCTGTTAGGAGACTGCGCTATTTGTGCGCGTTCAGTGTTCCGTCTGCGAAACACGTGCCTAAGGGCTTATGGTTCACTACTGCACACCACACGTTTACACTCCGTGGACGCTGACGTTGTACCTGGCGAAGCCAGCGGGGATTGTCAACGGAGGAATAATGCATGTTTCGGTGGTTTACCTGGCCATTATTGGTAAATATGGTTTCATCACTAACCAAGATACATGATACATCTGGAGTATCCTGCTTTAATACCCATGTAGAGAAGTTAACAGGATTCTCAGGATCATTTCCTTCCAGCTGTTGATGGAGAGAGATGTGTGAGGAATGGAACCTGTGTCGATGCACAATGCATAGGACACTTGCCTGACTCACGCCACTTCCTCGTGTGATTGTGCGGGAGCTAACGTGCGGATCAACTGCAACAGCAGCGAGAACATTGATTTCCCCATCTTCTGTCTTCTGTTGCTTTGTCTACGTGTTACACTACAACTTTCACGTAACTGGTTGAAGAGACTGATAAATAACTCAAGAGATCGTTGACGAATTTACTGCCCTCCAGGAAAGTTCTCACGCTCAGATTATTCTTGGAACCCAGAGCTGGCTGAAATCCGAAGTATAAAATCTCTGAAACATTAGCGAGAGGTGGAACTTATATCGGAAAGAGAGATTAGAGACCGTAGGAGCGGGAGCGTTCATTGCGGTAGTTGAAAATATTGTCTCTATTGAGGTCAAAGTTGAGTGTAACAGAGAAGTTATCTGGCCACGTGCGATAGGTGCAGGTGAAACTAATTTAATGGCTGGATGTTTTTACCACCACCCGATTCCTCTGTCACAGTTCTAGAGTAATTTGAAGAAAGTGTACAATCACTAGTGTGGAAATACCCGCATCATGCAGTACTAGTTGGAGGGATTTAACCTATCGTGTATGGACGGGGACATCTGTGCGAAATACTTTTGAACACGATTTCTGAAAATTGTCTTCAGTAGGTACCTCGGTAGCCCATAAACAGTGGAAATGTCTTAGAACCTGTAGCTACAAATAGGCCATACCTTATCGACAATGACTGTATAGAAACAGGGATTAGCGATCATAATATCACTAAAGCAACTGTGCTTACGGAAGTAAGACAAAAAGCCTACGAGAGTGTTTCTGCTAGACAGAAAGATAAGCAGTTGTTGGCATCTCACTTAGTGAGTTAACATCACTTAGTTTCGGTAAGATGGACTTAGAAGAATTATGGGCAATGTTCAAACAGATTCTAAATCGTGGTCTGGAGATTTATGATCCTTGTAAGCTTATACAAGATTTATAATCCTAGTACGCTTATACAAGATCGAAAAACACCACTACAAATTAACAACGAAATTCGTAAGATGCTGAGGAATCAGAGGCTGTTGCACACTCAGAGACGCTGAGGAATCAGAGGCTGTTGCACTATCGGTTCAAAAGAGAACGCACTAATGATGACAGGCAAAGGTTAGTGCAGATTTGTGTGCCTTTGGAAAGATCTATGGGTGAAGTTTACAACAACTATCACAATCACACCTTGAGAGATTGCAGGGCACTTTAACTTCTGATTCGGTGTTATGCCACTTCATGTTCTTGCGGAATATGATTTTTACTGCGATTTGACTTCATACATTCTGATGAAATGGTGGGCAGCAGTTAACGGTCTTGTTTGCATGCTCTACGGAAGGAATGATGGTAAGATTTACCTGCATGCAAAGGAGTAGGGTGCCGATTTAAACGACTGCAGTAAAAAGTGCGGCGATGGTGGACCCAGCAAAGCGCGTTTTTTCTGCGGAACCTGTGGAGACATTTCCGGATGGCCGAGTTCCGCAGTATGATTGTGAAGACACATTTAGTTGGAGCCGAACGGGAGGCAGGCGCTTCCAGGTGTACAGACTAGCGCCGAGAAGTCGCCGCTGCACTGGCCAGCGCAATGCAGACCGGCAGTAAAGCAGAAGAAGGGCCCTTGTTAGGGAGGAAGCTGACAAAAGAACTGGGAAGGTTCTGCGAATATCCGTGGGACAGGGCGACTGGCGCCCTGACGTCCAGATTCGATTTGAAAACAAATTCGTGAAAGAACGAGGCTTTTAGCGTGTTTATCGCCATTCTTTGGAAACTTTGAAATGGACGCAACAGGGGAGACAAAAAGCTTTTTATGGATGGCTGTGCTTCCATCCTGAGCATTCTGTTAGCAAAAGACACGGCAAACACGTGGGAGAGAGGCTGCTAAGCTGAATCTTTTTTCCTTTTTCTCGCTATTAACTTTAAAGACTCCGATTGGTCAAATCTGTGTTAGCAGAGCAAAGGCCTCTCTCCCAGCTAATAACGCTCGCTAGTAAAGAACTGCGGGTCTCTACCAAAACGGTCAGACTTGTGGCCTTTGCTAGTGTGCCACTTAGAGCCTGTCTCCTTCTGAACCATCAGAGGCACTGCTTATCAAGCTCACAACGAGTGAAGTGCGGGCGTACTTATTTGTCTTGAGTATGCTGTCTAAACATTTGACATATTCCGCCACGCACCGTCGTGGTACGGAGTCAGATGGGTTTGGCAGACCAGAAAACATGTCCACCTGCTCACTGGAATCCATCGGGGTTTCAGAGGCTGATAGGAAAGTACCTGTGTTCCGAATTAACCGAACGCGAGACCGCTGCTGTCGCGTAGGGCTCTAATATATGTTTCTCAGCACTCTGTTCTTTCAAACCATATTTTTCTTTTTTGAATTGTAGAGTATAGACGCATGGTGGTGGCGTAGCTTTGTGCCATAACCCGGATTCACGTGTATGAAGTCGGATAAAGCGATTAGTGTTCTGGTTAGTGTCGTGTGTCTGTCCCCAGGTGATCACTTTGTACACCATAGACCCCATGTTAGTGAAAGCGTTTGTGAAATAAAAAAGAAATTGTAATGTTTCTTTCGTCATTTTTGTTCTCTTGTAATGTTAAGAATGAATAAATCTAGTGTCATTTTGATCACAACTTTTCCCTGAGCTCTGATTAACTGTTCCTTCCCATTATATTATTACAGTCTAGATTAGAAACGTAAGTAGAAGCTTTTCATTTGGCGTCTCCTGCCAGGATCTCTTACTTTATAAACGACAGTCTCTTAACCTTGGCAAAAGATCTTGCAGAGAACCCGACAAAATCCTGGTCTAAGCCTTCCATTGAGTCTCTTGTTGACCAGTCTAGTGTGGCAGTCGAAGACAGCAAAACGAAAGCCCAAGTTTTAAATTTCACGGTCAAGAAATTGTTCACACAGGAGAGTCGTACAAACATACAGTCATTTGACCATCGGATGGACTTCCATATGCACGACATAGTAATGCGCATCCCTGGCACAGAGAAACAACTGAAAGATTAGTAAGCAAATAAGTCACCAGGTCCAGATGGAATAACAGTTCGGTATTACTTTACGGCCTTGGCACCTTACCTAGCTTGCGTTTGTCGTGACTCTCTCGCCCGCCACAAAGTCACAAGCGGCTGGAAAATGGCGCAGGTCACACCTGTATATAATAAGGGTAAGAGAACTCACCCAAAAAACTACAGACCAGTATCCCTAACTTCGGTTTGCAGCAGAATCCTTCAACACACTCTCAGTTGGAACATAATTAACTTTCTTGAGACTGAGTAGCTTATGTCCACGAATCAGCAAGGTATTAGAAAGCATCACTCGTGCGAATCTCAGCTTGCCCTTTTCTCACATGATACACTGAGAACTACGACTGAAGTGCAACAGGCAGATTCCATATTTCTAGACCTCCAGAAAGCATTTGGCACGATGCCCCACTGCAGGCTGTTAACGAAGGCACGAGTATATGGAACAGTTCCACAGACATACGAGAGTAGCTGGAAGACTTGTTAAGTAATAGATACCAGTATGTTGTCCACGACGGCGAATGTTCATCAGAGACACGGACATAGTGAGGAGTGCGCCAGGGAAGTGTGACAGGACCTCTTTTATTCTTAGCATACATAATTGATCCGGCGGACAGGGTGGGCAGCAATCTGCGGCTACTTGTTGTTGATGCCGTGGTGTGCGGCAAAATGTCGAAGTTGAATGACTGTAGGAGGAAACAAGATAAACTAAACTAAACTCCATGCGAATAGGACTCGGACGGCCCAACGGTAGCGACCGGCCGCCGTGTCATCCTCATTCCACAGGCATCACTGGATGAGGATATGGAGAGGCATGTGGTCAGCAGGCCGCTACCTCTCAACCAAGTAACTCCTCAGTTTACCACACAAGGGCTGAATGCACCCCGCGTGCCAACAGCGGCCAACAGACTGAATGGTCACCCATACAGTGCTAGCCTAGACCGAAAGCGCTTAACGGTGATCTGAAAGGAATCCGTGTTACCACTGCTGCAGCGCCGTTGGCAGGAACCAAGATGACTTAGACAAACTTTCTAGTTGGTGTCATGAATCTCAGCCAGTTCTAATCGTGGAAATATGTATGTTAACGTCGATGAGTACGAATAACAAATCTGTAATGTTCGCTCACACTGTTACTAGTATCCTGCTTGGCACATTCAAGTCGTTTAAATATCTGGGCGCAACTTTTTGCTAAGTGGTATGAGATGGAGCGAGCATGTGAGGACTGCGGGAGAGAAGGCGAATGGTCGACTTTGGTTTATTGGGAGAATTTTAGGAAAGGGTGGTTCACCAGTGTTGGAGACACAGCACTTAGGACACTTGTCTGACCTCTTTTCGAGTATTTCTCGAGTGTTTTGGATACGTACCTTGTCGGATGGAAGGGAGACATCGATGCAATTAAGAAGGGCGCTGATAGATTTTTTACCGGTATGTTCGAACAACACGTAAGTGTTACAGAGATGCTTCGGGAACTCAAATGGGAATCCCTGGAGGGAAGGCGAAGTGAAACACTATTCAGAAAATTTAGAGAACCGGCATTTGAAGCTGACTGCCGAAAGATTCTACTGCCGCCAGTATACACTACACATGAGGACCAAGAACATAAGATTCGCGAAACTAGGGCTCATACAAAGGCATATAGACATCCGTTTGGCCTTGACTCTAATTGCGAGTGGAACAGGAAAGTAAATGACTAGTGGTGGTATGGGGTACACTCCGCCATGCTCTGTACGGTGGGTTCAGGAATATCTAAGTAGATGTAGACGTAGGATGTAAGTATACATAACAACATCGTGCCTAGCAACTGCGCAGTTTGAATTGCACAAGCAAGTCTCTGTGTGGAAATTTTCCAAAAAAAAAAAAAAAAAAAAAAAAATGGGGATTCAAATAGGGCTCCAACCTGCGACCGTAGCGGTCGCGCTGTTCCAGGCTGTAGCACCTAGAACCGCTCGGGCACCCCGGCCAGCAGGAAATTTTTCAGAATACGATATCTCGTAAGCGATTCGCACAAGAATCCTGCAACAAACACCACTGACATTCTAACTAACACTACTTTTAGTTTTGTGATGTCAGTAGCCGGTATTCCATTTAAAAAGTCCTTGTTCATACAAAATATGCGTTCTAAGTATTGATACTATCCGTCTATTGGCCAACAATACGAGCTCCTGACTATCAATCCATTCTGTGAAAACCGCACGTCAATAGCAGTTACAGTTTCCGCAATATCTTCGGTTCAAGCCACACAGTACAGTGTCTTGAAAGGCGTCGTTGAAGTCTGCCAGTTTCTCTGGACAGTACATGCCAAAAGGCTCCACGCCCCTTGTGTTGTCAAATTCTTTAGTTATCCTCAATTGGCTCGCCGGTTTGATATTCCTGGTCAAGGATGACACTTAATGGCTCTTCTTTGTGCCACCCTTAGCGACCAGAGAACATCGAACCACGATTTACTGTCGCTTGACAAATGGACTTCCGCCAGGAAATGTTGATAGGCGTCGTTGACAGTACCTGTCAAAAGGCTCCACGCCCCTTTATCCCCTGTCTTCTGTCGTTTCACCGCTGCCGTCTCGTCACGGTCACGTGCGTGTGGTGCGTTGCTAGCAGATGGATTTCCGCGCGGTGGACCGCTCGGCCATCTCAGGTCATCAACTCCACGAAGGGTCGCACTGGTGCGGCCGGCCATTAGCTCCGGGTGCAAGGGAAAGTGTTTGCTGCGTACCCTTCTTTTGTTGCCGACCGCGCTCCCGAAATGGCCCGGTTGACAGTGTGTCCTGCTGGGAAACCTGCCTGTTTACAACTAGTCCTCCTCCTCGCTGCTCCCGCTGTCTCGTAAGAGCTAAGCCGGTTTGCTTTCACGTTCTCAACTGCATTCACAGAAATTGTTCATCATAGTTTTGTGATTACAAAATGTCATACATAGTACCACTTAGTATTGTCTTTCACAATTTTTAAGAACAAAAGTGAGACTTAATTTTTTTTTTGCAAATAAAAAAAGTTACATGAATCGACAATATAAAAATAAAAGTTAAATGACTTGACAATATAAAAAGTAAAAGTGAAATGACTTTACAATATAAAAATAAAAATTAAATGAGCTGACAATATAATATCTAAATCCACATCACTAATGTGGTTCTCTTGCGTTTTAAGAAATCAAATGCTACTTATTAATTCACTAAAATAAATAGGATTACGCCTTGTACAAGTACAGGTCAGGGAAGCGTAGGGTTCACATGTTATTTACATCTACATCTACATCTACATCTATACTCCGCGAGCCACCTTACGGTGTGTGGCGGAGGGTACTTATTGTACCACTATCTGATCCCCCCTTCCCTGTTCCATTCACGAATTGTGCGTGGGAAGAACGACTGCTTGTAAGTCTCCGTATTTGCTCTAATTTCTCGGATCTTTTCGTTGTGATCATTACGCGAGATATATGTGGGCGGTAGTAATATGTTGCCCATCTCTTCCCGGAATGTGCTCTCTCGTAATTTCGATAATAAACCTCTCCGTATTGCGTAACGCCTTTCTTGAAGTGTCCGCCACTGGAGCTTGTTCAGCATCTCCGTAACGCTCTCGCGCTGACTAAATGTCCCCATGACGAATCGCGCTGCTTTTCGCTGGATCATGTCTATCTCTTCTATTAATCCAACCTGGTAAGGGTCCCATACTGATGAGCAATACTCAAGAATCGGACGAACAAGCGCTTTGTAAGCTACTTCTTTCGTCGATGAGTCACATTTTCGTAGAATTCTTCCTATGAATCTCAACCTGGCGCCTGCTTTTCCCACTATTTGTTTTATGTGATCATTCCACTTCAGATCGCTCCGGATAGTAACTCCTAAGTATTTTACGGTCGTTACCGCTTCCAATGATTTACCACCTATGGCATAATCGTACTGGAATGGATTTCTGCCCCTATGTATGCGCATTATATTACATTTATCTACGTTTAGGGAAAGCTGCCAGCTGTTGCACCATGCATTAATCCTCTGCAGGTCCTCCTGGAGTACGTACGAGTCTACTGATGTTGCTACTTTCTTGTAGACAACCGTGTCATCTGCAAATAGCCTCACGGAGCTACCGATGTTGTCAACTAAGTCATTTATGTATATTGTAAACAATAAGGGTCCTATCACGCACAACACACACAAACACACACACACATATGCACGCCTTTTGTCTATACTACAAACTAACTACCCATAAACATGTATTACTCAAAATTCTACTTCAATCCACTACTAGTTAATCCTACAAGCTACTTCAATCCTACTTCAACACAGTGTTTATACCACTACAACATAGTTCTAATTTGTTCTCTTCTTGACGCTCGAGGCATATGTCTTGTCACATGATAAATATGGAGAAACTTTCCTTAAACATACATAGTAAAAAGAACAATGGTTATTCACACGCCAAAACATTTATACGAGTTGACACACCTGATAAGAGACTCACAATTATACATTTATCATACTCGTATGTTTATTCATAAAACAGTAAGACAATTTCATCTAAAATTACGTTAGCACAAGAATGAATCACACAGATGACTCTGAGAAGGGTAAAAATATATTCATCCTACAGGTTATATTACATTTTCTTACCCATTTTGCTCCAATTTCGTTCCTTCTTCAAGTTACCTTTCGCTTCCAAATCAGTTATTTCTCCTGTGGTGGTTATTCCGGATTCATTTCTCATGAATGGCAAAATTGTGGTCTCCTCTATTCTGTAAAACAGTTTCATCTTAACATATTGAACTTACAACAGACACAAAAGATCCGAATCCTCCTGTAGTTTAAATGACAAATGTTTTGCTTCATCCTTATTACATTAAACCAAGCTTTCCTTAGATCCCATAATCAAAATTATTTACTCTTCCTCTACCTTCAACAGAGAAATCTCTTTAGTTCAACTCATATAGGCTGCAGTGCATCTCGCAACAGCAAAAACAGTAAGCTGTAATGCTCACAGCATCAGCAAAACTCATAAACGTCACTTCTCTAGGACAAGTATTAACGCAGAATAACTTTTCAGGCTCTGGCTCAACATCAATCAAGACTACAAAAAGGATCCATATTTCTGTTCCATTCTCCATTGGCTGGAAAACTGCTCGTCATTTGACAACCACAATAATAATTCAGGGCCACGTAAATTACACAAACCACAATTCTTCTTTCACCTTGGAGGGAATCAATCCACTTACGAAGTCCACAGATAGCACTTTACGTACTCAGCTGTAAAGAACAAAAAAGACATATATCATCAATATTAACATATTAGCGTTTATTGGGAAGCCATTGGTTAAACAATCGTATTATCGCACCCTGTTTTCAAGATTCCAAACCTACTCATTGCCTTCTCAGAGTTCTCCTATCTTAAAATATTCATACAGCACACATACTACAGTAAGAGATCCTCATTTATATTGACAGATATAGAATAGTAATAGATAGATAGTAGCACTGAAAGCAGAATATCGGAAACAAGGCTACTAACAGCTGGGAACCTGGGTTTGCCAGACCCAAAATACCCACAGATCGGATATTCCCCTGAGTTTTGCATTAATTCAACACAGATCTTGCTTCTCTCAGGAGCGACTCTTTTCAATTTACACAAAAAGCCATAAACAGCATTTCACTCGTTCACAAAGAAACGTTTTATCTTCACATTTGGACCAACCTAAATCCTAATTGCACAAGAAAAAAAAACTAAAAACATCACTTCAATCAATCACATAGAAACATTTTTATAATTATTTTTACCAACATATTATTCAAAATGCATTTATCACAAATGTAAACTAATCAATTGTTTCTCTTCACCGTCTTCTCTACTCCTCACTGTCCTTTCTACTCAATGTATGGTTTTACGTTTAACACATGGTGTAGCCCTTTTGATTTCTTCGATCAAAGAGTTTCAACTTCAATGGCGTTTTCATGGGGAATCTTCCTTATCCGGTATGGGCCGTTAAAGAGATTAAAAAATTTCTTGCAGGTACCTGACCGTTTGTTAGACAGCTTGTGTGATCTGATAAGAACTTTTTGTACTACATGAAACATTGTTTTTCTCACGTTTTTCTTATATGCCTTGACTCTGGCTTCTGCTGCACGCTTGATGTTGCGTAAAGCTAAGTCAACAATTGCGTTCCGGCGTAGTCTCGGCTGTAGTGGCCAAGGCACCACCTCTTTGATTCTGCTCGGGGCTCCTTGTTTTTTAGCACAGTGGTTGGCGGAAGCTGTGTTGACGTATTAGGCAACTCATTAATTATGTTTTGAAATCCTTTTAGGTGTATGTCCCACGATCGGTGATCACGACTGCAGTATAACCTACATAATTTTCCTAATTCGCCCATAATACGCTCACTGGGGTACGAGCTGGGGTGAAACAGAGATATATATATAGGTTTAATTCTTATCCTTCGAAGCATCCGCTGCCAGTATTGCGACCTAAATTGTGGTCCATTATCAGAGATAACCCTTTTCACACGCCCAACTTCATGCAGAAACTGCTTTGCAAATGCAGTTGCCACTGCCCTTCCTGTTGCTCGCCTCAACGGAGTCAGACACACAAACTTGGAGGTTAGCTCCACCGCTACGAAAACATATGCAAAACCTGCTTTAGATCGTATTAGTGGCCCAGATAGATCCACGGCCGCGAGGTCACAAAGTTTGCTTGGTATTATCGGGTGCAATGATGCAGCATACGTCACTGTGGCCGCATTTGCTCGCTAACAAGGTCCGCACACTCAAAGTACACAACGCATACGCCGTAGCATGTTATTAAAATAGCATGTCTCCTTCAGTTTTTCACAACATTTCTGTGCTCCGAAGTGACCATAACTCAAACGTATGTACCATATAATTTTGTTTACGAGTTCCTCCAGAATCACGAAAACCCATCTGGAGTCGTCCGGGGCTCGTTTCTTTAATAGTATTCTATTGCGCACTAAGTAGTACTGGCGTATTCCTGCATTCTCCTTGTCCTCCCACTTCTTCTTTATATCTTTCAATACTGCGTCCTTATCCTGTTCGTCCGCTATACTCCCTAAAGAGGTGGAAACAAAGTTCTCGAACGCTACATTCTGTAAGTATAGGATGCTAAAATTATTTTCACCGAGTTCCCCTTCTTCTGTGTGAACCAAACCTATAGGAATGCGCGATAAAGCGTCAGCAATTACATTTTTCTGTCCCGGAATGTATTCTACAGTGAAATTATATTCTTGTAGGTATAGTGCCCAGCGTCCTAGTCTCCCATGCGTGATTTTTGTGCTCATAAGAAATTGGAGTGCACGATGGTCAGTGTAAACCCTGGTGATCCTTCCAAATAAGAAATACCTAAATTTTGAGAATGCCCAAACCATCGCGAGTGCTTCGGGTTCTGTCACGGAATCATTTTTTTCACATCGAGAGAGCACCCTGCTCACAAACGAGATTGTTTTCCAAGTTATAATATCATCATTTCCTTCCGTTTGAAACAGTACCGCACCTAATCCTGACAAGCAACTGTCTGTCATTAAACAGAATTATTGTGTCAGGTCGGGATGCACGAGGATGAGAGCCTCTACCAATGCCTTTTTCAATTTATAAAATTCATCCTGTGCCTCTTGATCCCAGAGCCACAAAGCGTTCTTCCCTGTTAGTCAACATAGACGGGGTGTACCAAGTACACTAAAATTTATAAATCGCTTATAAAAATTACACAAGCCTAAGAATGCTCGCAACTGTTTTTTATTTGTCGGCATTGCACACTCCGCTATCACCGCAATTTTCACCGGATCAGGTTGTATTCCATTTGCTGAGACAATATGGCCTAAGAATTTTATCTTCTCTCGTCCGAACTGTGACTTATCTAAGTTGACTGTTACACCTGCCTTCTCAAAAACATCCAGTAGTCTGTTCTGAACGTCATTATGATCCTCCCACGACTTTTCCGCAATTAATATGTCATCCACGTAAATTGTCACTCGCTGTTTCAAATCATCAGGCAAAATGCTATTTAATCCCCTTATAAAAGCAGCTGATGAGACGTTTAGTCCGAACGGGAGACGCCGGAATTGGAAACAATTTCCATAACACAGGAACGCTGTATATAATATGCAAGATGGGTGTACCACGATTTGCCAAAAACTCGAACGGAGGTCGACAGATGATAGTACCTCTACCCCGTGGAAACGTTGTAAGAGTTCCTCAAGGCTCTCAAGCCTGTCCGTTTCCGACATAATAACTGTGTTTATCTGTCTCGAGTCTAGTACCAAACGAACCGAGTTGTCGCGTTTTGGCACGACAAGCAAGGGTGAGTTGTACGGGCTTACTGCCCGCTCAATTATTCCTTGTTCTAACATCTTGTTTATTTCCTTCTCCACTTGGGCTTTATGCGCCACGGGAATAGGATATGGTCTAACAGAAAAATTCTGATGGTCACGTACTCTGAATTGGTAAGTAAAACCCTTAATCGACCCCGGAGCCTCAGAAAATACCCGTTCATGATTCCTAAGTAGGCAATACAATTTCACCTTTTCCCTGTCCGTGGTTCTGACACCCGCGATGCTCTTTCTCAGAGCATCAACAAAAACAACCTTTCCCCTGCTCACCAGACGTAGAGCACGACTCACTTACATAGTTCACTAGAGTAGCTCTAGTCTGGGTTGCGACTCGGTTTCAGCTTGAAATTTTAGGCAACTGATTTCTGGCTCGACACGTAATATGCATTCATCAAATACTAAATTAATTGGCTGATCCCCAGCTTGAAATGTCATTACTCCTCCACCCATGTCAATTACTGCATGGTGGGCATTCATGAAGTCATTTCCCAAAATCATTGCCACATTCAGCATTGGGAGCAAAAGAAGTTGTACTCAAACTCTCTTCCCTGGAAGGTAAAATTAAGCCGAGTCTGCCTTCGGATTTCTACGCTCTTACCGTAGATTGCGCCCTTCACCTTTATTCCTCGCACTTGAAAAACGGGCCTAGTCCCAGTCCCTTCGCATTTTTGAAATGCTGCCTCGCTCACTATGGAGAAAGGGCTTCCAGTGTCAATGACACACTTAAAACATATTTCGTTTACTGCATCTGTCACGACTGGAATTATTCCCGAAATTTTAGCACTCGTAGTTTCTTGTAACAAATCCTCTCTAATATCTTCCCTCTCTATATACCGTATGCACTCATTTCCCATGTCGCTCATTTGTTCCGATTGGACGCCTTCTGCGCTGATCGTTTGTCATTGCCGGTTTTGTTCATTTCCATTTGCTGGATTACGTCTAGGGTTAGCCGGCCGAGTTTCAACATCATGAGGTGCTCCGCCTACAGTCCTATCCCCACCGTGTTCACTG
Source organism: Schistocerca americana (assembly GCF_021461395.2). Classification (NCBI taxonomy): domain Eukaryota; kingdom Metazoa; phylum Arthropoda; class Insecta; order Orthoptera; family Acrididae; genus Schistocerca; species Schistocerca americana. The sequence goes on from NC_060120.1 coordinate 1,081,802,156, forward strand.
TAGTATCGTTTCTGGTTGCCGTAACTGTTGCGTTCACGATACTGTCCACGTCCTCGACCATTTCCGTTGTTCCACCTGTGTTCGCGACTGGTACCCCAGTTTCTATACGGCCGGTCCCGATTATTGTTCCATTCGCGTCGCGACGACCAGTCACGCCGTTGATTAGTACTACGGCCACGACTGCGATCGCGCTGCTGTGCCCCGTAATAACTTCGTGCCTGATTAGGCGGGAATTCTCCTGTATTGTATTCCAACTCTTGGAGAAGAGTCTTAAATGTTTCCACGTCCTCTTTGCATCGTCCCGCAAGAATGACGTGGCGCAAGTGCATCGGCAATTTGGTGATGCATATCCTAATTAGTTCCGCAGGCCCGTATGTGTCGTATAAAAATTGATCTGCCTGCAGTATGTGGTCGAATAGGTGTGCTGAGCTGCCGAAACCAGACTGGTTCAAATTTGGCAGCATAATTACGCCAAGCTTGACCCTATCTTGTGCCGCTTCCGACCAATAGGCGGACAGAAAGGCTTGTCGAAAATCCCGAGTTGAGTTGCAGTGACGCGCTGCCGACCTCGTGCGAATCGCCGGTTCGCCTTCCAAATAGCCACACATTATTCTATCTTATGTGAATCTGCCCAGTCGGGGGGAAGGCAGAATTCAAATTGCTCGAGCCATGCTCGTGGAAGTATTCCTTTTTTGCGAATTTCGAAATATCTCAAACTTTCTCACCGTAAGGAATTGTTTGAAATCAAATCCCCGCATTTCCTCCCGGCGAGGCCCTTCAATGTTTCTATTTTTCTCATGTCTGCCCCTCAAAATACATTCTTCCCTGTCGTCAAAATCTCCCTCGGGGCCGGAGTCCCTCTCTGCACTGTGTGTATGGCTTCTTTTAGTGCTATTGGCGAGTTCGGAATCACACCCAATGTTGCTTTCCAGATGCCCCACGCGTTCTTGTAATTCGCCTGTTACGGCTTCGTGCAGCCTGTTCACTTCGAAGTGTCCCTTCTGAAATCTAAGAAGCGAACGCACTTCTTCAGTCTCTATGACTGCTGGGGGGGTAGTATTGTTATCGCTCTCCATCACCTTCATCGTGTCTACAATGTCCGCTAATGCCGCAATCTTATCCTGTATTTGTCTGTTGTCCTCCGCCCCATTCTGCTTCAATTGATCTACTTGCTGTTCGAGTGCGTGAATCGTTTGACTGTTGTCTGCTACTGTGTTGCTAACGGACGCGGGACAATGTGTTTCTGCCTCCTGGACCCTCGAGAGTATCTGCTGGTGTTCCCTTTGGCATTCTTCTCTCAGCGCTTGGAAATTCCTAAGTAGCTGTTCTTCGCTCTCTTTGGATTCTGCATCGCTACTCCGCTTGCCCTGTTCTAAGGCTTGCAGACAGTCATCGATTTGTTCAAATGTACGGCATAATTCTTTCATAATATCGCTTTTTAATTCATTTTCCAGATTGTTTATTCTTTGTGAGATATCATCGGACACTCTCTGCATCGACTTGTCGACTTTATTTGTCTGCTGGATTAGTTTTTCGCCTATTTGTTCACCTAGCTCGCGGATCGATTTTTCAGATTTCTGCGTCATTTGTTCACCTAGCACTCGAATAGATTTTTCAGATTTCTACGTCATTTGTTCGCCTAGCTCTCAGATCGATTTTTCAGATGATTCTTTTTGTCCTCAGAACGATTTTTCTGATTTCTCTACGTTTTCTTTATTTTGTTGCAACAAGGCTCTCATGAGTTCTGCCAAATCAATTTGGTTAGTTGGAGGCAAATTAATTTCTGGCTCTGCTGTGAGCCCATTCGTCCTGTATTGCATTTCGTCTGAAGTATTCCCCATTGCATTTTCGGAACCGTCCGACGCATCAATAATCGAAATCAAATTATCCCCTTGGTCCATGTTGCTTAAGTTGTTGGACCGCCTACTTTTAGCTTGGTTACGTGTCTGCATTAGTTCAATTTATACCCGGTACGCAACACACTAATCACAATAAATGTATCCCCCAAAAATTGCGACAGTTACACGAAAGGTACCCAACCTAGTACGCACTTCTTCACACGCGAAACAAATTTTTATCTTTGATCGAAGCAGTGCAATTTACAAGCGAGGAAAAAAAACACACACATATAAAACACACAAATATAGAAAACAAAAGAACAAGGCAAACAATGCCGTTCAACAACCCCGTGACTCATTTGAAAGTCTGCTCAGAAACAACGCAGAAGTTGTTTGAGCGCTGCAGGGGGAAAAAAATTAAGATTATACAACGCTCGCAATCTAACATTTCAGAGATTCCAGAGACCAGCGGAATCACAGAACAGGGTCGCCATGTGTAATGTTGTTGCATTATTTTGAGGTGTAAGCGGTGCCGACATTCAAGGCCATAAAAGTGGGTTAAAAGCTGTGAGCTGCCTGGGGAAGTTAACCTTGCATTACTGAACAACTGTTTCACCAGGTATCCAGTCTAGCTTACCAAATTCCCAACCAGACTAACATTAATTATAATCTTTTAATCGTCATACGATAACCGGTGATATATATATATATATAAAGAGAATTTAAATAAAAAGAAATAAATCAGTTTATATTTGGAATTTTATTTTAACATTGATCATTGAAATTTCAGCATATTAAACTTGATTCATAACTAAACTGGTGCCTTATTTAGGACTGTAAAATGTGAGTCTGTAATCTTACAGAGCACATCAAATATGGAGCCAAGATTGGGAGCCTGCATACAACACTGCATTCATAAAATAACACACGAAGAACGTTGAAACATATGCAAGAGGAAATTAACCACTACCAACCGATTCAATTTTCACCCAAAGAAGTTATGTTCATAGCGCAATCCTGTCCGTCATGTAATTACCACACACTGGTATACTAAATTCATACTAACTCTCTGTGAAACCTTCCCGAAAAGAATAGCTGAAGGCTACTTTGATGATTACACCACATGCTTCACGTGCTCAACTTGGTTTACACAGAGTGTAACTCGACAGTAATTTTGATGATTAAAATAAATTAGATCCAAAAGCAGTTTTCAAAAGGAAAACCTCGAACTGGTTACTAACGTCTTACTATTAACCTGATAGGTCAAACAATTGTATAAGCACGTGGTACTGGTCTCACAAAGTACACCCCACGTGGGTTGAACATAAAGAAAAGTAGGTATATTGAAAAATATTGTCAAGACTAGACGTTATAATCTCACGCACATTCGCATTTAAGATTGATGATCTTAGTTAGAGTTACTGATCAACACGTGGTTCCACTTTACTCACAAAGTAGTGACAAAGCAACTACTGGAAGATATTCCGAACTTCACACTCGAAATACACTGCGTTGCAATTTAAGATAGCATTAGATATTTTAGAGCTAAACCTGAAATAAAGGCGATTAAATTTTCAGTTAGGCTGAACTTAAGAAATCCATTGTTTGCCGGAGATCTTACAACTTCAGACGCTCGCCGCAGACAGACTGACCTGGGCCACTACCGAGCGTGCTTAACAGATACAAACGGAAGTGACCAGAGAGGCAGCTTCCTATACCAACATGACAAGGGACGGACAGATTATACTAAGAATAGAAACCTCTCTGCTCTTACAAAGCGTAGCTACCTGTTCTGACGTTGGTCCTACTGTCCTCTTGCAGACAGGCTTGTCTGCTACCATCAAGCATGCAACTAGAAATACATTTGCTCATTCATCCTCTCACACAGAAGGGAAGGGGAATGACAGTATCTTGCCATATACAGTATATAAAAGAAAGCGGATGTAGGTTCTGTATGAGACTGTGTGACATGAATTACATATGTACTGTGTAGTAGTGTGACAGATCGTTCTTGTTTATGTGTAAAAGTAACACGTTTCACTGCTCAGTCTCCTCCCAGATAGTTAGAAACACCACAGTAAATTTAGAAGAGGAATTTATGCCGTAAATGACAACAGATTTAAGAAATTAACATGAAAGGAATCCAACACAGACCTTTCAGTACCTCTTCATCAGAACGGGACTTCTTTCCTGCCATTGCATCTTTGAGTGGTCCAAACATATGTAAATCACTTGGGGCAGGGATTGGTGAGTGTGGTGGATAAGGAAGACACTCAAAATGCAGGTCTGTGATTGTTGCAACTGTTGTACGGGCAGTGTGGGGCCTTGCATTGTCATGGTGCAAAAGGACCCTGCTGACAGCAATTCACGTGGCTTTGATTTGATTACAGGCCGCAGATGATTTTTATGAGGTCTGTGTATGATGCACTGCTGACAGTGGTCCCTCTTGGCATGTAATGCTCCAAAATGTCGCCTTTTTTCGCCCCAAAAAAGAGTCAGCATAACCTTTCCTGTTGATGGTTCTGTTCGAAACATCTTTGGTTTTGGTGATGAGGAATGGCGCCATTCCCTGCTCGCTCTCTTCGTTTCCGGTTGGTGGAAGTGAACCCAGGTTTCGTCCCCAGTAACGATTCTTGCAAGGAAGCCATCACCTTCTCGTTCAAAGCGCCGAAGAAGTTCTTCACAAGCAACAACACTTCATTCTCTCATTTCAGCTGACGTGGCACCCATCTCGCACACACTTTGTGAAAGTGGGGCACATCATGCACAATGTGGTGTGCTGACCCATGACTAATCTGTCAATGCCGTTCAGTGTCACTTGGCGCTTTTCCATCACAATAGCTTCAACTGCTGCACTGTTCTGTGGAGTCACAACTCGTTTTGCCTTACCTGGACGAGGAGCATCTTCCACTGAAGTCACACCATTTGCGAACTTTGTACTCCATTCGTAGACTTGCTGCTGTGACAAACATGCATCGCCGTACTGAACCTTCATTCGTCGATGAATTTCAATACGTTTCACACCTTCACCACGCAAAAACCGAATAAAAGAACGCTTTCTTCCCTGGGGCAAGTCGCAAGTGGGGCGGCCATCTTTATACTGACACTTCGACGGTATGTGCGCATCTGCACTATGCTGCCACCTACAGGACTTTCTGCACGCTGTTTGTATCACGCTTACCAACTTACGGGTTAACGGCGCGAAATTTCGATTTGTTATTACAAATTTAGGGTTTTCATTTGACTCATCCTCGTATTATATGCAGCCAGTACATTTGTGAAACTAAAATAGAAAATCCTGGTAACCTGAAAACTAGTGTGAATAATGTATCGAATCCCAGTTCCATATCATTTCGCCCCCTCCGTTACCCCATCCTTCCCTCGGCGACCACACTATTTCCAGTTCGATCAGCTACAGAGCACTCGCCGCTTAGTGATACGCATTTGTGAGCGAGGCTGAAACTGCTGTGTGCCTACAGTGGTGGCTACGTACCAGGAGCCGGTGGCGCTGTGGGTGGGGAACATGTACGGACCCAGCGCGATTGCTGCCGGCGCAGCACTGGGGGTTCTGCACACCATCCTCGCGGACACGAGCGCGATGGCGGACGCCGTGCCCGCTGACGTGGTCGCCAACGCAACCGTCGCCTGCGCCTGGGACACCTGGTGAGTTCTTCATATGTTGAGGCCGCAATGGCCATGAGCTGCTGAAGGGAATCGATTGCGTGTGTGACTCCTAAGGGACCAAACTGGTGAGGCCATCAGTCAGAATCGATTGCCTTGAAGCACGTGGGCACTACTATTGACATCTACTCCTTGAGTGCAAGGTCGCAAGTTCAGTCTTTAGTAAGTCTCACTCGAAAATACTGTGTTAACAATTTTGATAGGGAAAATATAAACTTTTAATGACTCACCACGTGCATCAGGAGTGACGGTAGAAAAGAATGTGCCGCAGGTACAGACATCAAACTTATATGGTATATATGTAGTAGACTTCATAAAATGAATATCGTCAACACTCAAGACATGTTCAGAACAAAACATTGTCTAGCACCACGAACATCTAATGAAAAATGGCGTGTCACAGTGATCACAAGGGTTCGCACCATCAAGACTGAAGGCGAACTCCTTGGGAGATACAAATCGCGCGGAACGTTCAGCTACGTATCCGCTCCTAAAGAATGCCTACAGAATCATATTGGTGTAACGGGATGATGAAAACTGTTGGAATGTGACGGCATGTAACCGAATGTGAAACAGTCTGTCGTGGAGCCCACCGTGAAACTCGCTATAGTTTAAGGTGTAGCTGCACATCGTGCCATAATATGTTTTATATTCACGGAAAAACGAACATCCAGAAGCTGAATTTGTCTAGTGGTTTCATGTGGTATGGATTGCAATATCACGCAGTGTTCAGAACGGATAATTTGCTCTAAAGGAGTATAATTTTTATGTGCGTACCAGCAACAAAACAAAAGCAACTTATTTTGACCAGCTATTGTCCAAAAGCAGTGCTCAAACCATAGTTGTACTTTTACGCCCATTTTCCCACTCTTGCTTCCTGTGAGTTAAATATTCCCTACTGCCTTTGTAAGATCAGGCGCACGAGAAACAATTCCAGGAGGCACAGCACCTCGCAGAACAATAGCTTTAGAGCCATTACCACCCAGATTAACAGTCGGCATAATTGTATACGAGTGCGTTAAAGACATTGATGTTTCCTTATCTTGATACAACTCTGTTGGTAGCTCTGGTTTTCAGGGTACCTCTCATATGAATGTCCTCTTCAAATCTCAGTTAAAAACATATTCCCTACTGAACAGTGGAATACGTTTGTTTATCTCATGTACGTTTGTTTATCTCATGTACAGATGTCAACTTGATGCTTTGAAATTTCATCGTCATAGGTCTTCCAATTCCGTAGCACTGTTTGAAGTCATGCAACCACCCATTGAAATCACAGTAATCTAGGTCGCGCGCAAATTGATGTGCATAACGTAGTAGGTCACCATCATAAAAATCCCGTAAATGGTATCGAGTATCCTTGAAACCTGCAAACACCAGTTTTTGTAGCAAGGGCGCCTAGTCCTGCCTTGTATATCAGCAGTTTTTCTTATGCATTGCCACGAACTTATTCATAATTGTTTTTTTACTACAGTCAGTCCCACAAGAAAATGTACGCTGTTACCTGTATGAAATAAAAGGCACTATTATAAATATATGATTACACGAAAATACATGTTATAACTAATTGCACAGTTACCTAATAGTCAATCCTATCGCTACGCTACGTTTAAAATTATGGTCTACACTTTCTTGTGGAACTGACTGTATGCTACGACAGATCTTCCATGTACATAATTATATTTAGTACCCGTTCCTTGGACAATGATTGTCTTTTACTACGTTTCACCGGAGACGGTATTTGTGGCCCCCTGTGCAGCAAGGATGATAAATTACATGCGTCGACAACTCTTTCAGTATCACTTTAAATTGCTAAAAGTGCATTACCATCATTGTGGTCCTCATGTACGTTGTCTTCACAGTCGAGCGTATACGACACTGCACATTCCTCTGGCACATCTTGCAGAAAAGCTAACATTTCATCTGTCACGTCTCCCTCACTCTACAAAATTTCTGGGTTCCTTTCTGACAAAGTATCAGCTTCGGTAACTGATGCTGTAGATATAATGCAATGTTTGCCTTTTTTACGGTTGTCATTGCTCTGCTTTCTATCAAGATTACTAGCACTGTGGCTCTGTTGTTGACTTAGTCGTCGACTGAGTAGTTCAGCTATGATCGGTAGCCTCATGATGCGATCACCACTGCGTACCCCCCAGTCTCGTCCCCTGTTGCCATTAGCAGCCAATATTGTGGTGAGCAAAATGTATGAGACAGGCGAAATACCCTCAGACTTCAAGAAGAATATAATAATTCCAATCCCAAAGAAAGCAGGCGTTGACAAATGTGAAAATTACTGAACTATCAGTTTAATAAGTCACGGCTGCAAAATACTAACGCGAATTCTTTACAGACGAATGGAAAAACTGGTAGAAGCCAACCTCGGGGAAGATCAGTTTGGATTCCGTAGAAATGTTGGAACACGTGAGGCAATACTGACCCTACAACTTATCTTAGAAGAAAGATTAAGGAAAGGCAAACCTAAATTTCTAGCATTTGTAGACTTAGAGAAAGCTTTTGACAATGTTGACTGGAATACTCTCTTTCAAATTCTAAAGGTGGCAGGGATAAGATAAAGGGATTGATTGCCTATTTACAATTTGTACAGAAACCAGATGGCAGTTATAAGAGTCGAGATACATGAAAGGGAAGCAGTGGTTGGGAAGGGAGTGAGACAGGGTTGTAGCCTCTCCCCGATGTTATTCAATCTGTATATTGAGCAAGCAGTAAAGGAAACAAAAGGCAAATTTGGAGTTGGTTTTACAGTCCAGGAAGAAGATATCAAAACGTTGAGGTTCGCCGATGACATTGTAATTCTGTCAGAGACAGCAAAGGAATTGGAAGAGCAGTTGAACAGAATGGACAGTGTCTTGAAAGGAGGATATAACATCAACTAAAGTAAAACGAGGATAATGGAATGTAGTCGAATTAAGTCGGGCGATGCTGAGGGAATTAGATTGGGAAATGAGACACTTAAAATAGTAAAGGAGGTTTGCTATTTGGGGAGCAAAATAACTGATAATGGTCAAAATAGAGCGGATATAAAATGTAGACTGGCAATGGCAAGGAAAGCGTTTCTGAAGAAGAGAAATTTGTTAGCATCGAGTATAGATTTAAGTGTCAGGAAGTCGTTTGTGAAAGTATTTGTAAGGAGTGTAGCCATGTATGGAAGTGAAACATGGACAATAAATAGTTTGGACCAGAAGAGAATGGAAGCTTTCAAAATGTGGTGTTACAGAAAAATGTTGAAGATTAGGTGGGTAGATCAGATTACTAATGAGGAGGTACTGAATGGAATTGGGGAGAAGAGAAGTTTGTGGCACAACTTCACTAGGAGGAGGGATCGGTTGGTAGGACATGTTCTGAGGCATCAAGGGATCACCAATTTAGTATTGGAACGCAGAGTGGAGGGTAAAAATCGTAGAGGGAGACCAAGAGATGAATACACTAAGCAGATTCAGAGGAATGTAGGCTGCAGTAGATACTGGGAGATGAAGAAGCTTGCACAGTATAGAGCAGTATGGAGAGCTGCATCAAACCAGTCTCAGGACTGAAGACCACAACAACAACAACAACAACATTATGGTTGCATGATAGACAACACGTGGGGCGTCGTATGCCGTAGATATCATTCGCCTTTTGCGACTTCACACTTTAGCGGTCGCTTTTGAGACATGTTTCTGTGATACGAAGAGATTATTCCGTCTAATACCGTGTCCAATACCCTTTGGCGTCTACAGCTGCTTTAATCTAACTTTTTCTGAATGAAATTGTTGTGAAAAGACCAGAATTTTTATTGCCTCCATGCTGTTTATTCATTGCCATTGTTGGCAGGTTAACTTGCGATTGGTAAACATGCCGAAATTAAAAACCTGTGCTAATTATTTCTATCTCGGTGATGCGTGATTAACAGTGACGAGGGAGTAAAATGACGCACACAGATAGTTCACAAAAGGCAGGAATAGCACAAAGATGATCTTTTGGATGTTGTTGTCCACCTTACTTTCTGATTTACCATCTTGTGGAAATAGGCCTAACTCGACAAAATCTACAAGTAGGTCAATAACAACCCTAATACGTGGGTGTTTAATGAGAAAAAAAATTATTTATTATGTAAAAAATGAATGGATGAGAATGGGGAAGAAATGGCTTTAAATATTTTTGTTATTTACTCTTTCTGTACGAACTTTGTTGTAGAACCCCTTTTTTTTACGTGTGGTAATAAACATTCATTTAGACAGAATTAAGCACATTTAAAATTTCGTAAACTTTAGCAACCCTCTCATGCTGATAAATTCAAACTAACTGATTAATAACATTTATGACTTTGAAAATTATTTAAATTAATTTTTTTTACGTATTTCGACCTTGGCATATAGTTTCTAGATGCAGTGGGTTTCTAAATATTTACTGAATTCTTTCCCAGCGTTAGCTATGGAACACAAGACTGTCTCTGTTAGCATAAAATGGTTAAATATTGCCAAGCCGACCTGAACGTTTAATTATCATTGACAAAACACACTTCACTATACGTTTATGTTATTTGCTTTAGAAATTGAAAGAACCAACAGATTAACAACATCAACGTTAATTATCCGCCTATGAATGCACAAATGTAAAACCAGTAATAAATTCAGTCAGCCTCAGGATCGCTGTAAAAGAAAAATATTTCGTAATTCACTGCTAATTTTACCTGCTCCCGATTTACGGGCTTGGTTAATTTTATAGTGGAACAATTTTTTAAATGTGCCGCCGCTGCAAATCGTTCGGTCGCGGCACAGCCCAGCAACACCAACGATAATCGCTAAAAGAGCTGAAAATTCTTTAAAGAAATATTATAGATGACATGGGCAAGCTAATTTACATCAGTAATACACAATTTTGATAAATTATAATGTATTTAGGCCACAACAATAATTAAAATTACACACCTCTATAATTTCTCCTCTAATGGCGGCTAAAGATAGATACAGACAAAAGAAGTCTACTCAGTCATATAATGCTACGTAACAGGTTCCTCTCTCTCTCAGCTCTCGAGGAAGACGACAAAGAACGCACACCATGCAGTGCTATTTATATTATTGCTGACCATTAACATCTCTTTGTAATCCTACAACATTATTCTCCTCTGTGGCTATATTTTGCATTTTTTTCATCGCAGATATTAACATATTTCGTAATCACATTATGCGTATAGAAATATTACAATCATAAATACATCGAGAATATTATTACAGAAAATTTTACAATAATAACTAACGTCCTTTATACAAAATTAAATAATACTTTTTGTTAAACAATTACAGTACATACGAATTGCATCATAGCGGCGTACATAGTACAATTAAATGTCATTTAATTTTATTAATAGTGTGCGTGCTGCCAGGGAACGTTACAGGTGTAAAGGATTTAATGAGAGAAAGGTAAATGCGTAGATGGTAAAAGCGATATGGAGATGTGGATAAAGAAGATAAACACGTTCACCTGTTTGTAACTTCACTGAGTGAGGTGAAATGGAATTATAAATGTGTGCAGCACATGCGAAGTGTGATATAAAATAGTGGAACTGTCGTGCCTGAAGTTCGAAATATTACGTAGGGTATGAAATAAAATAATGACATGCTGATGATGTCACATATGTCCAGAAACATTGGTTCGTAAAGAAACTAAGCTGAATTTGTGTTTTGCAGAAATAGGTGGAATACGCTCGTACAGTATTAGTTCGCTGTCGTAGTCTTCAAAGGGTCGCTTATCCTGACCAGAGGTGCCATCCTGGAGCGGAAGTACTTTCGCCACAGGCTGACGTTATTTCTAGCACCTCTCTTCAGCTGCACAGACTGTACGGTTGCCACACGTCATTCTGTGACGCTACTCCCGAGGTACATGATTATGACCATGTCTTAGATGTGATGGTTAAAATGGCTCTGAGCACTATGGAACTTAACAGCTGTGGTCATCAGTCCCCTAGAACGTAGAACTACTTAAACCTAACTAACCTAAGGACATCACACACATCCATGCCCGAGGCAGGATTCGAACTTGCGACCTCAGCACTCGCGCGGTGCCGGACTGGGCGAGAGGAACCGCTCGGCTACAGCGGCCAGCTTAGATGTGATGACTGCATAGTACAGTTCTTGACGTCAGTCACATGTGGTGTACATTTTAAATAAATGTAGTAGAGGATTCAGAGTCTGTCTGTAGCAATTCGCTCACTTTCTGTCACGCGTATATTTGTAACACCAGCCTCACTCCCTCCATCCTAACCCTCCCCCAGGCGGCAGGTCATAAATAACTCGCCACAGAACCTCGAGGCCTCTACCTATTCGACACGAAATGAGCGCTCCAAAGAAGTAGCACTATCTGATGGGAAATATAATGAGAGACAGACCCCCAAGTATAAGAGGAGACTGACGGTATTGTGTCGTCCGAACAGGAGCAGTAACAGTAGAATGCGTCGTTCAGGAGACGTAAGTGACTTCGAATGTCAATTTCACACTGGAGTAACAAATACTTAAGGGAACCCATCTAAAGCTAACTATGTCGGCAGTTGGTGATGTGAGTGTAAAATGAAAATATAAAGGAGCAGCCGCAGCTAAAACAAGACAAAGAAGACATTTTGTGGTGACAGAGATGGACCGACGAGTAGTGTGGATGGAGGGTGTAAAAAAAATCGTGTAAAATCAGCGTGAGTTTCAAAGTGCCACCAGTAGTTCTGTCAATACAGTACCTGTGCGTAGGCAGTTACAAAAAGTGGGATACACTGGCTGAGCAGCTCCTCTTAAGCCTCACAGTTTTATGGATTGGTGGCAATCAATATAAAGGAATCGATTTTTGTAGGAAAATTAACGTTTTCAATTGGAATAATAGTGCACAATGAATATGCCATAGTACGAGAAACAGAGGACCGACGTATGCAGTGAAAGAGTGAAATGATATCGCATTTGATGTCAGTTGTAGGACTGTTGATATTTTTAAAAATATCGGGAATTCGATACATCAGTATTTAAAAAAATATCATTAACGGTCCCCGATATTTCGAAAAATGGTGTAGATATACCGATATACCGACGAATATTGTATAGACGTACCGGCCGAAACCAATATTGGCTGAGCATTGTAAATGTACTTCCGGGTTTAGAGCTGTGTATTTAAGTATTGATTTGTTATTAGATATTCCGTACACCAACAAGCAAGTAGCCTTCTGATCCTTCACAGAGCAAGCATTGAAAGAAAAACTACGCACGTTCACATTTGGCGAAGAACACTTTGCTGTAAATGGTAACTGTATGTAAGAGACATAATGGAAGATGTCCTGTGTTTCTGTCGTACGGTTGCGTTATATATCGGATTTGTCTGGAACACTTCATGTCGACTTCGCTGTTTTTTTTTTCATATTTATAAATGCCAGTGACCTAGCAGTTGTAGTGTCAAAATTGCGTGGTGAAGTTAAACGTTGCAGTTTCCGTTAATAGTGCTGAACGCCGATCACGTCAGCATTTCCCCTCAAACGTCTTCCCCACCGTAAAGACCAATCTTGTCATTCTTGTTCACCATTTTTGGCAGCTGTTTTTGAAGAATGCCGACGTGAAGACACAGAACACTAGCTGCGTCAAAAATTGTTTTTTAACGCAACTGGTGTGCCATTTCTTCACAATCGACTTCTTCTTTGTGTTACCTACACTTGCTTCGCACAGTGAAATAGAAACGTTGGAGTGGTGAAAGCTGCAAATGTAGTAAGACGCATTCACGCAGTGAATGTAAAATTATGTTCTACCAGAATTTCAAAAGACCAACTTCAAATATTTATCAAAAATTACGAAACAACTATAACATGAATAAAAAATATCGACATTTAATATTGCCTTTTCGATATCGATATATCTGAGAAAAATGTATCACCTAAATATATCGACATCTTTTGGAAAAAATTTCGATGTATCGACATACCGGTATCATATCGACAGCCCTAGTCAGTAGTACAGTATACAACAAAACATCAACGATTCGGGTGGTAGTATATGGAACTCGCTATAAAGGCAGTCGGCTGTATACGGTGGTAGGGTGTGCAAATTGGAATTTGTGGTAGGGACTATGGGACCAAACTGTTGAGGTCATCGGTCCCTAGGCTTACGCAGTACTTAATCTAACTTCAACTGATTTACACTAAGGACAACTAACACACTCCTGCCCGAGGTAGGACTCGAACCTCCGACGGGGGAAGCCGCACGAACCGTGATGAGTCGCCGCAGACCGTACGGCTACCCCGCGCGGCTAGGGTGTGCGTATGTACCTTTAGTGCGGATAGAAAACAGAGACAACTAGTGACAGTGCGTGTTGCAAACATAAATCCCGATTGTGAGAGCGCTACGTGCAAAATGGTTATCATGTGACGAAACAGCAAAAATCGGTGTATACATGGAAATTGGACTCTAATTGTCAAATCGCCTGGAAGCTGAAATTTTCAAGTACAGCTTAGATAATTTCGTTAGATTGGGAGTACGATATTGACAGAACGGAAAATATGGGCAAAATATAAAATTATCTGACTCATCGAAATGATTACGTTTACGCAAAGCAAAATCCGCAGTTAGTTATTCTTGTCATCTTGTTGCTGATTTACACTTGCCAGTAACTGCCACACTGTACGACAAATTTTGGCACATGACGAACACCTTGCTTTCAAGAAACGACAGCAGAAACCTGCTCTAACACCCAAACATAAACAGGCTAGACAGCAATTTGCTGAAAATCATACATCATGGACTTCGGAATGGATAAACTGGTTTGCAGTTATGAAAAGAAGTTTAATTTAAATGGGTCAAATGTATTTTAGTATTATTGGCATGATCTGAGAAAAGAGCAACAGGTAACAATGTTCAGATATTTTGGTGGTGGAAGTGTTATAATCCGGGCAGTCTCCTGCGCCAAAGGTAAATCACGCACTGCTTCACTGAACTTTAGAATGAACTCTAACATGTGCAGTGACAAGTTAGAGATAAAATTTATGAGAATGTATGGAGACCTATGGACGAAAGTCAAACGATTCAACGAGAAAATGCTTCTGAGGATGTTTTTGCTAGAACCAAAAAGTGTTTTGATGATGAAGATATTTATGTCTTGCCCTGCCCTGCACGTAACCCGGATTTGAACCGTTTGGAAAAACCTTTGCGGAATACGTGGAAGGCGTTTTTATGGAAATGGAAGCAAGTTTGTGTCCGTATGTGAGGAGAAAAGAGCGCTACGAGAAGAGTGGGCAACAATTCACTGCATTAACTACAAACACAAAATCAAAGCCTAAGAGAATTTCTGAGGTATTATAAAGAACGGAGGTTGGACAAAGTACTTAAAACGCAATAGCACAACAGGGCAGTAAATGCCTTTCTACCAGTCCACCCAGGAAAAGGAAAAGCCTTATGTTGTTAATGGTGGCATGAAAGCAACTATGTAGTTCCGTCATGATTGTTTATGTATTGTATGCATCTACCAACTCTGTAATGAATTCGATACATGTATGCTTCAGACATTGGACTATTGGTGTTGCGAGAACCTCGCCTTTATTCTGATTTCCAATACTGCAGTCAGTGCTAAGCGGCGTTTGATACGGAGCAAAGAGGGGTGCCACATGACGGTGGATGACAGGAAACCAGTGATTTGGAGTGATGAATCAAACTATACACTGTGACAATCTGACGGTAGCGTTTGGGTTTGTCGAGTGGCTAGGGGACGTTACTTGATATCAGGTGTAGTGTCAACAGCGAAGCACAGAGCAGGTGGTGTTACGATATAGGCGTGTCTCCTGTGGTTAGGGTGGAGCAGCCTTACTATGCCGCAGAAACTCTGATTACTCAATGATACGAACATACTTTACGGCACTGTGTACTGCGTACAGTAGAGGAACAGCTGGGAGACGATGACTGTATAGTATGACAATGTGCCCAGTCGTAAAGCACCAGCAGTGAGGCAGTATTTTGTGAACACTAACATTCATGACGTAGACTGGCCTGCCTAGAGCACCGATCTGTACCAGCTAGAACACCTCCGTGATGAATCGGAAAGTCGGCTTCACTCCAGGCACCAGAATTCAATTTCACTACCTTCTCTGGTCTCAACTCTTGAGGAAGAAGGTTCTGCCTTTCCGCCACAGATATTCAGACATCTCATTGGAAGTGTCCCCAATAGAGTTCAGGCTGTCATAAAAGAAAGTGGTGGACGCACCACATATTAAGTCCACTAGTAGATATCCCGACAGTTTGGATCACCTAGTGTATCTTATTCAGTCTCGGCTGTGGACGGCAATCAACTTCGTCACTATTTAGAGGCGGTACCAATTACTGCGAAGACCGAGTATGATGGACAGGATTTCAATTTTTATAAAACGGTTTGTTGTTGTTGTTGTGGTCTTTAGTCCTGAGACTGGTTTGATGCAGCTCTCCATGCTAATCTATCCTGTGCAAGTTCCTTCATCTCCCAGGACCTACTGCAACCTACATCCTTCTGAATCTGCTTAATGTATTCATCTCTTGGTCTCCCTCTACGATTTTTACCCTCCACTCTGCCCTCCAATGCTAAATTTGTGATCCCTTGATGCCTCAGGACATGTCCTACCAATCGAACCCTTCTTCTAGTGAAGTTGTGCCACAAACTTCTCTTCTCCCCAACCCTATTCTATACCTCCTCATTAGTTATGTGATCTATCCACCTAATCTTCAACATTTTTCTGTAGCGCCATATTTCGAAAGCTTCTATTCTCTTCTTGTCCAAACTATTTATTGTCCATGTTTAACTTCCATAAATGGCTACACTCCTTACAAATACTTTCACAAACGACTTCCTGACACTTATATCTATACTCGATGTTAACAAATTTCTCTTCTTCAGAAACGCTTTCCTTGCCATTGCCAGTCTACATTTTATATGCTCTCTACTTCGACCATCATCAGTTATTTTGCTCCCCAAATAGCAAAACTCCTTTACTATTTTAAGTGTCTCATTTCCCAATCTAATTCCCTCAGCATCGCCCGACTTAATTCGACTACATTCCATTATCCTCATTTTACTTTTGTTGATGTTGTATCCTCCTTTCAAGACACTGTCCATTCCGTTCAACTGTTCTTCCAATTCCTTTGCTGTCTCTGACAGAATTACAACGTCATCGGCGAACCTCAACGTTTTTATACCTTCTCCTTGGATTTTAATACCTACTCCAAATATTCCTTTTGTTTCCTTTACTGCTTGCTCAATATACAGATTGAATAACATCGGGGAGAGGCTACAACCCTGTCTCACTCCCTTCCCAACCAATGCTTCCCTTTCGTGCCCCTCGACTCTTATAAGTGCCATCTGGTTTCTGGACAGATTGTAAGTAGCCATTCGATCCCTTTGTTTTACTCCTGCCACCCTTAGAATTTGAAAGAGAGTATTCCAGTCAACATTCTCAAAAGCTTTGTCTAAGTCTACAATTGCTAGGAACGTACGTTTGCCATTCCTTAATCTTTCTTCTATGATAAGTCGTAGGGTCAGTATTGCCTCACGTGTTCCAACATTTCTACGGAATCCAAACTGATCTTCCCCGAGGTCGGCCTCTACCAGTTTCTCCATTCGTCTGTAAAGAATTCGAGTTAGTATTTTGCAGCTGTGACTTATGAAACTGATAGTTCGGTAATTTTCACGTCTGTCAACAGTTTTCTTTGGGATTGGAATTATTATATTCTTTTTGAAGTCTGAGGGTATTTCGCCTGTCTCGTTCATCTTGTTCACCAGATGGTAGAATTTTGTCAGGACTGGCTCTCCCAAGGCCTCAGTAGTTCTAATCGAATGTTGTCTACTCCCGGGGCCTTGTTTCGACTCAGGTCTTTCAGTGCTCTGTCAAACTCTTCACGCAGTATCGTATCTCTCATTTCATCTTCATCCTCTTCCATTTCCATAATATTGTCCTCAAGTACATAGACCTTGTATAGACCCCCTATATACTCCACGCACCTTTCTGCTTTCCCCTCTTTGCTTAGAACTGGGTTTCCATCTGAGCTCTTGATATTCATACAAGTGGCTTTCTTTTCTCCAAAGGTCTTTTTAATTTTCCTGTAGGCTGTATCTATCTTACCCCTAGTGAGATAAGCCTCTACATCCTTACATTTGTCCTCTAGCCATGCCTGCTTAGCCATTTTGCACTTCCTGTCGATCTCATTTTTGAGACGTTTGTATTCCTTTTTGCCTGCTTCATTTACTGCATTTTTATATTTTCTCCTTTCATCAATTAAATTCAATATTTCTTCTGTTACCCAAGGATTTCTACTAGCCCTCGTCTTTTTACCTACTTGATCCTCTGCTGGCTTCACTACTTCATCCCTCAGAGCTACCCTTTCTTCTTCTACTTTATTTGTGTCCCCCATTCCTGTCAATTGTTCTCTTATGCTGTCCCTGAAACTCTGTACCACCTCTTGTTTAGTCAGTTTATCCAGGTCCCATCTCCTTAAATTCCCACCTCTTTGCAATTTCTTCAGTTTTAATCTACATTTCATAACCAATAGATTGTGGTCAGAGTCCACATCTGCCCCTGGAAATGTCCTACAATTTAAAACCGGGTTTCTAAATCTCTGTCTTACCATTATATAGTCTATCTGATACCTTCTAGTATCTCCAGGGTTCTTCCATGTATACAACCTTCTTTTATCATTCTTGAACCAAGTGTTAGCTATGATTAAGTTATGCTCTGTGCAAAATTCTACCTGACGGCTTCCTCTTTCATTTCTTAGCCCCAATCCAAATTCACCTACTATGTTTCCTTCTCTCCCTTTTGCTACTGTCGAATTCCAGTCACCCATGACTATGAAGTTTTCGTCTCCCTTCACTGCCTGAATAATTTCTTTTATCTCATCATACATTTCTTCAATTTCTTCGTCATCTGCAGAGCTAGTTGGCATATAAACTTGTACTACTGTAGTAGGCATGGGCTTCGTGTCTATCTTGGCCACAATAATGCGTTCAATATGCTGTTGGTAGTAACTTACCCGCACTCCTATTTTTTTTATTCATTATTAAACCTACTCCTGCATTACCCCTATCTGATTTTGTATTTATAAACCTGTATTCACCTGACCAAAAGTCTTGTTCCTCCTGCCACCGAACTTCACTAATTCCCACTATATCTAACTTCAACCTATGCATTTCCCTTTTTAAATTTTCTAACCTACCTGCTCGATTAAGGGATCTGACATTCCACGCTCCGATCCGTAGAACGCCAGTTTTCTTTCCCCTGATAACACGACGTCCTCCTGTGTAGTCCCCGCCCGGAGATCCGAATGGGGGACTATTTTACCTCCGGAATATTTTACCCGAGAGGACGCCATCATCATTTAACCATACAGTGAAGCTGCATGCAATCGGGAGAAAATACGGCTGTAGTTTCCCCTTGCTTTCAGACGTTCGTAGTACGACAACAGCAAGGCCGTTTTGGTTAGTGTTACAAGACCAGATCAGTCAATCATCCGGACTACTGAATAGGCTGCTGCCCCTCTTCAGGAACCACACGTTTGTCTACCTCTCAACAGATACCCCTCCGATGTGGTTGCACCTACGGTACGGCTATCTGTATCGTTGAGGCACGCAAGCCTCCCCACCAACGGCAAGGTCCATGGTTCATGGGGGGAGGAAAACGGTTTAATAATTAACAATGAGATGAATTCTATCCGATTTCACATGCAGCCGAGAGCAGCCCCACTCACATACGTGGCAGATATATCAAACAATGAACACAAGAACCAATAAACAAAGTTAGAAAGTGACTGAAACGTCATCAGCTTAGTTTATCGTTTCATATCACAGGGTGGAGGGAAGATAGAGGTTTGACATCAGTCTGCAACTTCCGTTGTTGTTGTTGGTGTTGTTTTGGTCTTCAGTCCAGACACTGCTTTGATGCAGCTCTCCATGATACTCTATCCTGTGCAAGCTTCTTCATCTCCCACTACCTACTCCAACCCACATCCTTCTGAATCTGCTTAGTGTATTCATCTCTTGGTCTCCCTCTACGATTTTTACCCTCCACGCTGCCCGCTGATACTAAATTTGTGATCCTTTGATGCCTCTCAAACCGATCCCTTCTTCTAGTCAAGTTGTGCCACAAATTTTTCTCCCCAATTCTAGTCCATACTTCCTCATTAGTTATGTGATCTCCCCATCTAATCTTCAGCATTCTTCTGTAGCACCACATTTCGAAAGCTTCTATTCTCTTCTTGTCCAAACTATATATCGTCCACTTTTCACTTCCATACATGGCTACACTCCATACAAATACTTTCAGAAACTACTTCCTAACACTGAAGTCTATACTCGATGTTAATAAATTTCTCTTCTTCAGAAATGCTTTCCTTGTCATTGCCAGTCTACGTTTTATATCCTCTCTACTTCGACCATCATCAGTTATTTTGCTCCCCAAATAGCAAAACTCCTTTTCTTCCTTAAGTGTCTCATTTCCTAATCTAAATCCCTCAGTATAGCCCGAATTAATTCGACTGCATTCCACTATCTTTGTTTTGCTTTTGTTGATGATCATCTCATACTCTCCTTTCAAGACATTGTCCATTCCATTCAACTGCTCTCCTCACCTCCAGGGCGCCTCTGGCCAACCTTATTTAGATTTCTCCTCTTCTCCTACTCAGTTGGTAAGGTTGGTTCTGGACTGTACATTAACTGTACTCCAAGTTTTATAGCAACTGCGTTCAACTGAAAACTAAACTTCACTGCCACTCCTATTATTAACAGCAACAACAGTGTTACGACACTTCCTCCCGCCCAGAGGCCTTTTGTGAATGGGAACCATTGTTGTGGCTCTCTCTTTTTTTCTTTTTTTTTTGTTGGTCATCAGTCTTTTGACTGTTTTGATGCGTCCCGCCACGAATTCTTCTCACCAGTGTAAATCCTCTGTCGTCCCCGTTCTGATGAGCAAATGACAAGCGTGCTACGCCTGCTAAGACGTGCCTTTTTGTGACCATCTGCTACTGTGACGCTTTATAACAGCGTCTGAGTGGTGGTTGGAGTTACGGTTAAATCCCTGAAACGAAACATCTCCCACGGGACAGCTATCCAGAGCCTTTGCAATCTGCACGGCTCTAGTGTTACTATGTAGAACCGGTAACCTACACGCTACCACTTTTGTCCGCTCGCTGCATTGTGTCCTTGGTCTCCCACCTCGGAGTGCTCTTAATGGCTCCCAACAGCCTTAAGCATAACAATGTACAGGTCATTACGTCTTTAACATATGACAGAATAACGTACAGAAAGAGATCAATGCACGCCGGAATCCTCACACGTGAAAGAGAAGGCTGAATCCATGGGATAACGATCGAGTTGACGGATGTTGCGCGGTTCTGGATACTTCAAACTACATGGCTAAAGATCTCGCTTGACAGGAACAGAGCGATATAGTTGCCACGCCAATTGCAATCAGTTACGTTTATATGTGAGCAACATCATTATCGTCGCTTAAAAGTAAACAGCCCAACTGTGATATGACTCATGAAGGCAAACGTCGAGAGCAGAGCATGGTCACATCGGAGTCGTCCAATGGCTACAACTGGTCCGTAGAGAAGCCAGCAGAATGGGAAAGGGAGCAACTGAGTTCCAGGAATTCATGAAATCAGTGTCCATTCTCCAGTGAGATTCTGACATCAAAAAGCACACCGTGCACCAACTACTGGAAGGAGCAGTGGCCGAGGACTGCTTGCCGGGGCTTAGAGAACAGTCAGACTTGTGTGTGCACAGAGAATTCAAGACCTGCTTTGATTGAACTGTCGAAAAGCGATCGTATTTTTGTCACTCCAGTAAAAAGAGAGGATCCTTGTGATTAGCAGAATCTAACGGTCGCGCCACCTTGAGAAGACAATCAAATGTTCTCAAAATGACCGCATCAGAAATCAAATTTCGGTATACTATCACTCAGCAGGCTAACACTCTATTTTATCCCTTTATCCTTTATTTCTAAAATATTAAAGGAGGGTTAAACTCCTCTTAGGGGTTAGGGAATCCTGAAATGAAACAAATAACCCGACAATACTGGAACGCCCACTAAATCACGCAGAGCTAACAAGTAATTAGGGTTGTGGAAAGGGCCAAAGGAGTTGCGATCGGATTCATTTCATAATTGAACTTTATTATCATTTAGTACACAAATTCACTTTTGAAAGAATTAAATTTACTTCGCGGATGAAGGCCTCCCAACAGATGCTTTAGAATGAGTTCAATTTTGAAAAGACATGATATACAGTTAGATTTAGCATGCGGAGCTGCTGGAGCCACCGGACTAAATCTTCAAAATTCCAAATATACTATGATGATTACTGAAGGCAGAAGGCCACAGTGCTTTAAGATGCTAAAAGGGCTGATGGCCCACAAGGTGCACAGAAAGAGATAAACGCAATAAGATGGCTGAAGGTTAAATTCTGCAAATTAAGAAAATATATATTGGGACAATTGATAAAACAATAAGTTAAGTTTAAAAATTTCCTTTTTGTAACACCAACGGCGGAAGGTCTACAGTAAGTTGTAAAACCATTCATAGGAAATTAGAATAACTTTTCAAGAGCAGAAGGCGATAATGTTTGGAGTTGAAGGAAACTCTGAGAACATGTTTCCAGGGCTGAAAGCTACAACTGACCTTACCAAATTAAAAATATAAAATACAGTAAAATTACAACAACATTAACACTGCCAAAAGGACAATTAAGAGTCTCCATTGCATCAGTCTGCCCTCGTTCACTTAATTCGTGCGACCCCAACCGAGGGACAGTCACGGACCGACCGACCAACAATCCACCAAAGGTCAGGCCCGGCTTAAGTGATGCGTGGCGGTAACGGTAGGGCGGGCGATGTCCACGCAGGGCTCACTGCTGCTGCAAGCCAGCGACTGGCAGGTCCGGACGGCGCTCCAGACACGTACCAACTGGTTGACAGACCGGAACTCGCTATCCTAACTAGCCTCCGACAGACAACGCGCGGGAAGTAATAGCATTCGAGCAAAGATACTACGAAAGGAGATACATTGATACGCGCTGCTAGCGCCGTTCACGGTCAGGCAAAGCAGCGAATGAGTGACAGTAGTAATTTAAATTAACGTATTGAGGTGAAAGTACGTTAAAAACAGGGTATAAAATACATGATGACGGGAACACGAGCCACGCACGGCTCAAAGACAACGAGATGATAAAAGTCATGGGATACCTCCTAATATCACGTCGGACCTCCTTTCGCCTGGCTAAGTGACGAAACGCGACGTGACATACGGGTAGACTTAACAAGTCTTTGGATCTCCCCCGCAAAAATATTGAGTCTTGCTGCTTCTATACTTGCGAAAGTGTTGCCGATACAGGATTTAGTGCACGAACTGAACTTTCGATTATGTATCATAAATGGTCGAAGGGATTCATGTCTGGCGATCTGCGTGACCACCCCTTCGCTCCAGTTGTTCAGAATGTCCTTTAAACCAATCGCGATCAAATGTGGCCCAGTGACATGGTGCATTATCATCCATAAAAATTTCGTCGTTGTTTGGGCACATGAAGACCATGAATGGCTACAGATGGTGTCCAAGTAGTCGAACATGACAATCTCCAGTCAATGATCGGTGAAGTTTGAGCAGTGGACCCGGTCTTTTCCGTGTAAACACAGCCCACACCATTATGAAGCCACCGCCAGCTTGCACAGTGCCATGTTGACAACTTGGACACAAGGCGATTCCGCCATACTCGAACCCTACCACCAGCTTTTACCAACTCAAATCGGGACTCAACTCACCAGGACACGGTTTTCCAGTCGCCTAGGGTCAAACCGATAAGGTCGCGAGCCCAGGAGAGACACTGCAGGCGATGTGATTCTACCAGGAAAGACACTCGTGTCGGTCGTCTGCTGCCACAGCCCACGAATGCCAAATTTCACCGCTACGTCCGAACGGATACGTTCGTCGTACGTCCCACATTGATTTCTGCTATTATTTCACACATTGAACCTTGCCTGTTAGCACTAAGAACCCTACGCAAACGCCGGTGCACGCGGTCGTTATGTAAAGGCCGTCGGCCACTGCGCTGTCCGTAGTGAGACGTAATGCCTGAAATAGGATATTTTCGGCACACTCTTGACACCGTGGATCTCGGGATACTGAATTCCCTCACGATTTTCGAAGTGAAATATGCCTTACTCCTAGCTCCAGCTACCATTCTGCTTTCAAAGTTTGTTAATTCCTGTCGTGCGGCTACAATCACATCGAAATCCTTTTCACATGAGAGTATAAATCACAATTCCACCAATGCACAGCCATTTTAGACCTTTTCTACTCTACATTACTGCCGTCTGTATATGTGCACATCGCTATTCCATGACTTTTGTCACCGCAGTGTAAATTCACTAGGGAGTCAGTCATTAAGACTGGGTACGTAATTTTCAGTCATACGTATGGAATATTAGTTATTCTGGCTGTATCTCTTACTCAGAGTGAACTATTACTAGGTGCCTGCGTAAAGACTGTATCAATGGTTTAACCAACAAAGAAACCATGTGCCTCCAGGTGCTACTCATGCGTCCACTGCAATTGTGTTTTTCACTATCGATTAACATGCTACAGAGGAGCAGCTCACTATCCTAGTAAACCAGGGGATATTCATATCCTTGTCCCTCGCAGCAGTTCAGCGAAACCTACCGTACAACTGGGAAGAAAACAGACGCACACAGTTCCGTTTGTAGAGAAACACAGGATAAAGCTCAGTTACCATTGTTGGAGTAGTATGGGACCGTGGAGACAGCCTCGGGGTCAGCAGAACGTAGCTGAAATATTTTCTAGGCATGTGTGTGATGTGTTCCATACGAATTTTGACAACAGAAACTAGAGATCACATTCAGCTGAGGTCACAACGTGGACGCTGTGTGGTTGCCGAGCAGTCTACAGCGCCGTATCACACAGCCAGCAGTGCCCGCAGTGGCCAGAAGAGCGCAATGACTGCATTGTCGGACTGGACTTAACCGTTCCACGATTCCGCTGTTGGCTAAATGTTGTGGGACTGTCGTTCATACTTCTATGCATAATGGTCAGTCAAATTAAGGCCATGAAAACGTGGACCATTACATTTCAGCGTACTGATCTTCAAAATGATAGTATTATGATATTAAAACTTGTAATCATCAGTCGCATAACAGTATTGTAGGTGAGTAACAAGTCAGCGTTTAAACCTGCAAGATCCCTGTGTTCTCCAGAAAAGACGTTATTTTTCACCTTATAAAGGATGTGAAACACTGCAAACACACTGATATCAGATACATCAGTAAAATACCTTTCACAGCCCTTACAGCTGCATCTTCAGGTGAAAATCTGTATGTAACTGTAGAAACAATCTTGTAGAAAATACACTCCTGGAAATGGAAAAAAGAACACATTGACACCGGTGTGTCAGACCCACCATACTTGCTCCGGACACTGCGAGAGGGCTGTACAAGCAATGATCACACGCACGGCACAGCGGGCACACCAGGAACCGCGGTGTTGGCCGTCGCATGGCGCTAGCTGCGCATCATTTGTGCACCGCCGCCGTCAGTGTCAGCCAGTTTGCCGTGGCATACGGAGCTCCATCGCAGTCTTTAACACTGGTAGCATGCCGCGACAGCGTGGACGTGAACCGTATGTGCAGTTGACGGACTTTGAGCGAGGGCGTATAGTGGGCATGCGGGAGGCCGGGTGGACGTACCGCCGAATTGCTCAACACGTGGGGCGTGAGGTCTCCACAGTACATCGATGTTGTCGCCAGTGGTCGGCGGAAGGTGCACGTGCCCGTCGACCTGGGACCGGACCGCAGCGACCCACGGATGCACGCCAAGACCGTAGGATCCTACGCAGTGCCGTAGGGGACCGCACCGCCACTTCCCAGCAAATTAGGGACACTGTTGCTCCTGGTGTATCGGCGAGGACCATTCGCAACCGTCTCCATGAAGCTGGGCTACGGTCCCGCACACCGTTAAGCCGTCTTCCGCTCACGCCCCAACATCGTGCAGCCCGCCTCCAGTGGTGTCGCGACAGGCGTGAATGGAGGGACGAATGGAGACGTGTCGTCTTCAGCGATGAGAGTCGCTTCTGCCTTGGTGCCAATGATGGTCGTATGCGTGTTTGGCGCCGTTCAGGTGAGCGCCACAATCAGGACTGCATACGACCGAGGCACACAGGGCCAACACCCGGCATCATGGTGTGGGGAGCGATCTCCTACACTGGCCGTACACCACTGGTGATCGTCGAGGGGACACTGAATAGTGCACGGTACATCCAAACCGTCATCGAACCCATCGTTCTACCATTCCTAGACCGGCAAGGGAACTTGCTGTTCCAACAGCCAGCCAGATCTCCGGATCTGACCCCCATTGAGCATGTTTGGGACTGGATGAAGCGTCGTCTCACGCGGTCTGCACGTTCAGCACGAACGCTGGTCCCACTGAGGCGCCAGGTGGAAATGGCATGGCAAGCCGTTCCACAGAACTACATCCAGCATCTCTACGATCGTCGCCATGGGAGAATAGCAGCCTGCTTTGCTGCGAAAGGTGGATATACACTGTACTAGTGCCGAGATTGTGCATGCTCTGTCGCCTGTGTCTATGTGCCTGTGGTTCTGTCAGTGTGATCATGTGATGTATCTGACCCCAGGAATGTGTCAGTAAAGTTTCCCCTTCCTGGGACAATGAATTCACGGTGTTCTTATTTCAATTTCCAGGAGTGTATAAATAATTCCAAACCTAAGATGAAACCGTAATGGAGAGTGTACTCACTGGAGTCAGGTCATGATTTGCACAACATTTTATGGAAAACCCCTCGATCATAGCCAGGTCCATGCAAAAGATTATCCGCAAAACTGCATACGTGCTAAAAGTGATGAGATATGGAGCTGAACGCTCCAGCGAAACCTATGGATAAGGATAAAAAATGTGATGAGCAATTTTACGCAATGGCACAATGGATAAAAAGGTGATTTAGGGATACTCACCGAAGTTCAACATGGAGAGGTGAATAATCACTATCTTTGGTATGTAGGAGGCAGTCTACTGGCTAAAAACTTTTCCTGCCGTAATAGTAGCTTGTACAGTAAAATCGACTGCACTATAGAGATTCCCATTAAAACTTAAAATAAAAATGATACTATAACAAGCGAGCGTAACCCATGACCTGAAAGTTTAGCTAGCGACCCAAATAACTTGCACATGGCATGAAAACAAGTCAGACGGAAAGAATGAGAGGCACTCACATGCCTTGCTCATACTGTGGCATCAAGCAGTCAGGCCTGCAAGATGAGTGGTCTGCTATGCGAGTGGGCTCATTCTTGTTTGTCGAGTAACATGAGCTCTAGTACTCACAATTAAGTTACAAGTTATTCTAATGTTTGAATATTACGAAACGGAAACCCACATCTGACTATTAGTAATTTACACAACACTGACTGTTCACTACACACTGGCAATACCACATTTTCTTTCTTATTTAACGGCTTTCATCAACACGTGGCCACCGCACTGAATATGAATGGCGCACACATTATAAATTCTGGATATCATGACAACATACAGTTCGAAGGAAAAGGCCACCGATCTTTCTCTTTTGACTATCTCATTTATTCCGATAAATTCTATAACCTAAACACACAAATTCCATAACCTACAACAATAACACATGAGAAATTCCGCCCAGTGGGCATGGCTTTACATTGGTGATTCTCTATCTTATGGTCTCGTAATTATTTAACGCTAGAGTGCACTTTCTGGATAGGATGGTGGATCATTTGCTATATCTCAGACTTCGACTCTCACAACCATCATCACGAAACTTTCCTCCAGACCGAGCGGTACAAAAGGAACATACATACCCACTACCTCTGAAACTACCTTGCTACTCTCCCATGCAAACCACACATACTTAAATTACATGACATACACCACACTGCAACATGGAATACAACACAAGGAATAGTCATAACATTATAATCACATCACTTTCAGCTTTCCCACTTCAATTAGTATTTATCCCATTTTCACACGACACTGCCCCACTTCGTAATTTTTCTTTCTTACTATGAACTCTGGAGGATATATGCACGTCTTCCTGCGCAATGCAAGCCAAGTGGCGTTGCTGGATAGACGGCTGACTCACCTTGCTTCTCTCTCAGAGTGTTATAGTTTAAATCAAGCATCACACGGAAACATAATGCGCAAAGTAATATTAAGAACAAATTCATCACACACGCGAGTCCTCAACTGATACCATGGACGAGCACTTCTCTTTATCCGTTGTCTCATACACAGATTGAGACTCACACAGTACTCACGACGTGGAAGTACTCGTCTCTAATTTCAAGTCCTGCACACGGCATTTCTTAAATATTTCCAACTTATAGTACACACGCTAGTAATTCAGCTTAACTTAAGCATTCGGAAGTTTTTCAACTTATTGCTACACGTGGTTTTGTTGTGACCGTCGGTCACTTCCGAAGAGTACTACGATCCACTTAATATTACCTGCCTGACATTTAAATCTCTCCACAAAAGTTCCTGAAATAGAGAAATTATTATTGTAAACTACTCTTAAGTATTTCACATGCATACCACGTCTCCACTGTCTTTACAGCGCACACCTAAGACAGTTCTTACCAACACTAGATCCAGCGGCAGAGTGCCGAAACATGGCCGTTCTTCAGGTCCTCTCGCACCTCTGCCGAAGTGGGGGAGCACCTTGCTACCGTATTGGTCAGCCACATTTCAGGCACTCAAAGCTCCGGTAAATTTTATCTCTTTGGTTGTACCAAAGGTGACCAAAGGGTCGTCTCAAAGATGATCGTATATTCACATTCACTACCTGCAGTTAGCAGACGACCATACATTCATTCATTTCACAGGTCTCACCAAACAGGATGTAGGGATTTATTTTGTGGGAGTGCACATGTGATGAATTAAATAAATAAATTGTCATTCTTTCCTACTCTGGTATCCAGCTTGGCTGTATTAATTGAAATTGAGTTATTTTTACAAAAAATGTGTTGTTCTGACAAGAATAGTGAAGTATGTTGTACCTATTTTCAATGTCGGGTGGTACTGTACCCTTTCAAGAAAAATACTAATGCGTAATGCAGGAAGAACAATAAGTAAACTAAATCGTACCCAAAAACATGTAAGAGTAATAAAGTTCAATACTGTAGCCAATGACATACTACTTACAGCCAGTTGAATGCTGAAGCAAGTGACGGTATTACGTACAGTCAGTCGTTTCGTAATTCTGAACCGTTTAATATCCGAATCCGAGAAATATATTTCCATACTAGAACTGTAATCTGCTACGTTGATAGCGAGTCTATCAGCAGTCGAATACAGGAAGCTGCCTAAAAGCTACATTTTCCTTTCTTTTATGCCATCCCGTTGTGTATCCCACCAGCCTTCGGCAGTGATGTGTCACAAAGCTTCCAACATTAGTTCCAGAACATCTGGTAGCTTAAATCCCTTGTTATTTCTCGCGAAAAATCCCTCATCATCGTTCCAGATCAAATCTGTTGGGTTGTTATTGAAATGTAGCATTTGTACAGTGTGCTAAATGCCGTGAAAATTATTGTTTTCCATGTTTCTACGATACTTACCACTCCGGTTCGTGTGCGACCACGCCAGTGGTTTAAAATAATGGAGAAGATGCAAATCAAGACTATCTGATTTTTCATTTTTGTCCTAAAACTTCAATTTCTTATGTACTTTTTTAAATTTAATCAATCTTGGACATAAATAATTTACATTTGCAATGAAAACTAGGATTTTGAGGGCAACACGTAATTACCAACGTGAATCTGTGTATGTTTCATAAGAACTGGTGATTAGATATGTGTTAATTAGCACATATTTGACGAATTTTATGTTTTCAAAAATGTGGGTATTCCAACTTGAACGAAGAAAAGGTATAATCGAAGAGAGATTTGAATCAGAAATCTATGGGCTATATCAGTGTATGGTTCCACAACGCCACCAAATTCTTAGTGTTTGCCTTAACCTCTTGTTCTGCTATATCTATAATCCAAAACTTAACTATTGCTTAATCGAAACTAACAAAAGAACACATCAACACGAAACAAAACTTAACACAAGTACTTGGTGTGTTCATCGAGCAGGAGACAAGTTAAATCAAAACTTTCTTGTTTTATTTTAGTACAGAAGATTATGAACTGCACATTAAAATGAAGAAAATGCAAAAGAGGCAGGAACTTAAGGAGATGGGACGTGGGCAAACTGAAAGAGCCGGAGGTTGTAGAGGATTTCAGAGGGAATATTAGGGAACTATTGACAAGAAAAGAGGAAGGGAATACGGTAAAAGAAGAATGGGTAGCTTTGATAGATGAAATAGTGAAGGCAGCAGCAGATCAGGTACTAAAAAGGCGGAGACTAGTATACATTCTTGGGTAGGACAAGAGATATTGAATTTAATCGAAGAAAGGAGAAAATATAAAAATTCAATAAATAAAGCAGGTGAAAAGGAATATAAACGTCTGAAAAATGAGATCGACAGAAAGTACAAAAAGGCTAAGCAGGAGAGGCTAGAGGATAAATGTATGGATATAGAAGCATGTATAACTAAGGGTAATATAGATGCTGCCTACAGGAAGATTAAAGAGACCTTTGGAGAAAAGGGAATCACCGGCATGAATATCAAGGGCTAAGATAGAAAGCCAGTCCTAAGCAAAGAAGGGCAAGGAGAAAGGTGGAACAGAGGTACACTTGAGTGCAATATTATGGAAATGAAACAGGACGTCGAGGAAGATGGGAAGGGAAATATGATACTGCGTGAAGAAAGATGAAACAAGACCCGGGAATTGACAACATTCTGTCACAGCCGCTGGTAGCCTTGGGAGAGCTAGCCACGACAAAACTCTTCCATCTGGTGAGCAACGTGTATGAGATAGGCAAAATACCCACATACTTCAAGAAGAGTACAATAATTCAAATTCCAAAGAAAGCAGGCGCTGACAGGTGTTACAATTACCAAACTATCAGTTTAATAAATCAAAATAGTAACACGAAACCTTTACAGAAGAATGAAAAACTGGTACAAGTGGACCCTGGAGAAGATCAGTTTGGATTCCAGAGATATGTAGGAACACGCGAGGCTCTACTGACCCTACAGATTCTCATAGAAGATAGTTTAAGGAAAGGCAAACATATGTCTATAGCATTTGTACACTTATAGAAAGCTATTGACAATGGAAAACTTTATTCAAATTCTGAAGGAGGCAGGGGTAACATACAGGCAGCGAAAGGCTATTTACAATTTGTACAGAAACCAGATAGCAGATATAAGAGTCGTGGGGCATGAAAGGGAAGCAGTGATTGAGAAGGGAGTAAGACTCGATTTTAGCCTATCCCCAACATTATTCAATCT
Source organism: Schistocerca americana (assembly GCF_021461395.2). NCBI lineage: Eukaryota > Metazoa > Arthropoda > Insecta > Orthoptera > Acrididae > Schistocerca > Schistocerca americana. The sequence continues at coordinate 1,081,833,089 of NC_060120.1, forward strand.
GTATATCGAGCAGGTAGTAAAGGAAAAAAAGAAAAATTTGGAGTATAAATTGGTCCATGGAGAAGAAATAAAACTTGGAGGTTTGCTGATGACATTGTAATTGCGTCAGACACAGTAAAAGACTTCGCAGAGGAGTTGAACAGAACAGACAGTATCTTGAAAGGAGGATATAAAATGAACATTAACAAAAGCAAAACAAAGATAATGGAGTGTAGTCGAATTGAATCAGGTGATGACGAGTGAATTAGATTAGGAAATAAGACGCTTCAAGTATTTCATGTGTTTTACTATTTGGGAAGCAAAATAACTGATGATGGTCCAAGTAGGGAGGATATAAAATCTAGACTGGCAACGGCAAGAAAAGGGTTTCTGAAGGAGAGAAATTTGTTAACATCGAGTATAGATTTAAGTGTCAAGAAGTCCTTTCGGAAAGTATTTGGAGTTTGGCCATGTATGCAAGTGAAACATGACGATAAACAGTTTAGAGGAAAAGAGAATAGAAGTTTTTGAAATGTGATGCTACAAAAGAATGCTGAAGATCAAATGGGTAGATCACGTAACTAACGAGGAGTTACTGAACAGAATTGGGGGAAAAGAACTTTACGGTAACACCTGATTAAAAGAAGGGATCGGTTGGTAGGACACATTCTGAAGCATCAAGGGCTCAACAATTAATTTAATATTGGATAGAAGCGTGGGGGCGGCAGGCATAAAAATCTCGGAGACCAAGAGATGAATGCAGTAAGCAAATTCAGAGAAACGTAGATTGCATTAGATGTTCGGAGATGATGAGGGATGCACAGGATAGAGTAGTGGCCTGAAGACTACAACAACAGCACAGAAGGAAGAAACCAACAAAAAGAAACACTCGCCACGTGAGGCGCCAATCTGCACGCGCGCCGCAGGCTAAAAAAAAAAGGGCACAGTCAGCGCCATGATGGTGGAGGCGAGGCGAGCAGGGCTCGGATTCCGAGAGATGTCTGCCCCCTCCCACCACTGAGGTGCACCGTCACAATTCTTTTTTGGCATTTTAATTAAAAATCAACAATAAAATGAACCCATACGGCAAAAATGAAGACATCTAGCGAACTAAAAGGAGCCATTTTGCCTGCTGTGATCACCTTATCGAAGCGGGAGACCAGGAAGAAGCGGTCGTCATTTCAACAGTCACCACCAGTCGTCAACCGTCGGTGTCCGGTGACGCTGCACACAGTCAGAGAACGTTACCGTATGGGGATCATGGAAACATTCAGCTTCTTCTCACACCAGGCCAACAGAATGAAGACCCCAAATAGTTAGCAAAAGGGTACCGGTATTGCATTCTGTTCGTTAATACAATGAACTCGTCCATCATGCATTGCCGCAAATCGAGGTCTTTCTTTCCGCCGTCGTGATACATGTAATGTATCGCCATTCTCTTTACCCAGTAGACCACATTCATCCAGGTCATCGAGAAATAGACGGCGTCTGGATGAAAGAGGTCCATGGGCACAATCGAGGCAAGGGAGGAGGGGACGCAGAACGCAGTGTCTGGCGGACCAGTTTTTAGCACTCGCTTGCAAGTCCACAGTTCGGTCAGTATTCGTCCGTGTCTACTGTCGCGCAACGGAGGAACATGGGAGCGTTTGTGAGGTGAGTGGAATGGCATAGAGCCTGCGTCGGATCGGAAATTTCTCGTTAGTGACCACATACCACGTCGACCGAGCGAAATTGGACAGGAAGAGCGCATGAATGACTCGCCAAACGCTCGTCCAGTCAGGGATGGGGTATCGTCGTACATCTACGTACGTCTACATCTGGATGATTTCTCTGCTGTTCACAATTAAGTGCCTAGTAGAGGGTTCGTCGAACAATCTTCAAGCTATTTCTCTACAGTTCCAGTCTCAAACACTGCGTGGGAAAAACGACATTTAAAACTTCCTGTGGGAGCTCTCGTATCTGTTATTTTGTTATGACGATCATTCCTCTTTATGTAAGTGGGCGCCAAGAAAATATTTTCCCACGATGAGGAGAAATATACACTCCTGGAAATTGAAATAAAAACACCGTGAATTCATTGTCCCAGGAAGGGGAAACTTTATTGACACATTCCTGGGGTCAGATACATCACATAATCACACTGACAGAACCACAGGCACATAGACACAGGCAACAGAGCATGCACAATGTCGGCACTAGTACAGTGTATATCCACCTTTCGCAGCAATGCAGGCTGCTATTCTCCCATGGAGACGATCGTAGAGATGCTGGATGTAGCCCTGTGGAACGGCTTGCGATGCCATTTCCACCTGGCGCCTCAGTTGGACCAGCGTTCGTGCTGGACGTGCAGACCGCGTGAGACGACGCTTCATCCAGTCCCAAACATGCTCAATGGAGGACAGATCCGGAGATCTTGCTGGCCAGGGTAGTTGACTTACACCTTCTAGAGCACGTTGGGTGGCACGGGATACATGCGGACGTGCATTGTCCTGTTGGAACAGCAAGTTCCTTGCCGGTCTAGGAATGGTAGAACGATGGGTTCGATGATGGTTTGGATGTACCGTGCACTATTCAGTGTCCCCTCGACGATCACCAGTGGTGTACGGCCAGTGTAGGAGATCGCTCCCTACACCATGATGCCGGGTGTTGGCCCTGTGTGCCTCGGTCGTACGCAGTCCTGATTGTGGCGCTCACCTGCACGGCGCCAAACACGCATACGACTATCATTGGCACCAAGGCAGAAGCGACTCTCATCGCTGAAGACGACACGTCTCCATTCGTCCCTCCATTCACGCCTGTCGCGACACCACTGGAGGCGGGCTGCACGATGTTGGGGCGTGAGCGGAAGACGGCCTAACGGTGTGCGGGACCGCAGCCCAGCTTCATGGAGACGGTTGCGAATGGTCCTCGCCGATACCCCAGGAGCAACAGTGTCCCTAATTTGCTGGGAAGTGGCGGTGCGGTCCCCTACGGCACTGCGTAGGATCCTACGGTCTTGGCGTGCATCCGTGGGTCGCTGCGGTCCGGTCCCAGGTCGACGGGCACGTGCACCTTCCGCCGACCACTGGCGACAACATCGATGTACTGTGGAGACCTCACGCCCCACGTGTTGAGCAATTCGGCGGTACGTCCACCCGGCCTCCCGCATGCCCACTATACGCCCTCGCTCAAAGTCCGTCAACTGCACATACGGTTCACGTCCACGCTGTCGCGGCATGCTACCAGTGGTAAAGACTGCGATGGAGCTCCGTATGCCACGGCAAACTGGCTGACACTGACGGCGGCGGTGCACAAATGCTGCGCAGCTAGCGCCATTCGACGGCCAACACCGCGGTTCCTGGTGTGTCCGCTGTGCCGTGCGTGTGATCATTGCTTGTACAGCCCTCTCGCAGTGTCCGGAGCAAGTATGGTGGGTCTGACACACCGGTGTCAATGTGTTCTTTTTTCCATTTCCAGGAGTGTAGATATTGGTATTTCATGAGAAAATCCTGCCGCCACGAAAATCGTCTTTGTTTTAATGACTGCTACCCGAATTCACGTATCATATCCGTGGTGCTTACTCCCCTATATAGCACAAAACGAGCTAGCCTTCTTTGAACATTTTCGACGTCCACCGTCGATCCTATCCATTCCGGATCCCACACCACGCAGCAATACTCCAGAGGAAGACGTGCAAGCATAGTATAGCCAGTCTCTTCAGTAGACCTTTTGCACTTTGTAAGTGTTCCGCCAATAAGTAACAATCTTTGGTTTGCTTTACCCACAACATTAACTATGTGGACGTTGCAGCTTAAGTTATTCGAACTTGTAATCCATAAGTTTTTAAATGGGTTTACAGCCTTTAGATTTGTGTGGATTGTCGTGCAACAGAAATTCAGCACATAGATTTTGATATGTGGAAGACCTAACACTTTTTAGTATTTAGAGTCCATCGCCACTTGTCGTACCGTAGGGATATCGTCTCTAAATAGTTTAGGAATTTGTTTTGATCATCTGATCAGTTTACAAGACCTTAAGTGACAGGATTGTTTTGGTTGGCAGGAGAGCCAACACCGTGTTACTAGAAGGAGGCGGAAAGGCACGCGTTTTAGCTCACGCAGGCTGGCGTGAGGTCTGGAACAGGACAAGGAAATTAGAATTTAGAAAAACGGACGTAGCTGGTGGAATACTTAACTTTAATCCATTAATGGTGAACGTCAGTCTTGACCGTACATGATTCAGTATCAATAGTAACTGATAATGGCGCCTTGCTAGGTCGTAGCAAATGACGTAGCTGAAAGCTATGCTAAACTATCGTCTCGGCAATTGAGAGCGTATTTTGTCAGTGAACCATCGCTAGCAAAGTCGGTTGTACAACTGGGGCGAGTGCTAGTGAGTCTCTCTAGACTAGACCTGCCGTGTGGCGGCGCTCGGTCTGCAATCACTGATAGTGGCGACACGCGGGTCCGACGTATACTAACGGACCGCGGCCGATTTAAAGGCTACCACCTAGCAAGTGTGGTGTGTGGCGGTGACACCACAAGGATCATCTGCGAACTATCTAAGAGTGCTTCTCAGATTGTCTCCTAAATCGTTTATGTAGATGAGGAACAATTGAGGGCTTAAGAACTATCTAAGAGCCCATCTCAGATTGTCTCCTAAATCGTTTATGTAGACGAGGAACAATTGACGGCGTATACCACTTCCTTGGGGAAAGTCATATATTACTCCTGCTTTACTCGATGACTTCCCGTCAATTACTACAAACTGTCACCTTTCCGTTAGGAAATAGTCCATAAGCACGCAATCTGATCAGAAGTCGCTTGTGAGTTACGATGTAAAAAGCCTTCTGGAAATCTAAAAGCCGGCCGAAGTGGCCGAGCCGTTCTAGGCGCTACAGTCTGGAACCGCGCGACCGCTACGGTCTGTAAGTTCTAAGTTGTAGGAGACTGATGACCTTCGAATTAAGTCCCATAGTGCTCAGAGCCATTTGAACAATTTTTGAAACCTAAAAATATGGAACCAATTTTACATCCCCAGTCATCAAGTGAAATCCAGGGTCACAAACCGTTTTCGCAAGCCCTGTCCTCTGCTGAACCCGACTCCCACACCTCCTCTGCGTCTCGGTGTCACGAGACGCTGTTCCCCTCCATAACTGAGTACACCGCAGTCGTCGTCAGGGAACGGAGCTGAAGAACACACGAAGAAGCTCCATTATCTGCAGAATCGTGCTCTCAGCCTGGCTCCGCATCTACCAAGAGGCTTCCTATCCAGACCACTCCACCATATCGTGGAAGTCCCACACCTGCATGACCGATCCGATTCCGAACGACTGTCCGTACATTTTATTTGAAAACAATGCAGGGACCAAAGAAAAGGACATTGAGCTGAAAGATTCAGCGCAGCGACGCAACAAGATGTGAATAGCCCCTCGCTGCATAGGCAGCCTCTATAGACGGAAACCGAGGAGCTGGAAGAACGAGAAGACCGCATCATCGCGTGCACGGGAGGCCGAACATCGTGCTGCGAACTCCACCTTCTTCGGAGGGCCAAGACACACTGTGAAGTTCTAGCGACAGAGGTAGATAAGACCAGACACGTCCCGGACTCCGAAGGATCAAGAACCGCTTCAACTGTCCACGACGGGAAACGCCTGGCGTGACCGCCGCTGCTCCTGCTGCCCGCAGAGTTGTCCTGCCGTCTTCGCCATAAGCAACACCCGCGGCTGCGCCACCAACAGCCCTTCACAACAAACAGCTCGCCGAGTTTATTCGGCTGCATGAGAGCTCCTCACCTCGTAGCACAATGACAGTTCCTCCTCCTTGCTCCTCGACATACACTAGTGGCCATCAAAATTGCTAAACCAAGAAGAAATGCAGATGATAAACGGGTATTCATTTGACAAATATATTATACTAGAACTGACATGTGATTCCATTTTCACGCAATTTCGGTGCATAGATCCTGACAAATCAGTACCCAGAGCAACCACCTCTGGCCGTAATAACGGCCTTGATACGCCTGGGCATTGAGAAAGTGAGCTTGGATGGCGTGTACAGGTACAGCTGCCCATGCACCTTCAACACCATACCACAGTTAATCAAGAGTAGTGACTGGCGTATTGTGACTAGGCAGTTGCTCGGCCACCATTGACCACACGTTTTCAATTGGTGAGAGATCTCGAGAATCTGCTGGCCAGGGCAGCACTCGAACATTTTCTGTATCCAGAAAGGCCCGTACAGGACCTGCAACATGCGGTCGTGCATTATCCTGCTGAGATAGAGGGTTTCGCAGGGATCGAATGAAGGGTAGGGCCATGGGTCGTAACACATCTGAAATGTAAGGTCCACTGCTGAAAGTGTCGTCAGTGCGAACAAGATGTGACTGAGACGGGTAACCAATGGCACCCCATAACATCACACCGGGTGAACGCCAGTATGGAGATGACGAATACACGCTTCCAATGTGCGTTCACCGCGATATCGCCAAACACGGATACAACCATCGTGATTAAACAGAACCTGGATTCATCCGAAAAAATGTTTTGCCATTCGTGCATCCAGGTTCGTCATAATGTACACCATCACAGGCGCTCCTGTCTGTGATGCAGCGTCAAGGGTAACCGCAGCCATGGTCTCCGAGCTGATACCCCATGCTGCTGCAAACGTCGTCCAACTGTTCGTGCACATGGTTGTTGTTTTGCAAACGTCCCCACCTGTTGACTCAGGGATCGAGACGTGGCTGCACGATCCGTTACAGTCATGTGGATAAGATGCCTGTCATCTCGACTCTTAGTGATACGAGGCCGTTGGGATCCAGCACAGCGTTCCGTATTACCCTCCTGAACCCACCGATTACTTATTCTGCTAACAGTCATTGGATCGCGACCAACAGGAGCAGCGATGTCGCGATAGGCCACTATCCGACCTCTATGAAAGTCGGAAACGTTGTGGTACGCATTTCTCCTCCTTACACAAGGCATCACAACAACGATTCACCGGGCAACGCCGGTCAACTGCTGTTTGTGTATGACAAATCGGTTGGAAACTTTCCTGTCAGCACGTTGTAGGTGTCGCCACCGGCGCCAACCTCGTGTGAATGCTCTGAAAAGCTAATCATTTGCAAATCACAGCATCTACTTCCTGTCGGTTAAATTTCGCATCTGTAGCACGTCATCTTCATGGTGTAGCATTTTTAATGGCTAGTAGTGTATTTTCCAGGACAAACGGTTTGCAGTTACCAAGATGTGAAGATAACCCATTGAATACAAGGTCCCAAAAGCACTGTGATGTTTACGGCATTCGACGCTCCACGTATTTATCACACAATGAGAACAGCATGAGGCTGCCGAGTGTCCTTGAATTGTTTAGTCGACGAGTAACTCACAACAGAGCCAAGGGGCTACTGTTGTCGATATGAGGCAGAGCAATGGCAACGATAAACAAAGTGAAATCTACAACATCGATTGCTGATGTTGACATTTCATTAGAAATGAGCTAAGGAATTTCACCGAGTGAGAAAGAAGTGGCAGATGAAATATTAACGTTTCTGCTAGATTAACCAGAGGGATGTGTGGTGTCGTATGCGCTCGACTGTGCGGGCAATGTACATGAGGAGTAAAATGATAGCGATACGTGCTTAGTAAGTGAAAGTGATATTGAAATAAGAATCGAACCGTTACGTTCATCATTCTTCTCAGACATGAAGCCACAAATGCCGTTTCCAGTGAAATCAAGTGCATGACAATCGTTGTTCAAGGAGCACTAAAGATAATTACATGTATAGAAGATCATCCGCAGCGCAGCAAAAAAAAAAAAAAAAAGCAATATGACCCTGTACTGTAGTACATAAGAAAAACTACGAGTAATCAAGGGAGGACAAGGCGCACTTGTTACAAAAACTGTGTTGCCGTCTTTCAAGGCCGCACGATATAATTTACATCTACATCTACATCTACATCCATACTCGGCAAGCCACCCGCCGGTGTGTGGCGGAGGGTACTTTGAGTACCTCTATCGGTTCTCCCTTCTATTCCAGTCTCGTATTGTTCGTGGAAAGAAAGATTGTCCGTATTCCTCCATGGGGGCTCTAATCTCACTGATTTTATCCTCATGGTCTCTTCGCGAGAGATACGTAGGAGGGAGCAATATACTGCTTCACTCCTCGGTGAAGGTACGTTCTCGAAACTTCAACAAAAGCCCTTACCGAGCTACTGAGCGTCTCTCCTTCGAAGTCTTCCACTGGAGTTTATCTATCATCTCTGTAACGCCTTCGCGATTACTAAATGATCCTGTAACGAAGCGCGCTGCTCTCCATTGGATCTTCTCTGTCTCTTCTAACAACCCTATCTGCAACGGATCCCACACTGCTGAGCAATATTCAAGCAGTGGGCGAACAAGTGTACTGTAACCTACTTCCTTAGTTTTCGGACCGCATTCCTTAGGATTTTTCCAGTGAATCTCAGTCTGGCCCCTGCTTTACCGACGATCAACTTTATATGATCATCCCATTTTAAATCACTCCTAATGCCTACTCCCAGATAATTTATGGAATTAACTGCTCCCAGTTGTTGACCTGTTATATTGTAGCTAAATGATAAAGGATCTTTCTTTCTGTGTATTCGCAGCACATTACACTTGTCTACATTGAGATTCAATTGCCATTCCCTGCACCATGCGTCAATTCGTTGCATATCCTCCAGCATTTCAGTACAATTTTACAATTTTCCATTGTTACATCCTCTCGATATACCACATCATCACCTGCAAAGAGCCTCAGTGAACTTCCGATGTCATCCACAAGGTCAGTTATGTATATTGTGAATAGCAACGGTCCTACGACACTCCCCTGCGGCACACCTGAAATCACTCTTACTTCGGAAGACTTCTCTCCATTGAGAATGACACGCTGCGTTCTGTCATCTAGGAACTCTTCAATCCAATCACACAATTGGTCTTATATTCCATATGCTCTTACTTTGTTCATTAAACGACTGTGGGGAACTGTTTCGGACGCATTGCGGAAGTCAAGAAACACGGCATCTATCTGTGAACCCCTGTCTGTGGCCCTCTGAGTCTCGTGGACGAATAGCACGAGCTGGGTTTCACACGATCTTCTTTTTCGAAACCCATGCTGATTTCTACAGAGTAGATTTCTAGTCTCCAGAAAAGTCATTATACTCGAACATAATACGTGTTCCAAAATTCTACAACTGATCGACGTTAGATATGCGTGGTATCGAGCCACTACGTTACGCACGTCATAGATTACAGTGATTTCAAGTGAAGCAATGGACGGTTGCTTAACTTCAAAAAGTGCTACAGAATTGGATGACGTAATAAAACGAAATTTCAAACAAAGCGTCACCTTGGCGATGCATAGCAAACTGCGGAATCGGCCCGAAAAGTTGTAGATGAGATAAACAACAGTATCCCATCGTTCATTAAAGAATTTGTTTTCAACTCCGACCATTGGAGATTTGAAGAGGACGTGTCTGTGAGTGGTACCTTGGAAATTAGAGGTACCAAGAGATTTCTATCAAGATCTGCTAACGTCAATGCCTCAACGCATTCATATACAATTATGCCGACTTTAATCTGGATGGTAGATTGTCTTGAAAGTCATTTATTGTGTTGCGAGAAGTTGGAGAGTCTCTCCCCAATGATTGTTTCTCGTGTGCGTTATCTTGCAAGGGAAGTGGGGAATATTTAACTCACACCAAGCAAGACTTGAAAATGGGCGTAGACGAACTACAATAAGTGTATGAGCACTGTTTTGGACAATAGTTGGTCAAAGAAACTTGCTTTTGCTTCATTCTTGGTCTGCTTACTCCTTTAGAGCAAATTACCCCTACTGAACCGTGTGTAACAGTGCAGTGCATAACATCTGGAACCATTGGACACATTTAAACTCTAAAACTTTGTGTTTTTCGTGCCTATAAAACATATTGTCGCACATTCTGCAGCTACGCCTTAAAGGATAGCCAGTTCCACGATAAGTTCCACCCCAGACTCTTTCACTTTCGGTTGCATGCCACCACATTCCCTCAGTTTTCATCACCCGTTACACGGGTATCATTCCATATGCATTCTTTGAGGGCTGATACCTAGCTGAATGTTTACAGCTCCCAAGGTGTTCGCCTTCTGTCATGATGATGCTAATCTTCGTGATCATCCTAGCGCGCCATTTTTCGTTAGCTGTTCATGGCGCAAGTTGCTGGTTTGTTTCGAACATTTATTGAATGTCGACGATGTCCATTTTGTGAAGCATTATACAAACATCCCATAGCATCCCGGACATTCATTTCCCGTCGCCCTCCTGATGCACGTAGTGAGTTATTAGCAGCTAATATCATTCCTGTTACAATTGTTAACACAAAAATTTCAAATTAGCCTTACTAAATATTGAACTTGCTACCTCTTACTCAAGGGGCTCCATTTAGAAGCTTGCTTTATTTAGTTATTGTAACAGTTCTGTTGTAAAAGTGTGTTTCATCACGCTTCGTCAGAAGATACAACAAATACCTCTGCCATCCCAAGTTACCTGGACCCGCTGGAACCAACTTGCATCATTAAGAGAGAAAAGTTTCTCCTCTTTCACCATGCTTCATTTCAAATCTCCATGGACAAATGGCGAGAGTCAGCTGCTTGTTGGCTATGGTAGGGATACCTTTGAGCCACCAAACAGGAATGTGAGAGTTCAGCCTTGGCGGGGTAGCACCATCTGTGCTATTCCCCCAGCCTCATGGTTCTTCCCGAATGAGTGACGTGGCGCCCTGGAAGACTCACGTTACGATGTCTGTGGAGTAGCAGTTCGCGGTTTTTGGTGAGAACTCTCCACGATCGTATCAGATCAATCCGTTCTGGATTCCGACAGTAGCTTCCTTTCAGAGTAAGTGAGAAGCAATAACAATCATAGTAAGCCATATTTTTCAGGGCGCATTCTATATTCTCTTCCGAGCAAATCTGCCGACTTCTCTTCGCACTTATTTACCCGTTAGATAATTTCTTCGCACAAGACGTTATCTTTTCTTGTTGGTGATTTGCTTCCCGAATATTACGAACTGTTTTTGTGTAATTCTTTTAACAGTGGAATTTTAATGTAATTTATCTTTAATGTACCCATGTACATAGATTGTTATAGTGACTGAGTTCATAACCGTGTGCACCATCAGTGGCACATTCGTTAGGAGATGAAGAGAATAAATGTTGCAAATCTGTTTAAAATGTTACCCACACATTACTAGTAATCAAAAATAGCGAACGGTCCACTTTCATTTTTTGTGGATGTTGTCTCATTTATTGCAGGTCCAGACACAGAATGCAAAATCTTACACAACTGCCAGCAGCTCAGCCGCTCGTCTACAATTGTGTATCAACTGCTCGCCATCCAGTATCCTGGGGTACCATACGCGGCTACTTACTTTACGGCAAACATTTTCCCAGCATAAAAAGCATCTGGTACGTCTACGGATTTATGTTCAAGCAGAAGTCGCTGTACCTAATTACAGCCGTGTTCTTCCACTTAATTCCAGCCATTATTGCAGACACTTTTCTGTGTCTCAAGGGGACAAAACCAATGTAAGTACTTCGTCCCGTTATGTACTCACACTTTTTATTCCGCATGACACAAGGCTGTAACGTATTACTATATTTACGACGTTTCTCATGGAGCTATATACGTTATCTCGCATTTCTCGCTGCTTCTCTCACACAAATAACGATAAAATTTCCGAAATTAAGGGTCGCCACCAGCCCAAGCGCTTCCTAACCATTTAGAAGAAAACGGAGCTGGAAAATTATTAGTTTAATTACTTTAATAATTTAATTACCAGTATTCAAATTTCTTTAAGTAGCCAGATAAATAGCACTCCATATCGTGCATGAAGTAACTTGATTAATTCAGGATTGGAAATCGAAGTAAGTGTGTAAGATCAACACCACAGAATTTATCTTTCACGTCGATTGTTTATTGTAACTAAGTATTTGGTTGCACATCCCAGCTACACCTAACTGGTGGCTGACCAGAAATATTTTAGTAAGAATTACGTGAGAATGAAACAGAGCACAATTTAACTACAGCAAGAAGAAACGCAGAAAACGAGGGTGGGAGACAATTATACTATCATCTCCCTTTGAATTAATACCAGTGAGATTCGCATTACGATTCTACGCATGCACTATTCTGGACAGAGGTTTAACCAATGCACGAGGTTGTGCGATGATTATTCAACATACTAACTGCGCCTGCTGCCTGAAAACTGCCGAACTACAGCACGTGGTGCATTCTGACTCAAACTGTTGTGCTGCTTTGTAGAAAGTGCACGAAAGAACAGATATTCTTGTAGAAATTATGGCTCATTAAATAAGCAGACTGTTAAATAAGGTCTATTGTAGTGCCGTGGTGGACCAGAAGGGTCATTTATTACCAAACACGTGGCACAAAATCGACACACAAAGACAAACGCAACTTCCACTAATGGAAGATTAAAAATCATACTCGCATCACACGCTTCAGTTAAGCTGAAGTTCTTAAGTATTTCAACTCTTAAACATAACGAAGTACTCACTCATCCTGCTTCCTATCACTTGAAACCCCCTTTAAGAGCTACGATCCGTATTCACCAACCGTTCACCGAAGAGTAGCCCCTTTCTCTTTCGAGATTACCTAGCTCCCCGTGCAGCGGAAGCTACCAGAGAGGTAGCCCTCCGTTACCAACCTCACACACAAAAATAGTCTTTGACTAAGATGGGTAAACCTCTCTGTTCAGGTATTGGAAACTTAAGTTGGTCATCCTGTGCTCTCCTTCGAACGAGAAGCAACATCGTCTGCCCCCAGCAGACGATGACCAACTCAGTGTTTCCCACAAAACAAAACCGAAACCCCACATTAAAACACACATATACTGTTCAATAGGCCTTATTTGAGTGCTCGGTCTTTCTGGAAGAGTTTATGAATTGAGCTAAAATCAGGTAGTAAAGCGAATAAGTTGTACCTAATCCGACAAGCGTCTTATGAAACGACTTCACAGAGACGTTTCATAGCTACATTGCTGAATTTACTGTTTAAATTTTCTGAAGACATATGTGGCTAATAAAGGTATCCAGTTTAAATGATAAATACTTCTGGTAAAACAGTGACGTAAATGTGTCTTCTTAGGACGAGGTAACTTCTCTAACCATAATTCTGTGTGCTTAACAGTAACGATGTAGCAAAAATGTTTGAGAACACAATTGGTAAGTTTATTATACAACAGAAATATTATAATTTAATTTGCTTCATTTTTAGTTTGAATTCACTGAGCACTAATGGAGCACAATATTAGCCCCGCAGCCACAAAATAAATACTAAATATTACACTTATCTGTACTGCAGAAGACGTTTGAAAAACACAAATCTCGTCCGCATATGGTGTATAATCTCAAAACGAACCACTTATGCGAACAGTAACACTTTGTGTCGATGAACATTATTCGCAAAATTTTTCCATGCATTAGTTAATTTTAAAGAGTTTCGACGGGCTGCTAATAAATTTCATCTCGGATATAGTCTAACCATTACTCGTATTCCAGCTTGCAAGATCCTTTCACTTATTCGATATCCTGAAGTGTTTCAGTCTAGCTTCCAAGTCCGTAGAAGGTGGTATAAGAGGCGTACAGTAGGGCTGGCTGACTATTTACCTGAGATTTTCTGAGAGTAAGAAATACGTTCTTGCATTAGTGAGTCGTCGCGTAGGACTTCTTCCTACCTGTTTTGCGGTGATTAAAGAACTGGGACAACGAATGTAAAGGGACAAAGTAACATTATCCAAGATGGCGGCGATGATGTCATCCAAGATGGCGGCGATGACGTCATTCAAGATGTCGGATTTGGCGGGAAGTTTGAATTTTGGCGAGAAAAAAGGTCAACTGGGCTACCTCCCCTAACCTAACCCCCACCACAAGAACAATGGCGCGGAGTTCAAATTCCAACATGATAATGCATAGCACCCTTACTTATCACTACAAAGAAAATCACGGGGAGATAGGACACTTGGCCTACCTCCCCTAGCCTAACCCCCACCACAAGAAAAATAGTGAGAAGTTCAAATTCAGGTACAGTAATGGAGGGAAAAAGGGACTTGTCTTTGCTATTTAACCAATTACAAGCATATGCGATCGCCACTGGGTCTGGACTCCAACTGGCTTAGTTCATGTCGGTGCCACCAGAGGGCGCTCTCCGGACATCAGGTGATGACGTAAGTACCGTCATTCAAGTTGGCTGCAACCGATGTTGTGGTGTCACCGCCAGACACCACACTTGCTAGGTGGTAGCCTTTAAATCGGCCGCGGTCCTTTAGTATACGTCGGACCCGCGTGTCGCCACTATCAGTGATTGCAGACCGAGCGCCGCCATATGGCAGGTCTATTCTGGAGAGACTCCCTAGCACTCGCCCCAGTTGTACAGCCGACTTTGCTAGCGATGGTTCACTGACTGCATACGCTCTCATTTGCAGAGACGACAGTTTAGCATAGCCTTGAGCCTCGTCATTTGCAACGACTTAGCGAGGCGCAATATTCAGTTACTATGTCTTCTGAACAGATAATATTGTGACTCATGTGCCGTCAAGAGCGACGTTCATCATTAATGGTTTAAAGTTAAGTATCAAACTGGCTACGTCCGCTTTCTGAATTCTAATTCCTTGTCATGTTCCAGATTTCACGTTAGTATAGTTCTTCCCTCCTCACGCCAGCCTGCGTGTGCTAAAACGCTTGCATTTCGGCGTCCTCTAGTAACACGGTGTTGGCTCCACAACCCAATAGATGTAACCACCACGAGCTCCAGAGCCCAACTGGTTTAGTTCATATTGTGACCACCAGAGGACGCTACCGTGAGGTCGGTTGATTAAACAAGATCGTCCGCTCTCTCGCACCACACCACAGGCCCGCGGACGCCCGACCACTTACAACAAACACCCTCGGCCGTCACCTCCATACACAAGCTGTACATAGTCTTCTGTAAATATGCTAACTAAACCAACACCCACATCACGTATCTAACCTACCAATTAACTAAGTACTTAATTCCATTTCCATTTTAATCATATTCAATAGGTCAATATAAAATTTCAATATTCAATTATCAAATGAGAAGTTCAACATTTTCCCACCATCAGTGCAGTGTTCACTCATGACATAGCACCCTCCCCCACCCTCAGAATGCTGCACTCCTATTGGCTGCTGCATTAGTCACGTGATTCGACTTCATTGAACCTAGGACTTGGAATCAATTTTCACCAATGCCACACCCACCTGGACTTGGAATCAAGTAGTTAAAGTCTCCACCACGATCTTCAACCCAGCGCCACACCGCCTTACTCACCCATGATGGCGGCTACCGTGCAATAACGAGTACTAATGTGCACAGTGCATGACGTCATCAAAGATGGTGGGGCGAAATGGTGGGAAAACAGATCTTAACACATGTCTTTATTTTGCAGGTGCTGTCTCCACCGACAGATTTACTGTCCAACTGACATGTACACGTTACCGCCATCAGATCGTACTGTCACCCCTCCTATGACCTAGTCCCAGATGGTGGTCGGTAGGGGCGAGAATTATGCTACAATTACTCAGTCTGCGCTAGGGTGCTGGGGAGAGTCCACTCTACTTTTTTTCGAACATTTTATTTAGAGATCGAATATATTTATCACAATGACGCAAAACACTCCCCATGTTATGCTTGGGGTCACAATACAGTCTGCAGACACACAAACTACTCTTAATTTACGCAAATGTTTTAAGTACAGACATTCATACTCCTCCTAAATAATTCAGCACACTTATGTCTAGACACTATCATATCGTGAACCATCCATACAGCTCACAGCCCACAGACCTGCTCGCAAAACAATTCAATCAGCGAGCGCATGCACTCTCTGTCAACCCCTCTGCAGCAGAGCGTACAGACAGTCCCTGCGTCGTGGTGCAGCCGTCAGCTGTCAAACCGCGCACAGTCCCCGCCCGGATCCCGCAAGCATGAGGCAGCGAGATCTCACTCATACCGCATGTCTGAGAAATTCCTATGCAAATACTTGTTCACCTAGACACACATGCTCACGTAATTGGGCTGGAGCGCAACCGCGAGCTGCAGCCTAACGCAGGCGAAACTTGTATAAGTGCCATTGATGACCAGGGGGGATTATTTACAGAGCGTACCAACAAGCATAGCCACGCGCGTGGAGCGCTCCATGCTACCCTAACTCTAACAGCGGTCCAGCGAAGACGCTGAAGAATTCCATTCCACAATAGCACAACGTGCTTTCCCCTTAGCGATTCTAACGGAACACACGTGACGTTCGACTGATGCTACACCGCGCGTAGGTATATACCATCGCAAACGCATCCAGTAACGTTACCAACCTTACACTTAAGTCGCACTTATATCTAAAATAACAACCACTCTAGTAAATTCCACAGCCGTCCATAAATACTTAACGGGCGCTTTTGTACTAGTTTTCGTCTTCTCACGCATTGTAGGCACGGAAATGTATGCCCTAACAGAACCTCGGTACGAAAGTAACGCACAATAACGTCCAATGCAGTCTTCCTCGCGGACCTAACCCCATCACCTTATACCAATCCTGCTCTCAACATACGCAAATGTCCGCACGGCTATGTAGAGGCTACCATATCGCAGTACAAAACATGTTACTGAATCCGATATTATCATTTGCTCTAACCCAATTTACTCGCCGAATTACTGATGCCGCTGTTATTGAAGAACCATCCACCTCTACGTTCTCGAACTTACAGCGGTTATTTTACACAGATCACTAAATTCCGTTGACAGTTAAAACCACAAAGTTATCTCCACATTATCAAATACATACCAGACTCACAAGAATATTGGAAGCCAGGAACATATTTAGAATAGTAACTACAATTAAATATTACGATTGTTGCTACACTCTGACACCAATCAATGTGCAGGTAACCTCTCCTCTTGACGACTGTGCTTCAGTATCTATAGCGAATATAATTTTCCACTTAAAAATTCTCACTCATACCCTCATCGTTATCAGTCTGCTCAAACTATATGTCCTTCATCATGGGACACACAGTCATCCACTCTAGTCATGCCATAACATAAACCATGCTATCTTTAAAATACAATATATACACAGTTCACGCAGTGAAAGCCACAGTTACTTTGCAATACAATGAATACACATTTTAGACAAACAGTGATCTTTACATCTGTACAGCACCCGAAACTAGACCGTGAAACCGATCTCATCCCAGCAATATATCACCGAGTACCTTGTCGATCTAGTAAACATACAGTTCACATCCCCCATCAAACAAAATCACCCCTTTTACATCAGCCAACCGAAGTCACTCTCAGAATTGTTCTACAAATTCACCATCATTTTCCCCTCGACACAAAGGCGTTACTGTCTCTGCTTCCTTGTCTGATCGCTTTTCTATGCACATCTCCAGACTCGGGGATTACAAGAACACACGTAATTTCGCCATAGTATTATAGAATTTTCGCTATACTTCTCGATATCAACTACACAGCAGTAGCCTCCCCATAGCTAAGGCAACTTAATTCCTGATATATAGACTCGAAATCACTTCTCTACAACCACGAAACCTTAGCTTTGTCGAGCGTCCTCTAGACCACTGAGTAACTAGAAACAAACACATGAAAAATCATATTTCCACCCACGAATACCGAACTCACATAATTTACAAGCCATCTAAGGTCCTTTCCATGTCTAGAGAAGAGGCAAACGTATCTTCCACACACCACACTCCATCTTCTCTCAACTAAATAAAGACGCGAAATGTGCACAAACAGTCAACCGAATAATTTACATCGGCGGGAATAACACTCCATCCCAATCATACCATCTTCTCAATGTTCCACTTGATCACGAAAGCTACCCAACACATACTAGTATTAGTTCGCTATCTGGTCTTCTAGACAAGGGCAAAGTTAACTCATATACTTTCCTACAATCCAACAGACCTCTACCTTCGCATGGATGCTGCTATTAACAGGAAACGTGGATCATTAATACCACGGACTTTTCATACAAGGAATGATTCCGGAAACAGCTCATATATATGTTAGTTATTATAGTTACAATTAAATGCTACAGTATCGCTACCAATTGAACAGCATTCGAGAATGAGCGAATTATCGGAAATACTCCCAGTTGTCGGCAGTGGCTCTGGAAATAGCAGTACCTTCCTTACAACTGGACATACTCCCGCCATTGCTATCACAGTACTCCAAGTCAAATCCTTACCTTCCCTACAACAGGGCATAGTCTACACCTTTCCACAAACACAGATACTTTTACCCTAAGATGGGGAGAATGCTCTGTGGCTCCCATACGCAGAGAGATGAACCTTAATTTAGGTACTATGATCGAGGTCTTGGAAATATGTAGAGTACTGTCTGGTATACTTTGATGAGTTATGTGTTCGAGAATTAGCTGTGAATGAGTGTACTGTGTAGTCATCTTTCCATGTTCGCAATGATACTTGCAAAATAGAGAATGGATGGTTTAGCTATGATACAGAGATTGAGGAAGCATGCTGTCACATGATTGACCGGTGTCGAAGTTTCTGTAAAATTGTTCGCGCTATCAAGTTTCATGTTTAGTACTAGAGTATATGGATGGTGTCTCTTCCATCCCATCCCTGCATTGGTTAGCAGATAATGAGTGACTGCTATGGCTTGTTTGAGTTGGGGAAAATGTTTCCGTGGATGCACGGGTACTTCCGAGGGTTGCTAGTAGCGAAACAGTGATCGCGTACGTTAGTGCAATGTGAAGAATGAGTCGAAAGGGGATGCATAGTCGTCAGGTATTTCCGTCAGTGTGAGAGACGAGAATAAATGTATAGGTCGTCATTCACTTTCGGATATCCGTTTGGAGACCTACGCCAACGCCGTAAAAGTCTTCTACTTTCGTTATGTTGTAAGTGGGTTTTTATATAATGTAAGTTGTTGTGTAGCGTGTTATGGTAGTTGCAGTAGTAAAATGATTTACAGTGCGCGATATCTAGCTTTCTGTGACTGGCAATGTATCAGGGCGTCTTAATGTTAGTTTAGAACATGAGACAGGCATGAAACTCGTGGCAGAGAAACGAAATGTTTGGCGTTGTACAAAAGCGTGTTGACACAACTAAACAGAACCAGAGGGAGCGTGTCATACGATAATTCGCCTAGCGCAGGGATTCCCAACAAAATTTTCTCGAGGACCCCCTCATTGAGCATGATTGTTACCTTGTCATATCACACTTTGTGTCAAGAAAGAAGACACGAACTCATCTGTAAGTTAAAAAAATTTGGCAAGATCCTACCACGAGAAAGCCATCTTCCTTCCATATGAGTAAGAAGTTGCTCATGCTCACTGCCGATCTCTTTACACAACAAAGAAAATAATCTGGATTGCAGGTGTCGAGTTTTAATGTATTTGATGATTTGAACTACTCCATTAAGTATCTTTTGCAAAGGTTCAGGCAAGCTTTTGGCTACTAAGGCTTCACGCAACAGAGAGTCCATTTCACCTCAGGGGCTACCGCTTTGATACGAGCTAGAAGACCTGACTTTTTGCCAGCCATTGAGTTTGCTCAATCTGTCGACAAGCCTACACATTTTTTCTAGGTGACGTCGTGTTCATTGAGATAATTATTTAATCCAGTTAAAATATCGTCTGCTGACTTATGCAGTAGTTCGCACGAAGAAAATCTTTGAACACTTGGTCCTCCTATAAGAATGGTTAGAAAACCAACATTATAGCCTTTTTTGATACGTCTGTGCTTTCATCCAATTGTAGAGCGTACATGTCAGTCAGGCAAAGTCTAACCAGCAATGTTTCTTCGGTGTTAACTGCCATATCAGTAATTCGTCTTTGAACAGTATTATCTGAGAGCGGGACAGTTCCTGTTATCTTAGCAGCTGCATCACCTAAGATTCTCTTCCAAAGTATTATTGCTGATGGCAGTATAAGTTCCTCAGAAATTGTGTGGTTTACCCCACATTCAACAACAAGCTGAGCCACCTCGTAAGACGCTAGGGTTGCATTTTCATTTACATTTGGACCACAGTGTTTGGCAATTGTTTTACAATTTGTTTTCAACTCTCCTAATTTATTTTTGAAAAAATCTAATGACGTACTTCTGTACTCTGGGTACTTTGTATCAAGATGGTGCTGGAGTTTTGCTGATTTCACACATTCATTCGAAAGGCTTTCATAGCAAATGACACATTGAAGTTTAGGCTGTTGCTCAGGTCCAGTGAACTTAAAACCGATTTCCAAGTAATGAGAGGTATATTTTCTAGTTTCTTCAGTAAGCTTAACACTGATCTTGGAACGGTTAGGTTCAAGGGACGCCGACGATTTAGGTTCAATGGGCACTGACAACTTCGGTTCGAGAGTCACTGACCTACTTGCTTGAACATCAAATGCATCATCTTCCTCTTCATCTGCAGGCATTTCTCGTTTCAACGAACCACTTTTTAACCAGCGGTCCATTTTTAACAACGCGAACTGTAGCTTCCGTGAAAAACAACACTTTACAAACACAACTGTTTTAATACAGCATATTGAATATGTAAACAACTCGTTCTGTGAAAGCACTGGCAAAAAACTGTGATCGATTGTCGTCTGAAATTCGAGTTTCTATGTAACGTAACTGTCAGTTGTCAGCTGCAAAGAGGCAGCGCGAGCAGTCTAACCGCATGCAGCAGAACTATTTGCCTCTATATAATTCTAGTTTTGCGCTAGAGTCTGCTAGTGTCAGTTGGCCCCAGGAAGACGCTAGACGCAAAAGTTAGCGTTCGCTAAAGCTCTGTTCATGCAGGAAGCGGCCAAAACAAAAAATCTCTTCTCATACAAAATATATTTAATCTATTTTTTTATTCTAATAGCATCTTGCGGACCCCTCTCGCATAGCTCGCGGACCCCTGGGGGACCGCGGACCACCTGTTGGAAACCACTGGCCTATAGTATAGGTGATCAAACTTTTAAAGTGGGCACTGTGGTGTCTGTATATTTAATAGAATCGTGTCATAGACACAGCAGGAGTAGCAGTAGCAGTAGCAGTTTGAGGTGAGAGCCGGTGAGGAAGCGGCTATACCGCTAGGAATGCTTGGATGGCTGCACGCTACGCTATTGTGGGAAGTCGTATTGTGAAATCTTTTTCCCTGCGCTGGAGGCCGACCGCAGCTATGTGTCATTGTGCCCGCATCGGTGCCTTGGTGACTTCTAATTCGTATGAGCTTTTATAGTTCTTAATTTTTATCTGTTGGGCTGACTGATTTGTATGGACGTGGATCTGTACTACCTGTATCTAGCTTGGGGACGTACGAAATTGCGTTCATTTCCACCGAATGGTCAAAACACGGTCCTGTTGCAGTAATTCAGGTCGTTCTGTTTCTACAGAGGTTGCTGAAGGTGGTGGATATGTCTTTCTCCGACATCTGCTCAGTTCAGACTTAAATTGGACCTATCACATGGGCGAAGCTGTAGAAATCGGATCAGTTGCACGACGTGTAGGGGGCAACTACAACCACGCTGGAATTTTACTGTAGAAACTACGTTCGGGGAAGGTGACTCGTTTCGAGATATGAGGGTGCGACAAATATGATTGGTTAGTGGTCGCAATCCGATTGGAGAGAGGTGATTCCAAATGACTGACATCATTTCGAACATATAGCATGACACTAGAGATCTGAGAAGCTAGTGTACATTTTTCTTCTTACAACCTCAGTCAGCACATCATCTACTACTACTGTTTGTGTTCCTTCTCAATCAGTCATCGTCTTTAACTCGGTGGATATATCCAGGAACCTCTGATATGATGTCGTGACAGAGTGCGTTACAAATACTAAAGAATTATCTGGTTGAGGGGTTGTGAGGGAGTCGCAAATACAGCGTACATACCACGTTCCTTAGCCGAATCACTTTCAAGGCTCAGTCATTTTATCCCTAGGCTGCATAGTTGGCTGAAAATACGTATTCCTACGATCACTGTCACGGTACTTGTCCGGAAAGAAACAACTCATTCAGAGGTAATGTTATACCTCGATTCGAAAACAGGGTATAGATTTTAACATGGATACCTGTGTGCACCTGTAGAAACAAGACTGATTGTGACAGTAACATGCGCTAGTTACTGGGATCCGTTTTTTCTTTAACATCTCGCCGATTACGTGTCTCTTTCTAGGACACAGTGGTAGGACTCGAAAGAAGCACTTAAGAGTGATGCATGCCAATCGCTGATTTTCGATCACTATTATTTGCTATGGTAGGCAAACAGCTATTGACCAAGTAATATACTTAGTGGGAGCGTGATATGTTCGCATTTGAGCATCAGTGTTATAAAGTATGTGTGTTTGTGGAAAGGAAATGACTATGCCCTGTTGTAGGGAAGGTAAGGACTTGTAGTACTGTGATAGCAATGGGGGGAGTACGTCCAGTTGTAAGGAAGGTACAGCCATTTCCGGAGCCACTGCCGACAACTGGGAGTATTTCCGATAATTCGCCATTCTCGGATGCTGTTCAGTTGAGAGCGCGATCGTAACATTTAATTGTAAGTATAATGACAAACATATGTGCGAGCGTTTTTCCGGAATGATTCCGTGTATGGATAGTCCGTGGTGGTAATGAGCCACGTTTCCTGTAAATAGCAGCATCCGTGCAAATGTACAGGTCTGTTGGATTGTAGGAAAGTATATGAGTTAACTTTGCCTTTGTCTAGACGACCAGATAGCGAACTAATACTTACAAGGGAACCTCCCCATCGCACCCCCCTCAGATTTAGTTATAAGTTGGCACAGTGGATAGGCCTTGAAAAACTGAACACAGATTAATCGAGAAAACAGGAAGAAGTTGTGTGGAGCTATGAAAAAAATTAGTAAAATTTACAAACTGAGTAGTTCATGCGAAGATAGGCAACATCAAGGACGCTGGGAGTCAAGGAGCGCCGTGGTCCCGTGGTTAGCGAGAGTAGCTACGGAGGTAGAGGTCCTAGTTTCAAGTCTTCCTTCGAGCGAAAAGTTTAATTTTTTATTTTCAGTTTATGTGACAAACTCTTATGTTTTCATCACTTTTTTGGGAGTGATTATCACATCCACAAGAAAACCTAAATCGGGCAAGGTAGAAGAATCTTTTTACCCATTCGCCAAGTGTACAAGTTAGGTGGGTCGACAACATATTCCTGTCATGTGACGCACATGCCGTCACCAGTGTCGTACAGAATATATCAGACGTGTTTTCCCGTGGAGGAATCGGTTGATCTATGACCTTGCGATCAAATGTTTTCGGTTCCCATTGGAGAGGCACGTCCTTTCGTCTACTAAACGCACGGTTTTGCGGTGCGGTCGCAAAACACAGACACTAAACTTATTGCAGTGAACAGAGACGTCAGTGAACGAACGGACAGATCGTAACTTTGGGAAAATAAAGAAAGTAAAATTTTCAGTCGAGGGAAGACTTTAAGCAAGGACCTCTCGTTCTGCAGATACTCACGCTAACCACGGGACCACGGCGCTCCCGAGTTTACGTCCTCCTTGATATAGCCTATCTTGCGCATGCTCTACTCAGTTTGTATATTTTACTAATTTTTTTCACTGTTCCACACAACTTCTTCCTATTTTCTTGATTGATATGTGTTCAGTTTTTCAAAGCCTATCCACTGTGCCAACTTATAACTAAATCTGGGGGGGGGGGGGGGGGGGGGGTGCGATGGGGAGGTTCCCTTCTTAGTATGTGTGAGACGGCTTACGTGATCAAGTGGAACTTTGAGAAGATGGTATGATTGGGATGGAGTGTTATTCCCGCTGATGTAAATAGTTCGGTTGACTGTTTGTGCACATTTCGCGTCTTTATTTAGTTGAAAGAAGATCGAATGAGGTGTGTGGAAGATACGCTCGCCTGTTCTCTAGACATGGGAAGGCCCTTAGTTGGTTTGTAAATTATATGGATGATTTGGAGTATGTTAGATCAGCGAGATCGGTATTCGCGGGTGGAAATATGACTTTCCATGTGTTTCTTTCTAGTTACTCAGTGGTCTAGAGGACGCTACACACGCTCCACGTAGCTGAAGTTTCGTATTTGTAGAGAAATGATTTCGAGTCTATATGTCGGGAATTATGTTGCGTTAGCTATGGGGAGGCTACTGCTGTGTAGTTGATATCGAGAAGTATAGCGAAAATTCTATAATACTATGGCGAAATTACGTGTGTTCTTGTAATCCCCGAGTCTGGAGATGTGCATAGAAAAGCGATCAGACAAGGAAGCAGAGACAGTAACGCCTTTGTGTCGAGGGGAAAATGATGGTGAATTTGTAGAACAATTCTGAGAGTGACTTCGGTTGGCTGATGTAAAAGGGGTGATTTTGTTTGCTGGGGGATGTGAACTGTATGTTTACTAGATCGACAAGGTACTCGGTGATATATTGCTGGGGTTAGATCGGTTTCGCGGTCCAGTTTCGGGTGCTGTACAGATGTAAAGATCACTGTTTGTCTAAAATGTGTATACATTGTATTGCAAAGCAACTCTGGCTTTCACTGCGTGAACTGTGTATATATTGTATTTTAAAGATAGCATGGTTTATGTTATGGCATGACTAGAGTGGATGACTGTGTGTCCCATGATGAAGGACATATAGTTTGAGCAGTCTGATAACGATGAGGGTATGAGTGAGAATTTTTAAGTGGAAAATTATATTCGCTATAGATACTGAAGCACAGTCGTCAAGAGGAGAGGTTACCTGCACATTGATTGGTGTCAGAGTGTAGCAACAATCGTAATATTTAATTGTAGTTACTATTCTAAATATGTTCCTGGCTTCCAATATTCTTGTGAGTCTGGTATGTATTTGATAATGTGGAGATAACTTTGTGGTTTTAACTGTCAACGGAATTTAGTGATCTGTGTAAAATAACCGCTGTAAGTTCGAGAAAGTAGAGGTGGATGGTTCTTCAATAACAGTGGCATCAGTAATTCGGCGAGTAAATTGGGTTAGAGCAAATGATAATGTCGGATTCAGTAACATGTTTTGTACTGCGATATGGTAGCCTCTACATAGCCGTGCGGACATTTGCATATGTTGAGAGCAGGGTTGGTATAACGTGATGGGGTTAGATCCGCGAGGAAGTCTGCATTGGACGTTATTGTGCGTTACTTTCGTACCGAGGTTCTGTTAGTGCATGAGTTCCCGTTTATAAAAGCTGAGAGAAGACGAAAACTAGTACAACAGCGCACGTTAAGTATTTCTGGACGGCTTTTGAATTTATTAAAGTTATTATTTTAGATATAAGTGTGACTTAAGTGTAAGGTTGATAACGTTACTGGATGCGTTTGCGATGGTAGATACCTACGCGCGGTGAATCGTCAGTCAAACGTGACGTGTGGTCCGTTAGAATCGCTAAGGCGAAAGCAGGTTCTGCTATTGTGGAATGGAATACTGCAGCGTCCTCCCCTGACCGTAGTTAGAGTGAGGGTAGCGTGGAACGCACTACATGCGCGGTCCTACTTGGAGGGCGCGCTCAGTTAATACACCCGCCCCCTCCCCCCCTGCGGACAAGAATCATGAACGGCGCTTACGTACAACTTTCGCCTGTGTTCGGCTGTAGCTCGCCCGATCACGTCTGCACGTGCGTCTAGGTGAACAATCATTTGGATTGGAATTTTTCAGACATGCGGTATGAGTGAGATATCGCCGCCTCAAGCTTGTGGGAGCCAGGCGGGGGCTGTGCACGGTTTGACAGCTGAGGTCTGCACCACGTCGTAAGGACTGTCTGCACGATCTGCTGCAGAGGGGTTGGCGGGGGCTGCTTCCGCGTATTGATTGATTTATTTTGCGAGCAGATCTGTATTCTGTGCTATGAGTTATTTGACCAGTTTACGATTAATAGCCGTGTCTAGACACAACTGTGCTGAATCATTTAGGAGAAGTATGAATGTCTGTACTCAAATTATTTGCTTAAATTAGGAGTTGTTTGCGTATCTGCAGACTGTGTATTGTTACCTCAAGCATAACATTGCGAGTGTTTCGGGTCAGTGTGATAAATATATTCGATCTCTAAATGAAATGTTCGAAAATAAATAGAGTGGTCTTATTCCTTACTCTCCCCAGCATCCTAACGCAGTCTGAGTAATTTTTGCATAGTGCTCGCTCCTATAGACCACCATCTGGGATTGGGTCATAGGAGGGATGACAGTACGATCTGAAGGCGGTAATGTGTACTATGTCAGTTGGACAGTAAATCTCGTGGTGGAGACAGCGCCTGCAAAATAAAAGACTTGTGTTAAGATCTGTTCCCCCGCTATTTTGCCCCACTATCTTGCATGACATCATGCGCTGTGCAAGTTATTGCACTCTAGACCAGCGACATGGGTCAGTAAAGGGGCGTGATGCTGGGTTCAGGAAAGTGGTGGAGACTTTAACTACTTGATTCCGAGTCCAGGTGTGTGTGGCACTGGTGAAAATTGATTCCCAGTCCTAGGTTTAATGATGCCGAATCACGTGACTAATGTAGCAGCCAATAGACGTGCAGCATTCTGGGGTGGGTGGTGGGGGGATACTATGTCATGAATGAACACTGCACTGATAGCGGGAAAATGTCGAACTTCTCATTTGATAATTAAATATTAAATTTTAAATTGACTTATTGAATATGATTAAAATTGAAACGGAATTAAGTACTTAGTTAATTGGTAGGTTAGATGCGCGATGTGGGTATTAGCATAGTTAGCATATTTACAGAAGGCTGTGTACCGCGTGTGTATGGATGTGGCATCTGAGAGAGTTTGACGCAAGTGGTCAGATGCCCGCGTGCCGGTGGCACAGCGCGAGAGAGCGGACGATCTCGTGTCATCAACTGACCTCATAGGAGCGTCCTCTGGTCGCTACAGTATGAAGTAAGCCAGTTGGGCTCTGGAGCTGGTGGTGGATATATCGGGTGCAGCCATCTTGAATGACAGTACTTGCGTCATCACCTGACGTCAGGAGAGCGCCCTCTGGTGGCACCGATATCAACTAAGCCAGTTGGAGTCCAGACGCAGTGGCGAACACATCTGCTTGAAATTGGTTAAATAATAAAGACAAGTCCCTTTTACCCTCCATTATCCTACTGGAATATGAACTTCGCACCATTTTTCTTGGGGTGGGTGTTAGGCTTGTGGAGGTAGACCAAGTGTCCTATATTCCCGTGATTTTCTTTGCTTCGTAGACATAAGTAGGGGTGTCACGCATTATCATGTTGGAAATTGACCTTCGCGCTATTTTTCTTGGGGTGGGGATTAGGTTAGTGGAGGTAGCCCAATTGACCATTTTTCCCACCAAAAATTCTATCTTCCCTCAAAATCCGCCATCTCGAATGACGTCATCGCTGACATCTTGGATGTCATCATCGCCGCCATCTTGGATAACGGTACATTGTCCCCATACATAGGTTGTCCCAATACTGACAATCTCGTGACTGATGTCCCTCGCAGATGCCGTAACAATGCCCCCGTATTCTCTGGAAAGTGCAGCTCTACACCATGTAATTCTAACAAGGGGAGGCCACAATGTTGGTATCACAGATTTACTTCAGACTTTGTACACCTTTAGCAAAGAATTAAAACAACGTAATATGCAAGTAGTAAGGTGCACTATTCTGTCAATTCCGAGAAAATCGCAAGAGAAGTCTTTCGCATGCATTATGCACCTTCTGTATCTGTGCGTAGATATAGAATTACAAATGGTAGCATATGAAATCACTACAACTTCCCGAAAATGCACTTGATTTTATCGTTATATAACCTCTCAAAATCCATACAATTTAAATAACGTGAATAGTGACGAAAAAAGTATAATTGCTTGCAGGGTTAGAACCGTCGCCCCGTCCCTGTCCTCTATGCACAGCCTTGAAGCTAACCACTTTTTTTAATCTCATCTTGTTCGTTATTGTTCGTTCTGTGTGATCGAGGAGGACGTCACATGAGGTTTGTTCAAGTTCATCATTGATCCATTAACTCAGTCTATTATTTTTTTTAATTACAAAGGGCAGCTGACCTTTGACCGAACACGCTGAGCTCATCCGCTCTACCACCTTGACTTCGTACATGTGGCATGGATACATCAGTTATGTAACAGACGAGTTAAAATTCTCTTGCAATTTTCTAAGAATTGCCACAGTAGTGTACCTTACTACTTGCACATCATGTTGTTTAAAAGTCTACTAATGGTGTACAGAGTTGGAGGTAAATGCGTGATCCCACCGTCGTGGCCTTCCCTTGTAAGTGACGATGCTGATAGCTGTATTACTTGAAATACGTCTACTCAAGAAGACGTCGTTATCAGGAGAAAGAAAACTGGCATTCTACGGATCGGAGTGTGGAATGTAAGATCCCTTAATCAGGCAGGTAGGTTAGAAAATTTAAAAAGGGAAATGGATAGGTTAAAGTTAGATATAGTAGGAATTAGTGAAGTTCGGTAGCAGGAGGAACAAGACTTTTGTTCAGGTGAATACAGGGTTATAAATACAAAGTCAAATAGGGGTAATGCAGGAGTAGGTGTAATAATGAATAAAAAAATAGGAGTGCGGGTAAATTACTACAAACAGCATAGTGAACGCATTATTGTGGCCAAGATAGACACGAAGCCCACTCCTACCACAGTAGTACAAGTCTATATGCCAACTAGCTCTGCAGATGATGAAGAAATTGATGAAATGTATGGTGAGATAAAAGAAATTATTCAGGTAGTGAAGGAAGACGAAAAAATAGGAGTCATGGGTGACTGGAATTTAGGAGTAGGAAAAGGGAGAGAAGGGAACATAGTAGGTGAATATGGATTGGGGGTAAGAAATGAAAGATGAAGCCGTCTGGTTCAATTTTGCACAGAGCATAACTTAATAGAAATCAATTGGTTCAAGAATCATAAAAGAAGGTTGTATACATGGAAAAATTCTGGAGATACTAGAAGGTTTGAGATAGATTATATAACGGTAAGGCAGAGATTTAGAAACCAGGTTTTAAACTGTAAGACATTTCCAGAGGCAGATTTGGACTCTGACCACAATCTATTGATTATGAACTGTAGATTAAAACTAAAGAAACTAAAGAGATGGGACCTGGATAAACTGACTAAACCAGACGTTGTACAAGGTTTTCAGGGAGAGCATAAGGGAACAATTGACAGGAATGGGGGAAAGAAACACAGTAGAAGGAGAATGGGTAGCTCTGAGGGATGAAGTAGTGAAGGCAGCAGAGGATCAAGTAGGTAAAAAGACGAGGGCTAGTAAATATACTTGGGAAACAGAAGAAATATTGAATTTAATTGATGAAAGGAGAAACTATAAAAATTCAGCAAATGAAGCAAGCAAAAAGGAATACATACGTCTGAAAAATGAGATCGACAGGAAGTGCAAAAAGACTAAGCAGGGATGCCTAGAGGACAAATGTAAAGATGTGGAGGCTTAGCTCACTAGGGGCAAGATAGATACTGCCTACAGGAAAATTAAAGAGAACTTTGGAGAAAAGAGAGCCACTTGTATGAATATCAAGAGCTCAGATGGAAACCCAGTTCTAAGCAAAGAAGGGAAAGCAGAAAGATGGAAGGAGTATATAGAGGGTCTATATAAGGGCGATGAACTTGAGGACAATATTATGGAAATGCAAGAGGATGTAGATGAAGATGAAATGGGAGATACGACAGTGCGCGAATAGTTTGAGAGAGCACTGAAAGACCTGAGTCGATACAAGGCCCCGGGAGTAGACAAATACTGACGGCCTTGGGAGAGCCAGTCCTGACAAAACTCTACCATCCGGTGAGCAAGATGTATGAGACAGGCGAAATACCCTGAGACTTCAAGATGAAGATAATAATTCCAATCCCAAAGAAAGCAGTTGGTGGCGGATGTGAAAATTACCGAACTGTCAGTTTAATAAGTCACAGCTGCAAAATACTAACGAGAATTCTTTACAGACGAATGGAAAAACTGGTAGAAGCCGACCTCGGGGAAGATCAGTTCGGATTCCGTAGAAATGTTGGAACACGTGAGGCAATGCTGACCTTACGACTTGTCTTAGAAGGAAGATTAAGGAAAGGCAAACCTACATTTCTAGCATTTGTAGAGTTAGAGAAAGCTTTTGACAATGTTGACTGGAATACTTTCCTTCAAAATCTAAAGGTGGCAGGGGTTAAATACAGGGAGCGAAAGGCTACTTACAATTTGTCCAGAAACCAGACAGCAGTTATAAGAGTCGAGGGGCACGAAAGGGAAGCAGTGGTTAGGAAGGGAGTGAGACAGGGTTGTAGCCTCTCCCCGATGTTATTCAATCTGTATATTGAGCAAGCAGTAAAGGAAACAAAAGAAAAATTCGGAGTAGGTATTAAAATCCACGGAGAAGATATAAAAACTTTTAGGTTCGCCGATGACATTGTAATTCTGTCAGAGACAGCAAAGGACTTGGAAGTGTAGTTCAACTGAATGGACAGTGTCTTGAAAGGAGGATATAAGATGAACATGAATAAAGCGAAACGAAGGTAATGGAATGTAGTCGAATTAAGTCGGGTGACGCTGAGGGAATTAGATTCGGAAATGAGACACTTAAAGTATTAGATGATTTTTGCTATTTGGGGAGCAAAATAACTGATGATTGTCGAAGTAGAGAGGATATAAAATGTAGACTGTCAATAGCAAGGAAAGTGTTTCTGAAGAAGAGAAATTTGTTGACATCGAGTATAGATTTAAGTGCCAGGAAGTCGTTTCTGAAATTAATTGTATGGAGTGTAGCCATGTATGGATGTGAAACATAGACGATGACTAGTTTGGACAGTAAGAGATTAGAAGCTTTCGAAATGTGGTGCTACAGAAGAATGCTGAAGATTAGATGGGTAGATCACAAACTAATGAGGAGGTACTGAATAGGATTGGGGAGAGGAGGAGTTTGTAGCACAACTTAACTAGAAGAAGGGATCAGTTGGTAGGACATGTTCTGAGGCATTAAGGGATCAAAAATTTAGTATTGGAGAGCAGCGTGGAGGGTAAAAATCGCAGAGGGAGACCAAGAGATGAATACACTAAGCAGATTCAGAGGGATGTAGGCTGCAGTACGTACTGGGAGATGAAGAAGCTTGGACAGGTTAGAGTAGCATGGAAAGCTGCATCAAACGAGTGTCAGGACTGAAGACCACTACAACAACAACACGTCTGTAGATGCCGCCATGTTGCGTTCATATGCGAAAACTCCGTAATATGGAGACAATGAAACAAATTATCACATAATATCTCAAAACTACCATATTTCAGGAACGTGCTAGACTTCACTCGGAGGCACCCTATTGGCGAATTGCGAGTGTCCCACACAGTCGACATCTTATTTTTACAATCGTAAAACATCGTAACCGTTCTTGCAACTTCCTTAACTTAAACATTATCCATTTGTTTATAGAAACGTGCTAGTCTTGGGATATGAAAGTGCTTACGAATGGTAGGTTACTTGTAATACTTGTAGTGGGGAAAGTGGCTTTTTTATGTAATACTTTTTGAATAAAATCACTTGTTTAGCGCCATAATAACTGCGGTTTCCCTACATAAATTCCGCTGATGCACCTGTCTTACGGCTAGCCACTGTGTCTCACCCTCGTACTGGCAGCATCAGATGATCCATTGGTTGTTTCAGCTAGCGTGAGAACTGATGTCTTGTGGCCTGCTAATGCGTTCTCCACTACTGATTGAGCTTACTGAATGCAACTGATACCTGCAGACGCGACATTAAATGAATATTTGGGAAATAAGAGAAATGGAATGTGGTTCGAAAATAAGGGGAACCTTACACATGCCCCACTGTAGCTTCCTTTCAAAATTGGAAGTTTTTGTAAACAACATCCCAATTTTGGAAACACTAGGATTGCTGTCCTACATACCCTAGGAGAAGTCTGGACAATGATGGTCATTTTACTTTTTCTTGTGCAGTTATTTTACTTGTTACTTTCTTCCATCATATAAATTTAGTTGCTCATCACACAACGTTAAACATGCAGTTTTCGAATAGATTTCCTTAGGATTCAAATGAATTGCATTAAACAGAAACTTCAAATTTACCACACACACTCGCGAAAAATTAGGGATAATTACTCTTTCAATTCATAAATAGCCTAAGAAACTTAACACCTCAAATGTAATACACAAGATAATAAATGCGTTTCTAAATATTATTTACGTATCTAAAATTTGCGAAGACACCAAGGAAACATTGATATTACAACATTACATTTTTTAGCTGCTCGCTGGCCGTTCCAAGAAAATCCATCGGAGCATTTTTCGATAATTGACACTACCGAGGCAGAAAATATACAGATAGGTCCCATTATGACACAGTACAATGGCACATTATCTACTATGCGCAAGGAAAATTTATCTCTCTTATCACTGTTATTTATCATATAGATCTCTGACATCAGAATTCATTACTTTATCCTTTTTCTCACTTACTGTTTTTGCTCCAACCATATTTTCTACATCCACATCTACATTTATACTTCCCAAGCCACACAACTGTGCGTGGCGGAGGGTATCCTGTACCACTATCATTTGCTGTCCTGTTTCACTCGGAAACAGAGGGTTAAACGATTGTCTACATCAGTGGTTCCCAGCAGGTGGTCAGCGGACCCCCGGCGCTCCCCGAACTACGCCACAGGGGTCCGCATGATGCTGTTAGAATAAAAAATTTATTAAATATACTTCGCATGACAACAGACTTTTTTGTTTTTGCCGCTTCCACCATGAGCAGATCTTTACCGGACGCTAACTTCTGCGTGTAGCGTCTTCCTAGAATCAACTGACACTAGCACATTCTAGCGCAAAACTAGAATTAGATACAGGCAAATAGTTCTGATGTTTGCAGTTAGACTGCGCGCTCTACCTCTTTGCAGCTGACAACTGACAGTCACTTTAATAAGAAACTCACATTTCAAACGACAATCGGCCATTGCTAATTTATTGCCAGTGCTTTCACAGACCGTACTGTTTACATATTCAATATGCTGTATTAAAACAGTAGTGTTTGTAGAGCGTTGTTTTTCACGCAAGATTCAGTTCGCGTTGTTAAAAATGGACCGCTGGTTAAAAAGTGGTTCGTTAAAACGAGAAAGGCCTACAGGTGAAGAGGAAGATAATGCATTAGATGTTCAAGTAAGTAGATCAGTGACTCTAGAACCGAAGTTGTCAGTGTCCATTGAACCTAAATCGTCGGCGTCCCTTGAACCTAATCCTTCCAAGATCAGTGTTAAGCTTACTGAAAAAACTAGAAAATATACCTCTGATTACTCGGAAATCGGTTTTAAGTTCACTGGACCTGAGCAACAGCCTAAATTTCAATGTGTCATTTGCTATGAAAGCCTTTCGAATGAATGTATGAAATCAGCAAAACTCCAGCACCAGTTTGATACAAAGTACCCAGAGTACAGAAGTACGTCATCTGATTATTTTTCAGAAATAAATTAGGAGAGTTGAAAACAAATCGTAAAACAATTACCAAACACTGTGGTGCAAATGTAAATGAAAATGCAACCCTTGCGTCTTACGAGGTGGCTCAGCTTGTTGTTAAATGTGGGAAAAACCACACAATTTCTGAGGAACTTATACTGCCATCAGAATAATACTTTGGAAGAGAATCTTAGGTGACGTAGTTGCTAAGGTATTAGGAACTGTCCCGCTTTCAAATAATACTGTTCAAAGACGAATTACTGATATGGCATTTACCACCGAAGAAACATTGCTGGTTAGACTTTGCATGAGTGACATGTACGCTCTACAATTAGTTGAAAGCACAGACATATCAAAAACAGCTATAATGTTGGTGTTCGAACGATTCTTATGGGAGGACCAAGTGTTCAAAAATCTTCTTTCTTCATGCGAACTACTGCATACAACAGCAGACGATATTTTAACTGGATTAAATAATTATCTCAATGAACATAACGTCACCTAAAAAAAATGTGTAGGCTTGTCGACGGATTGAGCAAACTCAATGGCTGGCAAAGAAACAGGTCTTCTAGCTCGTATCAAAGTGGTAGCCCCTGAGTGAAATGGACTCACTGTTGCGTGAAGCCTTAGTAGCCAAAAAGCTTGTCTGAACCTTTGCAAAAGATACTTAATGGAGTAGTTCAAATCATCAACTACATTAAAACTCGACACCTACAATCCAGATTATTTTCTTTGTCGTGTAAAGAGATCGGCAGTGAGCATGTGCAACTTCTTATTCATATGGAAGTAAGATGGCTTTCTCGTGGTAGGATCTTGCCAAATTTTTTTAACTTACAGATGAGTTCGTGTCTTCTTTCTTGGCACAAAGTGTGATATGACAAGGTGCCAATCATGCTCGATGAGGGGGTCCTCGACAAAATTTTGTTGGGAACCCCTGGTCTATATGCCTCTGTACGAGCCCTAACTTCTCGGATTTTATAGCCATGTTCCTTACGTGCAGTCATGTTGCAAGCAGTGGAATCGTTCGGCAGTCAGCTTCTAATACCAGTTCTCTAAATTTTGTCAATTGTGTTTCTCCAAAAGAACGTCGCCTTCCCTCCAGAGATTCTCATTTGAGTTCCCGGAATATTCCCGTAACACTTGCGCGTTGTTCGAACCTTCGGGCAACAAATCTAGCACTTTCGATGTCTTCTTTCAATCCGACCAGGTACAGATCTCAAACACTCAACCAGTACTCAAGAGCAGGTCGCAGCACCTTCATATATGCGGTCTCCTTTATAGGTGAACCACTCAATCCTAACAGTCACCCTCTCTACCACAGTTCTCACATGCTCTTCCCATTCCATATCGCTCTGCAACGTTACGCCAAGATATTCAAACGACTTGACTGTGTCAATAACACACTAGTAACACTGTAACCTAACATTACAGGTTTGTTCTTGCTACTCATCCGAATTAACTTACATTTTTTTCCACATTTAGACCTGGCTGCCAATTTTCAACCAGTTGGAAATTTTGTCTAAGTCCTCTTCTATCTTCCTGCAATCACACCACAGCGTCATCAGTGTCTAAGTCCTCTTCTATCTTCTTGCAATCACACCACAGCATCATCAGCAAACAACCGCTGATTGCTGCACACCCTATCCGCCTAATCATTGACGTATAGAGAGAACAATACCCATCCTGTCACAGTTTTCTGGGGCACTCACGACGATACCCCTGTCTCTGATGAACATTCGCCGTCGAGGACAACAAACTGGGTTGAGTTATTTAATTAGTCTTCGACCACTCATACATATCTGAGAACTTACTCCAAATTGTCGTACCCTAGTTAACAGCGTGCAAAGGGGCACCTTGTCGAATGCTTTCTGGAAATTTAGAAATATGGAAAC